>NC_080163.1:179656792-179990542 GCF_950295315.1 Erinaceus europaeus
TTATTGTTCTACATTGAGGGTAAAGTCCTATAGAGGATCACAAGAGGGTTTATGATGTTTTTCCTGATGGAGATGACCAGTGATGGTGGATAGAGCAATCTGTTAGGTGTCTAGGCCCATCATATCTATGTGGGGACCCAAGCATTCTCTGACTAGGGCTCCAATGATGGAGTGGCCTGGTAGTGAATGGGATTAGGATAGCCCACTAATTTTCTCTTCCAGGTGGGATTAAGCCTTTTCAGGAATCTCAAATTTGCTCAGAAAGATTATCACAATAACAAAAAACTTGATTTATTTTATTGCCACTGCATGAGGAATCTACTGCTTCCAGGGGTCCTTTTCCCCTTCCTCTCTCCCTCCCTCTCTTTCTTCTTCCTGGTCTTCCTCCCTCCCTCCCTTCCTTCCTTCCTTCCTTCCTTCCTTCCTTCCTTCCTTCCTTTCTTCCTCACTTTCTTCCTTTCTTTTTGATAGAAATAGGGATAAACTGAAAGGGAAGGGGGAGGGAGAGAGAGAAAAAAAGACACCTGGAGCACTGCTTCACTGAGCATGAAGCTTCCCCCCTGCAGGTGGGGACCCAGCACCACTGTGTGGCTCCAGAAACGCAATTTTTAAGATGACGATTTCAGGACTTCCTTGTGTCTTCTCCTTTTCCCAAAGGAATCATCCTCAGAAGTGGTGGAAGTTCTATAAGAAACCTCTCCACTGCTCCAACATGTTCTTTGCCTGTTCATCCAGCTCCTGCCTTATTTTCTTGCAACCCTGCATGTTAAATATCTCACCTCAAGCTCCTTTGGCTATTCTTTTTTTTTCTCTCTCTCTCTCTCTCTTCTTTATTTCCTTGTCTTTACATTTTCTTTTCTACATGTTTTTTTTTTTTCTTTCAGAGGGAGGAGGGTTAGAGAGTAGAAAGCCATTGTCAATTAATAGAGAGACATTTTCACCAGGTGTTTCTCAATTATCACGTTGGCAGCCAGCCCCTTCTGTGTAAATTGTATTTAAAAAAAAAATCCTTCCACTGCAGAAATCCTCCTCGGGATTGTAACCAACTCAGTGTCTTATTTTCTCTAAAGAAGGATGATCCTCTGGGAATGGCCCTGCTTAGAACTATAGAGAAAGCCAAGGTTGTTGCCTCTTGCAATATCGTGATTGAAATGTGTTCAAGTGTGTGATTATCCTTCGGTTTTAAACATTCTAGATCTGCTCCCTTGTTCTACACAAGTTTCAGAAATAAACTTAGGACCCGTCTCCAGGAGAGATTGATGTTTATTCTGAGTCAGAGGCCTAGTCCCCAGACATCCCCATAAATTAGTCTGCTGGAAGACCATAAACATAATTCTGGGCATGGAAGTTATTTAGATTTGAATTAATTGCTTTTTCAGTTGTTTTCAAATATGCAAATCAAAATAGCCCCAGAAACATGCCCATAAAAAGAGCCGTCCATTCTCCAGGAGAGAGTCTAGAATGTCCTTTGCCAAGGTGACCTGCCTCTTCTCAATGCTGATTTGTGCTTGTTCGGGCACTTCCCCTTGTCTGACATTTCCCTTGCCACTGGGTCAAGTGTTTTTGTTGTTCAGAGCTTTTTTGACTTCCACAAGTTACCACAAAATGAAAGAGGGTTATTAAGTCAACTGTGGAGTGTAAAATTGTCTTGGAAAATCCCTGGGGCCTATGGGGAAATGATTCCATAGCTAAGGCTGGATACGAACACAGGAAAAGAATCTCTTGTTGACATTAAAATCACCCCCACACAAGCTTGAATCAGCACCATTCTTCTCACAGGGCTCCTTCCTCAGGGCAGACATGTGTCTGAATGCAGCTATGAACCCGAGGCCTGGGGGGGGGGGGGTGTTGAGGGACACAGAAGTACTTCTTAGAGAAAGCATGGCTGCATGGGGAAACATCACTAAAAGAAGAATCTTCCGTAATCTTTCAGAGCCTAAGGTGATGTCCAGCTTGCACCAACTCCTGAATAACAAGCTCCTAATTGTTTCTCTGGGCTGTGCTAGGGGAGTGTCCCCAAGGTTTGCCCCCAGATTGTTTCCTCAATGTCCAAAGCAGAAGACAAAGAAGTCTTAGAGTCAGTACTTGAACAGTATGAGACCACTAAGGTGTTCAGTCATTCAGAGATGCCTGCTTCCAACCTGCCTGCCCAAAGGAGCCTCCTTGTCCTGAGGTAATAATCAAAGGTTGACTAGGATTAAACAGGTTTTGTGAGGACCTGAGTCTAAGTCCTGAAGCAGGAAAAGCCAGAACCAGAGAAAAATGAAGTCATGGGCTCCTTTTCTTGCATTAGGTCAGGTTTCCCAGAAACAGAACCTGAGGTAGGAATTCTGGTGCCAATGACAGGGTGTTCTTAGGGAGAAGCAGTTTGGGGAAGGGGTGGGGGTGAGGGTATAGTTCTAGATCAGAACAGGGGGAGTAACCAGACAAAGGCTTGATTTTAGCTAAAGGTGGAGGCCTCAGACGGAGCCTCAGATGAAAGGAGTTGTTCAACTCTGAGACAAGGGGGCCAAGACTTTGTACCTCTCTATCAGTCACCCCCCACCTTCCACTGCTGTCCTGCCATTAAGGAGTGTGGGACCTTCCAGAACTCTGATGGCAAAGCTCTCTCTAGGAGCAGCCTCCCCCATGGCTGGGAAGTTATCAGCAGCCCTCAATGCTGACTGTGAGGCCTGAGGCTGGGTGACATTAGGATGAAGCATAAAGATGTTGCTGATCCCATTCAGGGAAGACTGTAGTTTAGAAGCAGGGCCACAAGGAATTTGCAAAGTCAATCCCTGAGGGCTGGATGGTGGCACACTTGGTGGAACGCATATTTTACAGTGCACAAGACCCAGGTTCAAGCCCCCAGTCCCTACCTGCAGGGGGAAAGCGTTGTAAGTGGTAGGGCAGTGTTGCAGGTGTCTCTCTGTTTCTCTTCCTCTCTGCCTTCCTCTTCCCTCTTCAATTCTGTCTGTCTCTATCCAATAAATAAAGATAATAAAAATGAAACAAAAAGCCAATCCTTGAGTCTCTGCCTTGAGGGCCACCCAGGGTAGTGGGGGAGGGAATGCTCCAGCCCAGTGGAGGACAGGTGCTTTTTCCATGTGAGGGCCATGTTGCCTGAGAGAGAAAGCCATGGATTACTGAATCCTGCTGTGTTACCTGGTGGATATCTCATTGTGCCTTCCTCCCCAAGGCCTCAGAAATAAAATAGATCCCTACCAGCAACTGAGAAGTTGAAGGGAGATTGTGTGGGGGGACAGTGACTGGCAAGAAGGTCTCCTGGGAAGGTAAACAAGATAAATTAATAAACAAAGGAAAGGGGCTGGGTGAGGACCAAGTGTGAGGACCAGGGTTTGAGTCCTCGGTCCCCATCTAGAGGGGGGAAGCTTCATAAGTGGTGAAGCAGGTCTGCAAATGTCTGTCTTTTTCTATCCCTTTCTCTCTCCTTTTCTCTACTAGATCTTTCTGTCTTCTCAAATAAAGAAGAAGGAAGAGGAGGAGGAGGAGGAGGAGAAGAATATAGGATTTCTCTATTCAGATTTGATGGATACGGAACAGATCATCTATCAAGAGACCTGTACAGTTCCCCTCAGCCCCTAGAGTAGTGGGGTTTAGTGGGGAGTGAAGAGACATGCCAGACAGAGCCAGGAGTGACAGCTCTACTTACCTGTCACTTGAGGCCACAAGTCAGCAGCTGTGCCAGGAACAGCAGGGAAAGGCCAGGCTTCTGAGTGCCTCTTACCCACATATGGGCTCGTCAGGTCCTGGTGGGGTAGGGAGATGAAGAGCCCAAGTCCTCAAGCAATTCCTGTGGAGAAAAGTGGCATGCACCTATGACAATTCCGTGTGTGTGTGTGTGTGTGTGTGTGTGTGTGTGTGTGTGTGTGTGTGTGTGTGAAATCTGGTGTGTTGAGTGTCTACAAGCACTTAAAAAAAACAAAAACCAAAATCACTTGGCAAAACTGAAAACTCCCAACTTCATATCACACTTGGGCTTTTATCTTTTATCTTGCTGTTTCAGGAATCTCTCTGCGATTTTCTACAATGTTGAAGGTGGGAGGGTGCCGGGAGTACACCCCTCATTCACTACAATGGCTCTCTAGTTTGTTGGGATTACCTTGCCTGGCCCCAGAAAATAATGACAGCCCCCCCCCCCCAATAAATGCATGGAGACTAGAGATGGCAGTTTGTAGTGCACGAAAAGAGGAAGGCCTACATATGGGACTACATCAAATTAAAATGCGTCTGTACAGCAAAAGAAACTACTACCCAAACTAAGAGACGCCTCTTAGTTTGACGCCTCTTAGAATGGGAGAAGATCTTTACATGCCATACATCAGACAAGAGGCTAATAACCAGAATATATAAAGAGCTTGTCAGTCTCAACAACAAGAAAACAAATAACCCCATCCAAAAATGGGGAGAGGACATGGACAGAATATTCACCGCAGAAGAAATCCACAAGGCCGAGAAACACGTGAAAAAAATGTTCCAAGTCTCTTATTGTCAAAGAAATGTAAATAAAGACAACAGTGAGATACCACTTTACTCCTGTGAGACTTTCATACATCAGAAAAGGTCATACATCAGAAAAGCAAATGCTGGAGAGCGTGTGGGGTCAAAGGAACCCTCCTACACCACTGGTGGGAATGTCAATTGGTCCAATCTCTGTGGAGAACAGTCTGGAAAACTCCCAGAAGGCTAGAAATGGACCTATCCTATGATCCTGCAATTCTTCTCCTGGGGATATATCCTAAGGAACCCAACACACCCATCCAAGAAGATCTGTGTACACATATGTTCTTGGCAGCACAATTTGTAATAGCCAAAACCTGGAAGCAACCCAGGTATCCAACAACAGATGAGTGGCTGAGCAAGTTGTGGTATATATACACAATGGCATATTACTCAGCTATAAAAAATGGTGACTTCACCGTTTTCAGCCTATCTTGGATGGACCTTGAAACATTCATGTTAAGTGAAATAAGTCAGAAACAGAAGGATGAATATGAGATGATCTCACTCTCAGGCAGAAGTTGAAAAATAAGATCAGAAGAGAAAACACGGGAGTCGGGTAGTAGCTCAGCGGGTTAAGCGCACATGGCACAAAGCGCAAGGACTGGAGGAAGGATCCCAGTTCAAGCCCCGGCTCCACACCTGCAGGGGAGTCGCTTCACAGGAGGCGAAGCAGGTCTGAAGGTGTGTCTATCTTTCTCTCCCCCTCACTGTCTTCCCCTCCTCTCTCCATCTCTCTGTCCTATCCAACAATGACGACATCAATAACAACAAGAAAACAAGGGCAACAAAAGGGAATAAATATATATATATAAAAAGAGAAAACACAAGTAGAACCTGAACTGGAATTGGTGTATTGCACCAAAATAAAAGACTCTGGGGTGGGTGCTGGGGGGTGGGGGAAGAATGCAAGTCCAAAAAGGATGACAGAGGACCTAGTGGGGGTTGTATTGTTATATGGGAAACTGGGAAATGTTATGTATGTACAAACTATTGTATTTACTGCTGAATGTAAAACATTCATTCCCCAATAAAGAAATTTAAAAAATATATATTTATTATCAGAGACAGAGAGAAATTGAAAGAAGAAGCAGAGACAGAGAAGGAAGTGAGTCAGAGAGGCACCTGCAGTCCTGCTTCACCACTAGTGAAAATTTCCCCCTGTAGGTGGGGACCAGGGGCTGGATCCCAGGTCCTTGCCCATTGTCATGTGAGCACTTAACCAGGTGCACCACCAGCTGGCCTCAGAAGAATCTTTTTAGAATGAGATGAAGCAAGTCCTTCCAGATTAAGGAAGTCAGAAACTTCCTATGAGGCAAAACTTTGATAAAGTCTCATACATCAGAATAAAACTAAAGTGTTAGCTGTAAAATTTTTAAAAAGTACATAAAAAATGTCAATGTGCAAACAACAGAGTTGCCATACACATTGCAGAAAAAAAAAAAGTTGATAACACAAATCTTCAAAAAAAGTTTTTAAAGCGAAAGGAGGCAAAAGATCTGTACAAAATTAATCGCAGATACAAAGAAGCAAATGACAAAATGTGCAGATGCACAAATCGTCACTACATACTAAAAGGTGTTCTATCTCATTAGTAATCAAAAGTGCTAATAAAAGTAAAAAATGACTCATCTTTTTTTCACTCATCATATTGGAATGGATTAAAAATTTGACAAAAACCCAAAATAGCAGAAATGTGGGAAAATTGAGATTCTCATGTACTGTTGCAGAGAATGCAAATAAATCAACTTTTTTTTTTTTTTAAAGAAGCATGTCTTTGACCCAGCAATCACACTCTTAGGATTTTATTCTAAGGAGGTAATTGTTAAACAGTGCTAAAATACAGCCACCGTGACATTCATTAATGCTTTTAATAGTGAAAATTCTGGGAACAACCTACATATCTGTGCATAAGTGATTAGTTAATAATCTATAATTCACACATAGAGAAAAGTCCCAGTATTTGAAATAATGCATAATGTTGGAGATCTCTATTAGAAAGGTGGTAATCTATTATAGCTCCTTTTATATGTCCCTCTGCTTTTTCATGAGTATCATTCTCCTCTATTTCCTTACCTGTTCACACCACTCCCATTTCAAACCTCCTCTTCCTCTGTGAAGAGTTTTTACCCTTCTGAGCCACTTGAATAGCTTCCGTTTTAACACATTAAGTCACTCCCTTTGTTATTTCTGTGATTGTGTTTGTTCACTCAGTCACCTAACAAACATTTCATTGAGGACCTACCTACCAGTATTCTGTTAAGGATAAAATAAATGGCCATGTTTACAGATACTTCAGCCCAATGGTTTGAAAAGCCCTTCAGAACAGGGACTGAGCATGTATTCTGTTACCCTAATTCACATGCTGGAATTTGGTATGTGAGTAATAACGGGTTTATGAAATGAAAAATGTATGGTTGGAATGAAGGAGAGTAAATAGATGGATGGATGGATGGATGGATGGATGGATGGACGAACAGGCAAAGGAACGGTGGATAAAATGAGTGAGCTAGTGATTAAGAGAGTACTGAATGAGATGAACTATGTGGGTGAGTGGGCACATAAGTAGACAGACTGGTAGGTAAAATGGATTATTTGTAATTACTCCCCATTTCAGACATCGAGCAAAGTCTTGTTATTAAACCTTACTCACAGAGCTATATAGAAGGTATAAGATGCTAGCAGAAGGGGTGAGGCAGTAGTGCACCTGGTTGAGCACACTTGTTACAATGTGAAAGGACACGGGTTCAAGCCCCTGGTTTTCACCTATAGGAGGAAAGCTTTGGAAGTGGTGAAGCAGTGTTTCAGGTGCCTCTCTGTCTCTCTATCACCCACTTCCTTCTCAATTTCTGGCTGTCTCTATCCAATAAAGATAATTTTTAAAAAATAAAATAGAATTCTATCAGAATAATGTTACTGTTGAAACCACTGACTTCATCATTCCCAAAGAGAACAAAACAAGAGCTATGTCTCTTACAGAGTCCAATCTGAAAAACAGAAAGCAGAGACTTTGTTGCAGGGACTGTGGAAACACTGAGACATAGTTCAAGAAACAAATAGCCCAGAGATAAGCAACAACAAGAAATGTTCTACCATGTCCAGAGGGAGAAAAGGACTCAGGGTTACCAGAGCCAGGATCTTCAGAGGTTCACCCATCCAAATCAAGGCGATCACAGATGGGAAAGACAACACTCTCCTTTCTCAGTCTTTCTCCAGCCTTCTTCCCCAGGCCAAACCCTACAGGGGATCCTGGGAAAGTGGACCAAACATCAACTGAGAGAAGGGAAAAAGCACAGGTCCCAGGAGGAGCTGGTCAACACCCCACACCCCCTACATTGGGATCAATAAATATTTAAATGCATCAATCTCACATTTAAATGTGCAATCTCACATTCTTTATGGCAGTTAAGTAATAGCAAATGACAGGTGTGTACACATTTTAATATGCCTAATATGTGTGTGTTTGGGGGTGGGGGTGGGGGTGGTAACTGGGGCAATGGCGGCCTTAAAGGACCCTCAGGATCTTGCCCACCACACTTGTTTCCAGGGTCAACTCTCTACTTTTTAGTTTAAAAGACTTTGGGCAAACTAGTTGGCTCACTTCCCTCACATTAAAACAGGGCCAGAAGCAGGCACACCAATTGAACACACACAATACAATGTTCAAGGATCCAGGTTGAAACCCCCTGTCCCCATATGTGGGGAGAAAGCTTCACAAACAGTGAAGCAGATCTGCAGGTGTCTCTCTTTCTCTTTCCCTCTGTATCTCCCTTTCCCCTCTCAATTTATCTCTGTGTTATCAAATAAGTAAGTAAATAAAAATAAAATGAAACATTAATGTTGAATTGGTTACCAGAAATTGGGGGAAAGTCACAGAACATTGGTGGTACATGTTATATATAACTATATTCCTTTATACAGTCAGAGATGTATTAATCAGGGTTCTACAAAGAAACAACCTATAAGAGACATAGCTCTAGGTGCTGTGTAGATATATAATGAAATGTATATGAGAGATTGACCAGTTCCTCTGCAGATGTGGGCAAGTCCCAAGACCTTCAGACTGAGTTGACAAGCTAGAGAGCCAGGACAGCCATGATTTAGTCTGAAATCTTAGGAATGAGGACTCCACAATGTGTCTTGGAGCCCTGCCTCCCCACAGCCCTGCCCCACTAGGGAAAGAGAGAGACAGGCTGGGAATATGGATCAACTTGTCAACGTCCACATTCATCAGAGAAGCAATTACAGAAGCCAGACCTTCCACCTTCTGCACCCCACAATAATCCTGCATCCATGCTTCCAGAGAGATAAAGAATAGGGAAGCTATCAAGGGAGGGGATTGTATATGGAGCTCTGGGGGTGGGTATTGTGTAGAAATGTATTCTTCTTATCCTATAGTCTTGTCAATATTTGTGTTTTATAAATAAAAAAGAAATAAATTTGTTAAAAGAATGAGAAGAGCTATTACTGTAAGCATCCATACAAAGACTGTCAGGTTCAAAGCCTAGGAAGAACTTATATTTCAGTTCAGTCTCAAAGCATTCAGGCAAAGGGCCAGTGAAATAGTTCCCTTGCCATGCATGTGACCCAAGTTCACATTAAAGAAAATTTCCACGTCCATCTTGTAATCTTTCTCTCTCCTCCTCCTCTCTTCTCTCATTCTCTGCATCTGCCTATCTAAAAAAAGACTAAGAGACAGAGACAGAGAGAGAGAGAGAAGCACTCAGGCAAATAACCCCATTCACTCAGGGTGGGGTTCACACAGGTCTTCAACTAACTAATTGAATGAGGCCTACCTCAACCTCATCCAAGAATACCCTCATAGAAAGGCTCCAAGTAATGTGTGGTCATATATCTGGGTCCTTTACAGCCTAGTCAAGTTGGCATTTAAAATAATTCATCAAAACGATATGCCACAAATATCTCTACTTATATTTTCCCTTAATTTTTAAGATCAGTGGTCCAGGAGGTGGCACAATGGATAGGGCATTGGATTCTCAGCCATGAGGTCCTTAGTTCAATCCCTGGCAGCACATGTACCAGAGTGATGTCTGGTTCTTTCTCTCCTCCTGTATCTCTCATGAATAAATAAATTCTTTAAAAAAAATTTAAGATAAAAAAAATGAAGATTGCTCTAGTGTGCATTTCTGGGATTCAGTACATGTTATAAATACAAAAGTAGATGAGACTCAAGGAACTTCAATCAGGTGCCTTAACTTCAGACCCTTGGGGACCTCTTTTTCATCTCTCTAGGTCATATCTTCTCCATGAAAGGTGGATGGGCAAATAAATGGCCCTGGAGACTCTGCCAGTGCTTTAAGATAAAATACGTCCTCTGAGTCAACAATCACTTTTTTTTTTCTTTTCTGAACAGAGATTTGTACTTTCATGATTCTACCATTCCCAGAAGACTCAGTTTGTTTGTTTCTTTGTTTTGATTCAATACAGAGAAAGGAAGACAAGGAATAGCATCAAAACTCCACTCTACTCTACTATTAATGAGGCTTCTCCTGGGATTATATGTCATCATGCTGGGTCTCAAACCCAGGTATTCAAGCATAGTAAAGTGTGTGCTCAATTGGGTGAATTATCTCCTGGCTCTCATTCATAGTTTTTTTGTCTGTTTGTTTGTTTGTTTGTTTGTTTTTCCACCTTCCTTCTTCTTTTTTCTTTGTTGTTGCTATTGTTGTTTGGTTATCACTGGAGCTTCATTGCTCCATGCTGACATTTTCATTAGAATGGCAGAGATAGAGACAGAGAGGCAGAGAAAGATATCACATAGCATTAAAGCCTCCCTCATTGTGGTAGAAGCTAACCTTGAACCTGGGTCTTGTCCATGACAAAGCAAACACACTATCCAAGTGGGCTCTCTTCTAATTCTCACCCCTCCTCACCAATTCACTTTTAATTCAAGATTGGCAAGTAGGCAGTAATCTAAAGGAAAGATCAGCTGACCTTTATGTAAAAAATCACCCTCCCCTCTTGATTTATGACTGTCTCTATGTGATAAATAAATAAAAATAATAAACAATTTAAAAATTTTTTTTTAAGAATTACATAGTAAATATTTAAATTCTAAAGCCCTGGCCATATTTCTCCTAGTGGTTCAAGTTCACTTTAGAATGCAAAAACAAACAAACAAACAAAAAAACTCCCATAGCAATGTGCAGGCAAACAGGAGTGTATTCCAAGAGAATGAATGGTATCTACCACTCCACTGATGGGATGGATTTAATCTACTGGCCACAGTTTGCATATTCTATATCAAAAGGAAACTTTGTTTCTGAATGTAACTAGAGACTTTGGTAATTGCAATAAAAGTCCAGGTGATGGTAATGATAATGAAAATTAATAATCCTCTTTGCTTTTTCTTTTTTTTAAAATTCTTTATTTATTGGATAGAGACATCCAGAAATCAAGAGAGAAGGGAGTGATAGAGAGGGAGAGAGACAGAGAGACACCTGTAGCACTGCTTCACCACTTGTGAAGCTTCCCTCTGCAGGTGGGGACTGGGGGCTTGAACCTGGGTCCTTGTGCATTGTAACATGTGCGCTCAACCAGGTTCACCACCACCTGGCCCCTGCTTTTTCCTATATTGTTGGGAAATTGTGAGGATGTGGTTGAGCTTGGCGGGGCTTGACCTGAGGAGTGCATCTATCCTGTCAGTCTCTCTCTCTACCTAGAGGTTGAGCAAGGAAGGACAGGAGTAAACACAAAGGTTTTCCCAGTCTTATCATACTCCCTGCCTCACAAAGCACCCCGCAATCCTGATACTATGGCCATTAGATAAAAAGAACAAGGGAGATGTCGGGAAATTGTGAGGATGTGGTTGAACTTGGTAGGGCTCACAAAACACCTTGCATTACTGATACTATGGCCTATCTACATAATCATTGTTTTTCCTGAAAGATCCCCACCTATTCCATTCCTTTGATCTATCTTCTTTCTACCCTCAAGACCCTCCCTGCCTGCAGGGTAGTATTATTAATAATACCAATTAAAACCCTCACAACAGTTGCTAAGGAAGTTCCTACCTTCCCAGCCCCTTTTGCCTTTCTCCGCCCCTTTCCTAGCCATTTCTGTTTCCAACTTGCCACTTCTGGGTTTGCCCTTTAAAAGTTTTGGCTCTCTGATCAATAAAGAGAATTGCATTGCATGGCTGCCACGTGTTTGGTTCCAGAGTCATTTCTTTCTCATCGCTGAGTAAGTAGCAGCCCAGGCTGGCTCCAGTCGAGTTTTCTCCAACCCAGAGAGGACCCGCCCAGGAAGTGGCAACCCCATGCTAGCCTGGCACTATATAAGGTGTATGTGCCCCAAATATTAGAATAATACCAACACTATAGGCAGAATAATATCCCCAAAGAAGGCAATGGCCTAAAGCTCAGAATACAGGACTGTTACCCAACAAGCCAAAAGGGACTTCAAGGACCTGACCTTGAGACTAGGGTTATGACCTCGAGTTATCTTGCATCTCTGAGTAGAGCCAATCTAATTGCCTGAGTTCTTCAAAGGATAATCTTTCTCACTGGTTCAAAAAGAGATGTGTACATGGGTAAAGAGCCAGAAAAATGTGGTGTGGGACAAACTTGGCCCTTGACCCTGACATGAAAAACTGAGAAATGGGACTGGGTGAGCGTGTCAAGAACCTAATCTGAGCCCCTTCTCCCTAACCATCATGAGCAGTAAAGCGGGTCTGCAGGAGTCTATTTTTCTCTCTCCCTCCCCCTCTTCTTTCAATTTCTTTCTATCCTATCCAACAGAATAGAAAGGGAGAAAAAATAAAAAGGAAAAATGGTCATGAGGAGTGAGTAGTGGGTGGATTTGTAATATTGGCACCAAGCCCCAGTGATAATCCTGGTGTGAGAGAGAGAGAGACAGAGAGACAGAGAGACAGAGAGAGAGAAGGGCCTAAGCAAACCAAGGCCTGTTAGAGGCCACTGTTAGCTCACTAAGATAAGGAAAGGATCCTTTCCCTGGATCCTCTGGAAAGGCTCAAATCTTGACTCAGTGACTCTGTAGGAGTCTACAGCAGTGCATTTGTATTTCACTAACCTGTTGATATTTTGTTATAGCAGATATAGAAAACTAATACATTAAAATCCCTGGAAAAATATTCAGAAAACACAAGGCCTAAAGATATATCTATATATCGCCCATAATGTCACTACTCTAAAATATCCACTATTAACACATAGGCATATTTTTATATTTTTTAGACTTTTCTGTGAATATATATAAATGTATATTCAAAGATATACATAAATGTGTGTGAGAGAAATATAAATACTTGAATTTACACTGGTTATAATTTATATCCTGTCTTACTTCATTTAACATTTTAAGAGTTTTTCTGTGCCAATAGATTTCTTCAAAAACATGTTTTCTAGTATAGATGACTCATAATTTATTCACTTTTCCTCATTTTAATTGTTTCTAATCTTTATACTAGTATAAAAATTGTCAAGGAAAAAATTTTTGCACATATTGAAGTGTTAGGATGTTAAAAGGTTACTATCTTTTTTTTTTCCTTTTGCCATAAAATTTGTGACTATTTTTCCTAATTTTATTTTATTTTAATTTCATTCAGCGTCATTTTTGATGTGGGCAACTTTTCATCTTGTTATCATTCAGTAGATTAGTACTTTGCCATTATTTATTTTCTTTTGTGGCAAGAAAGGCAATTTCCAGGCTCAGATTTCCTTCTAGCTCTTTTAAGAGTTATTATTTCAGAGCTAGCAAGATGGCTTACCTGGGAGAGTGTCTGTTTTTGCCCCACATATAATCCAGATTTGAGCCTATCCCACACCAGGTTAAAGGAAACGCCAGTGCTGTGGTGTTTTTCCCTTTTTGCCTCTGTCTCTTTATCTGAATAAGCCTGGAAATTCTAAGTTCCAGTGAAGACAAATTATAAAAATAGTTCATTATTTCAGGGGCCAAAGAAATCACTCTTCAAAGAGAGTGCCTAGCATTGTTGCATTGCAATGTGCCCATCTCAGATTTGTGTCCTGCCACCACTTGGAAAGTGTTATGGCAACAGAGGAAGAAGCTTTACTAATATGGGTGTACATACACACACACACACACACACACACACACACACACACACACACACACACACACACACACACACACACCCCTGCCACCAAGAAAAAAAAAAGAATTCATTATTTCAATTTCTCTTTTTCTTTAACTGGTACTTATTTAACTCCTGAATTAACTAGGCACCATCTATTGACTGATACCTGGTTTTGGTGGTGCCCATTCCCATACTCCTTTGCTTCTTATTAAATATCCCCCATGCTAGCCTCTTTAAAATTGAAGGGACCCTATAGTGCTTTAGTTTATCTTGAGACTAGTTTTTTGTTTGTTTGTTTGTTTGTTTTGTTTCTGTTCATTTGTTTTTGAGATTTGTGTTGTTCCACCATCATATAGGATACTAAGAACACTATAAGGTTATAGCTTCGGGTTCTTTTGGACTTAAGATTCTAATTATCAGGAAGATTTATTCTCCTTCCTACACATAGTTGCCAAGGTTAAGATACACACATTTCTTTATTAGTCCGGATCTATGTAAAAGTTCCCTTTACATGGACAATTTTTTAAACGTTTGTTTGTTTATTTTCCCCTTTTGTTGCCCTTGTTGTTTTTTTGTTGTTGTTGTAGTTATTATTGTTGTTATTGATGTCCTCAGAGAGAAATAGAGAGAGGAGGGGAAGACAGAGGGGGAGAGAAAGACAGACACCTACAGACCTGCTTCACCACCTGTGAAGCAACTCCCCTGCAGGTGGGGAGCTGGGGGCTTGAACCTGGATCCTTACACTGGTCCTTCCACTTTGCTCCACCTGCACTAAACCCACTGCATTACCGCCCAACTCCCTACATGGACATTTATAGAAAGAAGAGAGCACTTGGTGCCATAGGGTTCCCCTAGTAGATTCATCCTGCCAGTGTTGCACTTTTTCTTTTTCATAAAGAAAGAGAAAGCAGAGAGAGTGGGGGTAGAGAACAACATGGAAGCTTTCTTTAATGCAGTGGAAACCAGGTTAGAACCTGGATCACGCACATGGCAAAGCAGCACACTATCAAAGTGACTATTTTCACCAGTCCAGTTTTACAACTTTTATGAGTATACAGGGTAATAATAACATGTCTTAAACTCAATATTGCACCTTAGAGGAATATGCGTGTGTGTGTGTGTGCGTGTGCGTGTGCGTGTGCGTGTGTGTGTGTGTGTATGTGTGTGTGTGTGTGAGAGAGAGAGAGAGAGAGAGAGATAGGGAGAGGGAGAGGGAGAGGGAGAGGGAGAGGGAGAGGGAGAGGGAGAGGGAGAGGGAGAGAGAGAGAGAGAGATCTGTAACCTATCTTAAGTTTTTGAGTTAACCAGTCTGTTTCTCTTTATTATTTTCTCATAGTAGTGGCATATAATGATGTATTGATACTTTGTGTTTGTTTCAAGATCTAGTAAAGCAATTTCTTTTAAAAATATTTATTTATTTATTCCCTTTTGTTGCCTTTGTTGTTTTCTTAATGTAGTTACTGTTGTTATTGATGCCGTCGTTGTTGGATAGGACAGAGAGAAATGAAGAGAGGAGAGGAAGACAGAGAGGGGGAGAAAAAGACAGACACCTGCAGACCTGCTTCACCACCTGTGAAGCGACTCCCCTGCAGGTGGGGAGCCAGGGGCTGGAATCGGGATCCTTAAGCCAGTCCTTGTGTTTCATGCCAAGTGTGCTTAACCTGCTGCACTACCGCCC
Organism: Erinaceus europaeus; assembly: GCF_950295315.1. Classification (NCBI taxonomy): domain Eukaryota; kingdom Metazoa; phylum Chordata; class Mammalia; order Eulipotyphla; family Erinaceidae; genus Erinaceus; species Erinaceus europaeus. The sequence continues at coordinate 179,672,047 of NC_080163.1, forward strand.
GACTCCCATCTGGTAGAGCAATTTCATTATTGTTGTTGTTGTCACCAGTGCTATCCCTGGGACTCTGTACCTATACAACTCTGCCATTCCAAGTGGCTATTTATTTTTCGAGAGAGAGTGAGACAGAGAAGAAAGAGAAAGAGGGAAACAGAAGAAGGAGAGACACCTGCAGCATTGTTCCACTGCTCATGAAATTTCCCCTGACAGATGAGGACTTGGGTCCCTATGCATCATAATATGTGTACTCTCTATAGTCAGCTACCACCTGGCCCCTATCTATTTTTTTTCATTTTACAAATATTATTTTATCAGAGGAGTTGGGCAGTAGTGCAGCAGGTTAAGCGCACATGGCACGAAGCACAAGGACCAGCGTAAGGATACCAGTTCAAGGCCCTGGTTCCCCACCTGCAGGGAGTTGCTTCATAGGCAGTGAAGCAGGTCTGTAGGTGTCTGTCTTTCTTTCCCCCTCTCTGTCTTTCCTTCCTCTCTCCATTTCTCTCTGTCCTACCTAACAACAATGACATCAGTAACAACAACAATAATAATAACAATTTAAGAAATATTGCTTTATCAGTATATCTCTTAATTTAAAGTCAAGTCATCACAACTTAATATGCTTAACAAAAATATATTGATTTTATAGACATTAAATCTAAAGCACCTTATGATTAAAGTTATTGCTAATTTTATATAGTTATGCTGAATAAGTTGAAATTTTTATATTTTAAAAATTAAAAAAATCAGTCCCTTTACTGAAGAAAAATATGACAATTGTCGCATGTGTCTTCCTCATTACTTTTATTTTCTAAAATGTTTTTGGCTATTTGTTTTTCATTCTAGATTGACACTATAATTAATCTTTCAAGTTTACACACATCGTCTATAAAGATAAATGAGTATGTTTTAAAAAGCTCTGGTGAAGGCAGGGTGGAGGGTAGAGAAAGAGTGCAAAAGTTTACAAAACAGGCTTCCATGCCTGAAGCACCAGAAGTTCCAAGTCTGATTTCCAGCACCACCTTAAGTCAGAGCTCAACAGTGATCTAGTAAAATAAAATAAAATAAAATAAAATAAAATAAAATAAAATAAAATAAAATAAAACTCTGGGATCGCTATACTATTATTTTTATTTAAAGCTATCACCAAATGTTAACTCTATGAAAGAACAGATAATTTCATGATAGCCCAAAGTTAACATATATACTAATCAAAGTTTGATGGATTTTATCATGCTAAAGACTTTTATATCTTTTGCATCATTAAAATTTATATATATGTATATATATATATGTGTGTGTTCACATATCAGGTTAGTGACATTTTCCAAGTCATTATATATTTTAATGCTATTGAGAATATATTTCTGTTTTCATTAATTTTCTATTTGATTATTTTTGGCATATGGAAGAGTTAGCAATTTTTGCAACTGTCACCTTTCTGAACTTTTCTAATCATTCTCAAACTACACTTTCATGATTTTAAGAGACCATCAACTCTTCAATTAGACAAAAAAAGTCAAACAAAAAGTCTTCAGGAAAAAAAAAAATTAGAGAGGCACTGTCTGCTAAGAGACATGAAAGCAGTTTGTTAAACATATACCGAGAATGAGAAAAAAAAAAAAACCTTCAGCTTAGACTAAAGAGAACTTAAATTTTATAAGTAGAATAACTATATCATCGACAAGTAATAATAGCATCTTATGCTCTCCCAGCTTCCCCTCTTATTTCTCTCTCATGTGTTATTTCACTGGCTAACGTTAGTGAAATTGTTCTTGATTTTAATGAGAAGGCCGCTAGTGCAGTGGTTTTTAATTACCTAATTTTTCTTCAGTGTGGGGAAGGTCATGGCCCTTTTGAAAAATCTGCTGAAAGATGTGCATTCTTGTCCTCAAGATAAAAGCAGAAGTGCACCCACACCCAGCTTTCACGTGCCGACGTTTTAAAAAATCCTCCCAGCCCCTGCTGTCTTCCACAACCACAGAAGTCCATTCGGCCTGATGAAGGCTGCCTTCTTTACAGTTTCACCTGTTCGAGGAATGGTAAATGCTAATTTAAGACAGACAGGCCTTGATCAGGACATTCTTTTTATTTTCTGTTGAACCCCCTGCCCCAAGTCAGTACAATTGCTGGTTTCTTGCAAATACTATAGAGGTATTTCAGTAGAAGACATCATTCTGCCATTTTTTCAACCTTCCCTTATATTCACACACTTAAGGCCCTTCCTACTAGGAAAGCTACAACCCATTTGTGAGTTCCCCTCAAACAGGCATTTTAGCTGACTACATTAAACAGGGGTCTCCATGTTTAAAAAATCATAATAGAAAAATGCCCTACAGTAGCCCTTGGTGAAAGGCTGCTGGATCAACCTGGTTTCACAAAGCATAGTGAAATGTGATGGGTCCCATAGTGATGGGACCCATTCTCCTGTCCCAGGAGTCATCCTCAGTTACTTGCCAGGGAACCATGTCTCAGACCAGGAAGTTAATTGCTTCAAAATCAGCAAATGAAGAGGGTTGGGTAGTGGCTCACCTGGTTAAAAGCACATATCATTATGTACAAGGACCCAGATTTGAGTCCCAATTCCCCACTCATAAGCAGTGAAACAGGTCTGCAGGTGTCTAACTTTCTCTCCCTCTTTCCATCTCCCTGCCTTCTCTCAATTTCTCTCTATCTTATCTACTAAAAATTAGAAAGAAAAAAAAATGGCAGCCGCCCTGAGCAGTGGATTTGTAGTACCTGCAATAGACCTTGAGGCAATAGATATCAGCAAATGGGGACCTGTTGAGTGCATATTCACAAGAACTCAGCTTTAAGTTCCTGGTCCCCACCTGCACAATGGAGGCTTCATTGAAGCAGTGCTGCAGGCAGAGTCTCTCTTTCTCCTTCTCTATCTGCCCTTCCACTCCCAGTTTTTCTCTATTGCTGGGCTAGTGTAGGGGTGCCTCTTCCCCGGTGCATACTCTCTGGGATGGGGAGAATGACTAGAGGGAGATGACTCAGGAACCAAACACATGGTGCAAGGCAATGCAATATCTTTATTGATCAGAGAGTCAAGGTATTTTTTTTTTTCCTCCAGGGTTATTGCTGGGCTCGGTGCCTGCACCATGAATCCATCGCTCCTGGAGGCTATTTTTTCCCCCTTTTGTTGCCCTTGTTGTTGTAGCCTCGTTGTGGTTATTATTATTGACATTGTTGACGTTGTTCGCTGTTGGATACGACAGAGATAAACGGAGAGAGGAGGGGAAGACAGAGAGGGGGAGAGAAAGACACCTGAAGACTTGCTTCACTGCCTGTAAAGCGACTCCCCTGCAGGTGGGGAGCCGGGGGCTAGAACTGGGATCCTCATGCCAGTCCTTGCGCTTTGTGCCACATGCTCTTAAACCACTGCGCCACCGCCCAACCCCCCTGCCAAGGTTTTTAAAAGGCAGACCCAGAAGTGGCAAGTCAGAAACAGAAATGGCTAGGAAAGGGGCGGAGAAGGGCAAAAGGGGGTTAGGAAGATAGGAACTTCCTTAGCAACTGTTGTGAGGGTTTTAACTGGTAGGATTAATATTACTCTGCAGGCAGGGAGGGTCTTGAGTGTAGAAAGAAGATAGATTAAAGGAATGGAATGCGTGGAGATCTTTCAGGCAAACCAATGATTATGTAGATAGGCCATAGTATCAGGAATGCAGGGAGCTTTGTGAGGCTCCTCACAATTTCCCAACACTCTATCCTATCAAATAAATCAATCAATCAACAAACTGGTGAGTAGATGGAGGCTATATGCATCTACTCAAAAACTTCCCTGATTAGACCTGGCCCATCTGGGATAATCTCTTTAATTAACTATATCCTAGTTGGGAACTTGGATTTGTCTAAAACAGATTCCTTCCCTTTCACCATAATCTACGGGCCAGAAGGAAGTGACAGTTCCCATCTATAGCCAGGGGCAGGGGTTATCTAAGTTTATGTGGGATTCTGCCTACAGACTTCACGTATGTATTATTGAACAGCAATGAGCTGGCCAGAGGCTGCTGTGAACAAGTACCTGAGGACAAGCTGGGGGCCACCACCCACTCTGGACCTTTCTTGTCCCTTTGTGTGTCTGCTTCAACTTCTGCTACCTCCTCACACTCCACCTCTCCCCGGCTACCCTCTCTAACTGTCCTGGGAAGTGAAGCCTCAGACTTGTACTGCAGTGGCAAGTTGACAAAGCACAATTCAGGCTCACCTGTTCTGATTCTCTGAGTGGTGTATAGGAATTGACTCAGTACCGGAAGGACTTCCTAAGATATGGAAACATGCTGATGCTCTAGGGGAGCCCAAACAGGCAGGGAGCAAGAGATACCGCTGTTTATGCAGGGGAAAGATGGCTTCAAACTCCTCTGTGTGCTCACAAATGTATTTTTCTTTCCTTACTTTTTCCTTTCTTTTCTTTCCTTTTCCTTTATTTTCTTTTCTATTCTTTTCTTTCCTTGCCTTGGCTTGCTTTGCCTTGCCTTTCCTTTCCTTTCCTTTCCTTTCTTTTTCTTGCCTACTCTTCCCTTTTCTTTTAATTCTATTCATTCATTTCTCTTGTTTAGTGGAACAGAGAGAAATTGAGGGGTGGGGATTAGTAGAGAGAGAGAGAAATACCCTCAGCACTTCTCCACCATTCATAAAGATTCCCCCCCCTCCACCCACCAGGTAGAGACTAGGGCCATTAACTCGGGTCCTTGTGCACAATAATGTCTGCACTCAACTGGATGTGGTGCACCACCACCACCGGGCTCCTGCTTACAGATATTTTATTTGGAGCTGGCAACCAGGATAACATTCCACAGTCAAACACTCCCTGGTGAGACTGGGAAGGTTGTGCAGCAAGTACAATGGAGCACCACACTTGCAAGTGTGGGGTCTTGAGTTCAGTCCTCTGCTTTGCATATGCCAGGAAATGCTGGACTGGTTCTTTCTCTTTCTCTCACAAGTCAAGACATAAATAAATAATAATTTTTTTTAAAAAAGGCTACTCCCTAGAACAAAGGACAAGTATGGCCATGCTTGGAAAGTATGTAGAAAAAAAAAAAGAAATCAGTTTTTCTCCGTCATCTTTATAGTTCCAACTTTCCTTTGTCAATAATAAGAGTCCTCTCTCTCTCTCTCAGCAGTGAAAGGATTTTGAACAAAGAAAAAGAACATTGTCTTTAATAGAGAAGATTAGCTCATTTACTTTTATTGTCCTTTTACATTACTGCATTGATGGCTCTTAATTCAGTCAACTTGCTCTAGGATAGACTTCTCCTCACTGGCTCCTTTGCTCTGTGCTGTGCTCTCTCTGGAGTACATTTCCTTTTTGCATCTCAGGAAAGCTATGAAGGATGATAATGTCTTCATCCTGGAACAGTGGAGGCTGTGGAGAGCTCACAGCAAGATCCATTGTACTCCAGTGGATGTGTGCTTAAGGAAGATCATGTGTGGGTCAGGCTCAACTGATAAAGTGCACATGTTAATATGTGCAAGGACACAGGTTCAAGTCTTCAGTTCCCACATCTGTATGGAGGAAGACTCAAGAGTAGTGAAGCAGTGTTGTAGGTCTCTCTCTTTCTCTCTCTTTCTCTGTGCCTATGTATCTATGTATCTATGTATCTATCTATCTATCTATCTATCTCTTTCTCTTGATCTCTCTTTCCCTCCCTCCCTCTCTCCCACCCTCCTTCCTGTTTCTATCTCTATAAAAAAGACCATGTCCAGTGACACAGAGGATTGATATATGTGACTGGCACCATGGGGGTGACCTGAGAAACCCATGCACAAGTAAAGTCTTCAAATACAGATCTTTGTAATGATTCTTTACAACCGTAAAGGAGAAAAACAAAAGGACAGAAAAGGTGACCTAGGTTGCATACTACAGCTTAACTGAGTGTTGGGAGCATTGGCTAGAGCAAAGCATTCTTGGCCCTTGTCCATCAGAACTATATGGATCCTCACGGAAGTATCCATACAGTTTGTCCCTGGACCTTGCCTACCAGGACAGTACAGGCTTCCTCTTGAAATGATCGTATGGTGTTACTCAGGCCAACATCCCTGACAGCTGAGTGAAGGGGTGAGAAGGGGAACCTGCACAGGGCAAGTGTGAGCCACCATGAAGATGGGTACAGTGGTTTTGGTGAGGAGAGAGAGGAAGGGGCAGAGCAGAGGATACACTGAGTGTGGTTTGAGGTTGATGGGACATTCAGGTATATGCATCCAGAATTTGGAATGGGACTGCAGTGGACATTTGGAAGCTACCAGCACCTAAATGAAGGGTTCTCAAGTTACTCCCTGTCAGTGCCCCCAGCACAATCTGATTTCTGTGTGTGCCTTGCACTCAGACCTGGAGGTTTCTGGAACTCTCCATTGAGACATACTCTGGTCTTGGGCACTTCCTGGCACCTGCACAGAACATGGAAAGCATTACAAAGTTGGGGCCATGCTGGCTCACTAACCAACTTCCTGGTCCTCTGAGGGGGGCATTCTGTAGCAAGTTGTTGTTTTTGCCGGGCTAGCTTCACAGGCAGGTAACAGACAACCCGGGACTCATGGCTTGGTTGTATGCAGTATCTCTTTATTCATGCAGGACGCAGCGCAATCTATACCAAGCTAAGCTAAACTAAAAACTACAAACAATCTTGTCCTTAAAAATATATTAGCCCAGTAGGGTGGGAACAGGATGCGACACAGAGAGGGTGGAGAGAAAAGTGACTGGTGAAAATCAGGGTATGACAAGGAGAGGGGGCGGAGCAGGTGAGAATTCTACCACTGAACCACCAATGCCCTGGAGGGAAGGTGGTGCTTGTTAACAGAGGTTATGTAAATAGAATGAAGTGGTTATGTAAATAGAATAGTGTTAAGCAGGGGGGATTAAACTAATGAAACAGAAGGGGTTTTTAGAAGCATACCAACAGCAGGTGCAGCCTCCGTGCTTCTCAGAGACTAATTCTGTCAAAGCTCAGATTCCTGGAGGCCTGGAAAAGTTGTGATGATGAGGATAGCATACTAGACTGCATGTATGATGTCCTGAGTTTAATACCCAGCATCATACATATCAAACTGTCCCTCTGGTTCTCTTTCTGTGATAAATAAGTTTATTTTTACAAGGAGGGGCTGGGGAGATAGCATAGTACCTGACACTATGAGACCCTAGGTTCAATTCCTAACATGAACCAGAGCCAGACAATACCCTGATGATAAATAAAAATTAAAATTCATGCTCATATTCCTGGGTTCCTGCAGAGACTGATTTAGTAGGGTTGAGTAGGGGGGTGGGGGGGGAGAAAAGGGCAAGGTTTGCATTTCTGGGATGCCAACATAGCTCACTTGGATATTGTGCTGTTTTTCCATGTGCATGCCATAGGTCTAAGCCCGGCTTCTGCCTCATTAAAGGAAGCTGCAGTGCTGTCATCTCTTTCACACTCTCTGTGCCTTCTCTGTATCTATCAAAATAGATACACATTTGCATTGCCAACAAGCTGTGTCGTAGAATGTCTCTCCGAGGGTCTTCCTGGCATTGTTCCAGCTGTCCGAGCTGTGACCCCTGGTTCACACACACTCCATTGATTGTCTCGTCTCCTCCCTCATTCTGTTTCCCAGGATCACATCCCAAATGAACTACTAGCACCCAAGTCTTTGTCTGAGGTCTGTTTGGGGGCAAATCCTAATTAAGATATCTTCAACCTGTCTCATCTGTAGCATGGGGAGGGGATGGCACCATTGTTGCCATCACTGATCTGTCATCAGAATGAAAACAGATAAGGCCAGCATGAGGGACCCTCAGGTTAAAAGCAGCAGCTAATGCATTCCCTTCGTCTCTTCATCCCTTGACATTCCTGAAAACAGCCAGGGAGAAAAGGGGGTGGGATGGGAATTCCAACAGTTGTGAAGACTGACTTACTGATGGAGGACATTAAGTATCTTGAGAGGCAGCTGAGGAGATAGCATAATGGCTATGCAAAAAGACTTTCATGCCCAATACAACAAAGGTCCCAGGTTCAGTCCCACACACCATGAACCAAGAGCTGAGCTGTGCTCTGGGGGGGAAAAAGTTCTGGTAGACAGCTTCTAGATATGGGACTTGCATGCCTGAGGCTCCCTATGCCAACCCTGGGGCCTCATGTACCAGAGAATTGCTATGATTTCTCTCTCTCTCTCTCTCTCTCTCTCTCTGTCTCCTTTTCTTCTCTGCTATGGGAGACTCTACCTGCCTCATAGGAAATAAATAAATCTTTTACAAAATATTTTTTTAAAAGTTTGAGATGGAATTCTCACAAGCCAGAGAGAGAGAGCTAGAGCACCTATGGGAAAAAATGGCTTCTCCCCTCTTTCTCTGGGGTTTCCCGCTACATCAAGAAAGGGCAGATACTCTTCTGATGTCTTTGTGAATGTTTTACTGTGTGGGAGGAGTGATAGTAATCTTTCATTACTACAGTTACTGCTGCTGCCCCTGCTATTATCATTCCACAAGCCTTGAGAATCAATGCTAGCTATTATTATTATTATTGATATTGATATTGTTGTTATTAATATTATTTGTCTTTGATGAGTACAAGAAATCTCCTGAAACCTAAGCAAAATTGTGAGCGTCTCTCTCTCTCTCTCTCTCTCTCTCTCTCTCCTTCTTTGCCTCCAGGTTTATTGCTGGGGCTCAGTGTTGGCACTATGAATCTTCTGCTCCTAACAGCCATTTTTTATTTTTATTGGATATGACAGAAAGAAATTGAGGGGGGATGGGGAGATAGAGAGGGAAAGAGACAGACACCTGCAGACCTGCTTCACTGCTTGTGAAGCAACTTCCCCTGCAGGTGGGGAGCTGTGGACTGGAACCTGGATTTTTATAATGGGTCCTTGTGCTTCGTACTATATGCGAAAACCTGGTGTACCAAGACCCAACCCCTCTCTCATTCTTTTTGCCTTTCTTCATCTCCTTCTCCTCCCTCTTTTCCTCTCTTTCCTTCTTTTTCTTTATCTTTTTCTTTGGTCATGAATGATTTCATTGCTCTCAGGTTTTTTTGTTTGTTTTTCAGTCAGATAGAAAGACATACACAGAGGCTGGACAGTGATGCACTAGGTTGAGTGTTCATGTTACCATGCACGAGGACCAAGGTTCAAGTCCCTGGACCTTATCTGCAGGAAGAACCTTCACAAGCAGTGTCTATAGATGTCTCTCCTTTCTCTATTTATCCCTTCTCTCTCAATTTCTCTATGTCTTTATATAAAATAAAGTTTCGAAAGCAAAACAAATACAAAGAGAAGGGGAGACACCACAGTACAAGAGCTTCCCCAGGTGCCATAATAACCCCCATGTGGTATCAGGCCTGGTACCTAGCATACATATGGTTAGGCAGGGGCTCCACCTAGTCATCTATCTTTATAGCCCTGTATGCACTTTTCTGAAGGGAAGGTTTAAAGTGTTTGTTAGATTTTCCCGAGGACCCTACCGTGGTGGAGTAGGGGAAGTAACAAGTCCATGGTACTGGGTAAGACTACAAAGAAGCAATGATTTCCATGCGCATGTTGCAAACAGAGCAAAGTTCATGACCTGAGGATCAGCACAGGTGCCTCAGAGCCATGGAGGTGGTTTAAACATTGAGATGGAAGGGAGGGGTCATTCAGAGTTCAAATGCACCAGAGAAGCAGATACAAATGCAAGTGGAAGACGGCAGTTCTTCTAGAGTTTCAGCAAGAGGGCAGGATCAGGAGGCAACCTTGGGTGAGCAAGGTGCTACAGAGTGTGACCAGGAAGAGAAAAAGTGAAGGCAAACCTTTCAGGAAACAGCCCGGATACCGCAGGGAGTGTGTGAGCCAAAGGAGCTACCAGGGGGAGATGGTGATGCTGGGAAGAAAAGAACTGATTTCAAATGTTGATGACAAAAAACAAGAGTGCTGAAACCAGAATTATTTGAAGGAGCAGGGCATCTTTCCATCTCTGTTTTAAGTATGGAAACTGAGGCTCAGGGGAAGTAAGAACTCTGCCCAGGTTCGCTTAGCCTGTTCATCACAGAACTGGAAATTGACTTTAGTGGGTCTCTTCAGAGTACCCCTTCCTAATGCATAGTATTTCTAAGGATTGCTGAAAAGTTCTTGTAGCCACAAATAATCTCTCCACAAGCGCAGCACTCCATTAAAATCCTCACAGTGTCCTTCCCCACACTTCCAGAACTTCCCTGTCTCCGGATCACTTTTCAGGGTGCAAGGGGTCCCAGGAGGGGGCTGTCTAATCAAATTGTGTGCATGGGCTAGACAAGAGACATCTCCCCAGGCTTTAGGCAGGAAAATGAATGTGCTGAGTACCTTAGTAAGGGAACATTCCAAATGTGGACAAATTAATCAGCCACCAAAGACTCTGCTTCTTTGTCTCATTCTTGAAAAAAATGTTTGAGTGACTCAGGTCTTGTCAGCAGACTTCTGCAGAGGGGCAGAGGGAAAAGATACTGTGTCCAGGCAGGCACAGGACACCAGGCTTCTTCCTGCACGGTTATCTAAAGAGCTGGTGGAGATATCAACAATGATGACTGTGCAGGCAAGCACTCTGCAGTCCTTGGCTTTCCAGAAACCACTGCACGTGAGCACACTTCACCCAAAGGACCCAGGCTAGAGAGGCCCATGTTAAAGACCTGGTGAGTACAACAAGAAAAGCAGGGGAGAAGGCGGTGGTGCATTTGTTTGTGCAAGGAGCAGGGTTCAAGTTCCCAATAATCAGCTGCAGGGGGTGGGGGTGGGGGTGAGGGTGGGGCTTCCTGAGCAATCAAGAGTCAAGCAGGTGTCTCTCTGTCACTCCCTCCCCTCTCAATTTCTCTGTCTCCATCCAAAAATAAATAAATAAATAAATAAATGCATAAACTATACTTAAAAGCACTTTAAGGAACAAGGTGGCGCACCCTGTTGAACACATAGACTACAGGGTTCAAGGATCCATATTCAAGCCTCCAGTTGCAGAGAGGGAAGTTTCACTAGCAGTGAAGTAGTTGTCTCTCTTTTCTGTGATTCACTGTGTTGTGTTGAAACAGTGGAGTCAGGGAAAACAGAAGTGGGGCAGTAAGTTGGGGTACAAGATCAGTAAGTTTGAGCTTCAGCAGAGATGTAGGTGTGGGTGGGAGGGATAGGGAGGTAGGGAAATTATCACTGTGACACAAGAGAGACTTTCCAAGTCCAAAAACCATCAGGCCATCTTCATCTAGTAAACAAAACAAAACAAAATAAAAACAAAACTGGCCTAAATCACAAAGAAAAGATAAGAAAGAAGATTAGGACTATGGGAACTGGTGGTGGTATATCCGGTAGAGTGCACATGTTGCCACATGCAAGGACTAGGTCAAGCCTCCAGCCCCCTCAGGGGGGAAGCTTCACATGCAGTGAAGTAGTGTTTCAGGTATCTTTCTTTCTCTCCCCTTCTCTATCTTCCTTTTTCCTTTTTGATTTCTCCCTATCTAATTAATAAAATAAAAATAAATAAGATATTAAAAATAAAACTTATAAAATAAAAAAGAAAACTAGAACTTGACTCAAAGAAATCTATCAAATGCTACTACTTAACATAATAAAAATGTATCTAGTTTATAATTTACTCCCATATACACAAGCCCTGAATCTAACCAGCTGGACTATCCTATTTAAGGAGTATCTCATTCAAATTTCCTGAAGCAAGGCCAGCTGTCTCAGCAGGTCAGAAGTCACTGTCTTCTCTGGATACATAAAAAGGAATACAGAAATATCTTAAGGAGGAACAAAACAGAGCTATGACCCAAGTTCAAATTCAAAACAAAGGTCAGGTAATGATTTCTCCATCTGAAAGATAGCATCCTGGGGCTGTGGAGACAGCATAATGGTTATGCAAAAGACTTTCATGCCTGAAGCACTGAAGCCTTAGGGTATTTATGTCAATGGTACTGTCCTTAGAACTGAGAAATTCTGACTGATTTTAGACCATGAGAGTGCATGTGATGTCAGTGGACTTGTCTTCTATTCAGAGTTCAGAGTTATTAATGAATGATGGTCATAGGAGCAAGTTTGTATGGATCAGAGTCAAATCCTGACCAGCATTCTGAAACTTGTCCAGTTCTTCTTCTAGCGTTTGCCCTTCTTCCGTAGCCAGTCAACAGCGTCAGGTTGAGCCTGATGTAAAGTTTCGAGACCTCCTTTGAATCTGGAGAGGTGGCAGTCTTTGACTATGTGGGTCATAGTCTGTCTGTAGCCGCAGGGGCAGTTCGGGTTGTCCAGTGTTCTGATCTGACAGCTGTGACCATGCCCCACCCCACAAGACCTGGCGATTATCAGATGAGCTGTAGGACCATTCCTGGTGACCAAGTGAGTAAGTGCTTAGCAGCTGAACAGGCATTGGTTCTTATTTTCATCTTAATTTTTCTTTTGTGATTCAATCCTTAGGTTTCTTCTCAGAGTCACTTGTTTTTAAATAATACTTTTAAAACATTTAATTTGGTCCTTGTATATATTTTTTGAAGTTGTGTTTACTTTGTGATTTCAAAACACTCACCCCAACACCTTTTCTTTTTTTTTTAAAGCACTAAGCTAAAATGAGTTAATGAGTTAAGCAACGATTAAAGCAATTGGCTTGGTAAATTTAATGTCATAAAAATAATGGATGGGGGCTTGTGAAATAGTTGACTTCGCATGTGCCCTGCTTTGCCATGTGCATAACCCAGGTTGAGCCTGGTCCCGACCACACTGAAGGAAACTTTCATGCTGTGGTCTCTTTCTCTCTTTTTCTCTACTCTTTCCTGTCTGTGACAGATAACAACAGAAGCAGCAATGGGAGGGATTAAGTTGAGATAAATTGGGTTGAAGATGGATCAGAGAGAAGCAAAGGAACACTGGGGAAGAATAGAAGAATACTGAACTACAGTATAGACAAACTGTTGCAAGAAAATAGGGTCACCTTGGAGTCAAGTAGTGGCTAACCAGGGAGAGTGCACACATTACCAGGCTCAAGGACCCAGGTTCAAGTCCCTATCTTCACCTTGGTTGGGGAGGTGAGAGTGAGCAGGGAGTCTTCACAAATGGCAGTGTTTAGAAATAGAAATAGGTGTAGGTGAGACTTAGAAAGGAAGAGAAAGCTGGATGATAGAAAAAAATGTGCAAATATATATATATAATAAGTAATAGATACAGAAATAATAGTCAACCCCATAACTGTAAGATTGGGAGAACTACTACAGTTTCTAAAGGAAATCTGGTGGTGGGAACAGTGTGGAATTATACCCCTGTTATCTCATAATTTTTTAAATATTAAATCACTAGTTAAAAAAAAAGAAAGAAAAGAAAAAAAAAGAAAAGAAAAGAAAAGAAAGAAGTGGCCACCAAGATCCGGTGATAGAGCACTGTCATCAAGCCCCAAAGATAATCATAGTGACAATAAGAGACAAAGGGATTGGGGGAAAGGCAGACAGGAAGGAAGGAAGGAAGGAAGGAAGGAAGGAAGGAAGGAAGGGAGGGAGGATGGAGGGGGGAAATGGGAACACCTCTTGCACTGTCTGAGTTCTCTTGCTCAGTGTCTCAAGCTTCTGGGATGAGGTCTTTCCCCCTCCTACATGGAACAATTGTCCTTTCTGAAACTGAGGTCTCCTAGGTTCCCCTGAAACCACCACGTGAGACAAAAGAAAACACAGTTTTCATCTGGAGTAATGCAGGATTTTTTTTTTCCTGTTTCTTAATGTTCTGTGAAGAATTCAGAAGCCTTAAAATTCAATGTATGCAGACTAACTTTCCCAGTTCTCACTATATTCACCCTTCCTGTCTGATTTTGCTCTCACCTTCTGAACTAGAGGTTCAGAATATTGGTTTGGTTTTTCAAAGTGGGAAAAACTAAAACATTATAACCCAGGACAGGACAAAAGCATGCCCTTCTCCTCTGGTTCTTAGCATTCTAGAATGTACCTGTGTTAAAATATGAAGAAATAAAACAAATATAAATTATGCATTTTCCAACTTAATTTAAAATGCATTATGCTCTGCTTTGTTCTCTGGAATTAGTCTTATTAAGGGGACAGATCTGTATGGATTAATTTTGAGTCAGTTTATTCACTTCTTTATAATTCAGTGGCAAGGATTTTTGTCCCCAGGCATCAAATTATTTATTTATTTATTTATTTATTTATTTATTTTTACTGTAAGTAACACATACAAAACATAGACCTCTGTGTTATTTCTTTGTTTACCTAACAAGCCACACAACCCCACATTATATTTCCACCCAATCTTAAACCTCTCCCTTTAAAGAACAAAACTTTCCAAATGGTTTTTAAGGCAGTGTAACCGGTGTCACAATATTGGAGTGGAAAACAATAATGCCATTATCCTCTTCCTGGTATTCACTCCTCCACATGGCGTCCCTCCAATTCAAGCTCTGTGGCCACCAACCCCAAAACCCTTCCTTCCCAATCATTTTGGCAACGTGTGAACTGATATTTTACAACAGTTTAAAATATGTACCAAATCATAATTTTTAAGCATTATCTCAGTACAGTCATTCTTTGTTCTGCTTAGGCGGTTTAGATCTTTATTCCTCCCCCCACCCCCATCGCCCCCCCACCCCCGCCTCTAAACCCAGCAAGAAAATAGTCTGCATTCTTAATTAGTCTTCTTTAAACAAAATATCCTTTCATATGCACTAATAAAGACTAAGGACCTTTCCTCTCTTGTTTAAATAACTGCTTGCTGTAGTATAAAATTGTAAGAGACACGATGCAGATCAAGTTGCGGGCTTGAAGTGGGGAAGAGGAACAAGCCGTGCCATAATAAGCAGATTTTAATGATTTACTATAAATCAGCATTTTTGCCCTGTCAGTGAGATTGAAGAGGCAGACAGCTCCTCACATGTCTGCCGAGCAAATGTCTTCCTGATGAATCATGTGCACTGAATCACTGATCACAACATTCAAACGGCACATCCAAATAATGAGGGAAACATACACAGCCTCCGGTGGCTGTGTGAAGGCAGTGGGGAGAGATGCTTTTTGGATGGGGGGGGTGCGTAGTTAAGCCCTTACGCTGATTCTCCCAGGGTTCCGCAGAGGGTAATGGGAGTGTATATTACCCAGTTAGCCATGGGTGCTCTAATGCAGACTGATCTGCATAAATGTGCTGCCCCACCCCCAGACTTTTGATGAGAATCTAATCTGGTCTGGACGAGAAGGAAGGGGAGGGTCAGCAGGCTGTGATAATGAACCTAAATAGAAAGAGTCTGGCCACAGAAACCCATGGAAGTCAAAACTGATTTCTGTTGAGTCAAAGACTCATTTGGTGTGTATGTGTGTGTGGGGGGGGGAGGGTTGTTAGGGGCAGTTCTTCCAAAGCCCTGCACCCCTGATCCTTACCAGAACCCCCTTCCTGTCCCAAGCTCCAACTCTTTACTTCTTCTGCCTGTCTTTAACAGTCCCCCCCCCCAAAGGTAGAATTTAATGTCTGATCCCCAGGAAAGGATCCCAGCCCAGTAAAGAAAAGCATTGTGGAGGCCAGGTGGTGGTGCACCTGGTTAAGCACACAAATTACAATGAGCAGGAATCCAGGTTCAAACCTCTACCCGGAGGGGGAAAGCTTCAGGAGTGGTGAAGCAGGGCTACAGGTGTCTCTCTACCTCTTTCCCTCTCTATCCCCTCTCCCTTCTCAATTTCTCTCTGTCTCTATCCAATAATAAATAAAGAAAAATATAAAAGAAAAATATAGATATGCATTGTTGGGTGGATGGTAGGAATACTTTAGATGCTGGTATGTTTTACCCCCAAGCTGGATCAGTGGGACAGGGAACCCAGACACAAATGCCCTTTCTAAGTGAGTGTGCTAGAAGCCTTTCAAGGATACATGATTCTCTCCTGGAAGCCTTCCAGGATTGCCACTGCCTTCTCCAGCCCTGCAGCCTGACATCAGTATTTCACAGGTACCCACTAGGAACCCTGACTAATGACCTTTATATTGCAAGGTGACTTCATTTGCTTATGTGAAACTGTCAAAATATCTTGCTCTTAGTATGGCTTCATCATAATCCACTCAGCCCTAGAGCAGTGGGTGAATGAATGAGTGAATGAATGATCATAGATGTCAAGTCAACCATCTGTCTGGCACTTTGAGAACTCACATTCAAATAGACAACAGAGCTTTCTGGGGCATAGTCAGTTTCCTTCATCAGCTTCTCACTAAGTCCTACTATTCTACCTATGCCAGCACCCACAGACCTATAGTCTAGCTTGGGGGCTCAAGAAGGCTGGCTTTGGGGAAAGTAGAAGACAAGGCCCAAAGAGCAGGCAGGCAAGAGACTTGGGATACCTAAACCATGTTCTAGGGACAAAAAGTCAAGTATGCTTTTAAATGTGAGATTGAATTTAAAATGTATTTCATGGAATTATGAAGATATGTTTAGTTAGTTTCATTTCAAAGCATCGGACTTATTAGTTAATTATTTACAATTTTATGAAACCTAGAGACCAGTGTGCCACTCAGCTCTGACATATGCTATGGTAGGATCAAACTGGAACTCAGAGCCTCATGCAGGCCTGGTTCATGCTCTGGAATGTTCCTAGCCGTGACCGAGGAATGTGAGCTCAGACTACAGGGATGCAGAGGTTACATAGGCTCCTGTGCTGACTGTGGGCCCCAGATCAAATCAATGAGGTTTATAATCTGTTGATTATATATTTAAGTATATATTTATATACTTTTCCCATATTTTGGAGCTACTCTCTTCCCCGATCCAGCTTTGTGGTCCTTTTTCCAAATATGACACCATCCCACCCGGACAATAACTTAGATCACATGCATATTAGGTATCAGGCACAGGCAAAACCTAGTAGGGTCATGGGCCCCTTGGAATATACCTAAAATAGACCTACTAGCTTTTTCCAAATTGGAGACCCTAAATCTTCATCTGCAACACTCTAGCCTTTAAGTTCATGATTAGTCAACAATTTGTTCTGCTTTATTATATCTTGGCTTTTTTTCAGCCACCAGTTTCCAGATGCTACCATGATGCCAACTGGACTTCCCAGAGCAGATGATCCCACCAATGTGTTCTAGAACCCCACTTCCCCAGATCCCTGCCTCACTAGGGAAAGAGAGAGACAGACTGGGTGTATGGATCGACCTGCCAATGCCCATGTTCAGCGGGGAAGCAATTACAGAAGCCAGACCTTCCACCGCCATACTCCCAGAGCTATATAGGAAAGCTATCAGGGGAGGGGATAGGATATGGAGTTCTGGTGATGGGGATTGTGTGGAATTGTACCTCTCTTCTCCTGTGGTATTGTCAGTGTTTCCATTTTATAAATAAAAATTAAAGGAAAAGGATCTTTGGAGGTCGGCAGGTGGTGCAGTTGTTTAAGAGCACCCATTACCATGAGCAAGGAACCAGGTTTGAGCCCCTGTTCCCCACCTGCAGGGGGAGAATGTTACATGGATGGTGAAGGTCTGCGGGTATCTATTTTTCTACCTTTCTATCTCCCCTTTCCTTTCAATTTCTCTCTGTCCTATTCAACAAAAAGAAGAAGGAGGAGGAGAGGAAGAAAGAAAGAAAGAAAATGAAAAGCCCAAAATAGTTGCCGAAAGCAGTGGATTCATAGCCCTGGCACTGAGCCCCAGCGATAACCCTGGTGGCAATTGAAAAAAAAAAAGTATATTCCAAGGGAGCCCATGACTTTATTTGTAATATGCTTAAAATAGTCTTCCTAGCTTTTTCCAAAATGGAGACCTCCAAATCTCATCTGCTATATTTTTAACTTTAAATTCATGTTTATTAAGCAATTTATTCTGCTTTATATCTTAATGCTTTCCAGCTACCAAGTTGCAGATGCTACCATGATGTCAACCTGACTTTCCTGGACAGATGATTTCACCAATGTGTCCTCAATGTGTGAACTCCATCTCTCCAGACTCCTGCCCCATTAGGGATAGAGAGAAACAGGCTGGGGGTATGAATCAACCTGCCAACACCCCTGTCCAGCAGAGAAGCAATTATAGAAGCCAGACCTTCCACCTTCTGTATCCCATAATGATCCTGGGTCCATAATAATAATTTATTTAAAAAATTGAATAAATGCAGAGATTTTCTTTAAAGTATAAACCCACAGGTAAATCAAGGCTATGAGCTATTTTCACCCATAGGGTGATTAAAAATATTATTACAGGGAGTCAGCGATAGTGCAGCAGGTTACGTGCAGGTGGCACAAAGCACAAGGACTGGTATAAGGATCCCGGTTCGAGCGCCCAGATCCCTACCTGGAGGGAAGTCGCTTCACAGGCCGTGAAGCAGGTCTGCAGGTGTCTATCTTTCTCTCCCCCTCTCTGTCTTCCCCTCTTCTCTCCTTTTCTCTCTGTCCTATCTAATGGTGACAACATCAATAACAACAATAATAGTAACTACAACAGTAAAAAACAACAAGGGCAAAAAAAGGGGAAATAAATAAATACATATATAAACATTCTTAGAACCTTAAAATTTTTTTTCAGAAATACATTTATATATTTTTGTTTGTTTTTGTGAGAGTAGTCTTACATGGTCCATTGCAGACTTCATACAGACTGGACACCATCTTTATAGTTCTAAAAGACTTCTGGAAAGTGTGTGTGTGTGTGTGTGTGTGTGTGTGTGTATTTTAAGACTCACCCACTGGGTGTCCCTCTGCCCTTGGCTTGTCTCTGTTAATTTTTCATACATTGTATTTTACTTCTTCATTTATTTTTGCCACCTGGGTTATTGCAGGAAACAGGCGCCTGCACAGCTGCACCATTCCCAGCAGCCATTTTTTTTTTTTTTTTACAAAGAGAGAGAGACTGGATAGACACATGCAGCAGTGATCTACCCTTCCTGCAGCTTCTCAGTGGGACCTGGGGCTTGAACTAAGGTGTTTGTACATCATATAAGTGCCCTCCATGGGGTCTGTCATCACTGTCTCCAGCCCTTAAGTTTCCACTTCTATTTTTCCCTCCCATTCTCTCACATATCCCATTCTCTCACACACCCCATTCTCTCACACATCCACACTAAATAGATCAAGGCATCCCAGGACTTCCAAACCCTAACACTCGGAATCCAAGTGTGGTTGAGGCACACGTTATGCCATCCTGCTTCCAACTCAGCTTTTATATGAGTCCACCCCAAGCCTCCACCCAGACCTGGACTCTCCTGCTTGTTAGATAGTTAAAAAAAAAAACAGTCTCAGTTCATATTGGAGAGGGGAAAAAAGGCCTGGCCTTGAGCACCAAAGCCCTACTACCACTCTATGGAATATGTTCCCCACTGCTATCCAGAACAGAGCTGGACCCCCCAAAGTCCACACCTTTACCTGCAACTTCCATTCTGTTTGCACTCTTCTTCGTGTTATAAATGGAACTCACTCTCCATTTGAAGGTCGTTGAATTTCTCATAACCCATCATAGAAACAGACTCTGAGACCCATTGGATTTTTGGCTTGTTCTTTCCTTCTTTCTTCCTTTACTTCCTTTCTTTCCTTCCTTCCTCCCTCCCCCTTCTTTCCTTCCTTCCTTCCTTCCTTCCTTCCTTCCTTTCTCTTCTTCCTTCCTTCCTTCCTCCCTCACTTCCTTCCTCCCTCACTTCCTTTCTCTTCTTCCTTCCTTCCTTTCTTTTTTCTTGCTTTCTTTCTTTTCTCTTTCTTTCTTTCTTTCTTTCTTTCTTTCTTTCTTTCTTTCTTCTCTCTTTCTCTTAAGATATCACAGAACACACTCTGCCTTGCCTTCAGAGACACAATAGTGAAGAGAGAGCTGGTTTATTTGCCCATAAAGAATTTAATCAAGGGGGGGCTGTGTGATGGCAACCCTGGTCCCTTTTTCAGGGATCCAGATTCAAACACTACTACCCCCACCCCATCCCTACCTGTTAGGAAGTACTGCTGTGTCTCATTTTCCTTCTCCCTTTCTAGCTCTGCTTTTCCTTTCAATTTCTCTCTGTTTCTATCCAATAAAATAAAATATATATATAAAAAATGTCTCCTAGACTGGAACTTCTTTCCTGCTTCCTATGTTAATGAGACAAACATGAGTTCCCAGAGTGGGGTTCATTCCTCTGTCTGCATGTAGTGTCTGCTGCACATCAGGAAACGTTCTAGACACAGCAGTGAACTAGCAAGGACTGAACAGAGTCCCTTCCAGGGTGGCCTCAAGGGTCACAGAGGACCATCCACTTTTGCTGGTTTCCTGTATTGATATCACCATCATGAAGTTCTTCATGATCTCTGAGCAAGGGACTGTGCATTTCCATTCTCTGAAATTACATGGCAGTCCTTCTCCCTTCTTCCAAGGCCTTGTACTAGGTGGGGAGGAAAGAGGAAGTCACCAAATTCACAAGAAATATGGGGTCCTTTTAAGTGATGGGAGGAATTGCTGGAAAAGGGAAGACTTCAGACAGGGAGATCAAGGCAAGCTGGAGTAAAGGGATTTCTTTTCTTCCCCAAGATTTTCCCCTCTTCTTTAGCCAGCCTTCCTTCCTTCCTTCCTTCCTTCCTTCCTTCCTTCCTTCCTTCCTTCCTTCCTTCCTTCTCTCTTTCCTTTTTATATTTTATTTATTATTGGATAGTGACAGAGAGAAATTAAGAGGACAGGGGGAGATATAGAGTGAAAGAGACAGAGACACCTGCAGCCCTGCTTCAACACTCATGAAGCTTTCCTTCTGGGGGTGGGGGTGGGGGCAGGGGCTTAAACCTGGGTCCTTGCACAGTATAATATGTGCACTTAACCAGGTGCACTGCTGCCTGGCCTTCCTTCCTTCCTTCCTTCCTTCCTTCCTTCCTTCCTTCCTTCCTTCCTTCCTTCCTTTCTTTTTGTTTTCCCAGACCACTGCTCAAATCTGGCTTATGGTGGTATCCAGGACTAAACCTGGGTCCTCTCAGCCTTGACTTCATGATACACAGGAGGGTCCACCCCCCTCCCCCCCAAGCAGAGGACATGCACCAGCTGACCCTGTGACTTAAACAACTGATCCCTAGAGTACAGAGAAAACTTTTGTTATGTCAGCACTGTGTGGACTGGGGGCTTTTTACCTCTATCTGTCCCTAGAGGAATTTCTGGGGACAGAGGAGGTGGTCCCTGTCCTTTTTTGCCCCTAGTGTTCCTCACCTGGGGGGGCAGGATTACCCTCTTCAAGCACACCCCCAACTCACCCTGCTAAGTCTGGTAGCATCAGCACATAGGCTCTCTGGCTATTCTGTTTCCTGTTCCTCTCACAGGAACTTGCATTATCTGACCTAGGAAGGTTCAAAGGGAAATGCAGGGTGCTCCACAGAGAACTTTCCTGTTGGGCCACTGTGAGCTCTGCCAGTTCTTGGAGGCATCCTTGTTATCTTTGTAATATTTATTCATTTAGTCAGTAGAGTTATCACTGGAGCTTACTGTCTGTACAAATCCATAGTTCCCAGTGCCAATTTTCTTTTACTTTGATAGAATGTGTGTGTGTGTGTGTGTGTGTGTGTGTGTGTGTGTGAGAGAGAGAGAGAGAGAGAGAGAGAGAGAGAGAGAGAGAATGAGAACAGGAGAAGAAAAGAAAGACAGAGGAAAGTACCTGAAGGACTGTTCAACTGCTCCTGAAGCTTTTCTTTCCACTGCAGGTGGGGAGCAGGTTTTTTTTTTTTTCTTTTAATTTTAATTTATAAAATGGAGATATTGACAAGACCATAGGACAAGAGGGGTACAATTTCACACAGTTCCCACCACCAGAACTCCATATCCCATCCCCTCCTTTGAAAGCTTTCCTATTCTTTATCCCTCTGGGAGTGTGGACACAGGATCATTATGGGGTGCAGAAGGTGAAAGGTCTGGCTTCTGTAATTGCTTCCCTGCTGAACATGGGCATTGACAGGTCGATCCATACTCCCAACCTGCCTCTCTCTTTCCATAGTGGAGCCAGGCTCTGAGGAGGTGGGGCTCCAGGACACATTGGTGGGGTCATCTGCCCAGGGAAGTCAGGTTGGCATCATGGTAGCATCTGGAACCAGTGGCTTAAAAAGAGTTAATACATAAAGCAGAACAAATTGTTAACTAATCATGAACCTAAAAGCAACAATATTGCAAGTGAAGATTTGGGGGTCTCCATTTTGGAAAAAGCTAGTAGGTCTATTTTAGGTATATTCCAAGGGGCCCTAGCTTTAACAGTTTTTGCCTGAGTCTGACAGCTTAAATAAAAGTGGACCCAAGCTATTGTCTGAGGAGATGGTATCATAGTTGGAAAAAGGACTAAAAAGCTGGATCAGGGAAGAGAGTAGCTCCCAAATATGAGGAAAGTATATAAATATTGTTAACTGTAAACCCTTCATTATTTGAACTGGGGCCCACAGGAGCACAGTAGCCTATGTAACCTCTGGGAACAGGGTTTTGAACCCAGGTCCTCATGCACTCTCATAGGTGAGCCATCGCCTGTCCTATAGTACCTTAAAAAAAAAAAGGATTAATTTATTGAACCAGGGAGACAGCATAATGGATATACAAAGACTTTCATGTCTGAGGATCCAAAGTGCAGGTTTAATCCTCAGCATCACCATTGCAGAGCTGAGCAATGCTTTCATCTCTTTTTCTGTGTCTTTTTCTCTGAAATTTTCTCAATAAAATAAAATCTAAAAAAAAATTTGAAAAGAACACATTAGAAAAGATTTGGTAGTTATTGATTTAAAAGAGAGAGAGAAGACACAACATTACTCAGCTCAGGTATAATGTGCTACTGGGTATTGAACCTGGGACTTCTGGGGCCTCAGGCATGCAAGTCTAGTGTGGTATCACTGTACTATATTTCCAGTACACTGGGAATTTTTTATGACACCGATGATGTAGTGTCCAGGTTGAAGGTCTGAAGAAAGGGCAAGTGGATCCAAGTGCATTTTTTCTGTGCTAGACCCCGTGATCTCCTACAATCCTCTACTGGGCTCGGTGAAGCTTCCACCTGGATGTGGAACTGGTACATGACTGGAGTGAGAGGCCAGGGTGGTGGCAAAGGGACAGATGGGTCCTGGGCAGCAGCCGTGCAGGCTGTGTGCCAGCCAGCGGAAAAGAGACTTGTCAACACAACCAGAATGACACAGCGAGGAACAGCTGAAAGAGAATTTCAGCTACAATGTAATTATCTACCCAGGAAAAGAGGGGGCCCCACTCATGGGACAGCTATCCATGTGAAGAGAATGAAAATAAACTTGTTTGAGGTCAATTTAAAGGTTAAATGGAGGTCAGGAGGTGGAGAGTCCTGAGATAGCCTCAACCCTGGGTGCCATCTCCTCCCCACCAGCTTGGGAATTAACCTTTGTCATCAGCATTCATCTGGGTCACAGGGGATGCTGGGGAGGGGGTATAGGAGGTAATTGGATATTAGTCGTCATCCATTGTAGCAATCTTTGAAAATAAAGGGGGGGAAAGAGTGATTGCAAATCCAGTGGCAGTTACTTTAGAAAGATAGTAACGTGTAATCCCCAGTTTCTCAGACTGTAACTTCTGCACTTACCGCTAATTTCTCCACTGCTCCAAATGCAGTGTATACATTTAGTCGAGACTTTATCATCACTGTTTGTGTATATTATGCCAGCAGCACAATCCATCCTCATGAAGCTAATGTGCGGCATTAGGAAAATGGACTCCTTATGGATCTGCAGCCTCTGGCCTCAGACACTGCCCCCCCCCCCCCAGCAGCCGTGCCTACCCCATGGGGGTGGGGGCAGGCTCCCCCAGAGTGTGTGTGGCACTCAGTTTCACACAGTACCTCAGAATGGCAGTCTGATTTCTTCAAGTTGCTGGTGTCCATTGTCTGTGGATGTAAAAATCAATGACCTACATAAGATTTTGATTTTGCACTGGGAATTGAGAGAGAGAGAGAGAGAGAGGAAGTGGAGGAGGAAATAATGAAATAGTCATGTTAAAAAATATTACCATGTTGGATTCCAAAATGTATTTCCAAGGGATATCTATTTTTTTTTTGTCCTTTGAACAGAAACTTATGTAATTTGATGGTCATTTGATTGAGCCAAGAGTGCTGGTCATTCTAAGGTGGACACTCACTAAGGCACAGAAAACAAAACCTTATCTTCCCAAGGCTGCTTGGGAGTGGGGGAGGGGGGTGGTGGCTAGGACCTGCAACTGAAACCTCACAGTGTATATTCAATCCTTGTTTTTATTTTCTTAAAAGAGAGAAGGAAAAAAAAAATCTTCAAACTGCTGATTTCTGCAGAAAAAAATCTGCAAATGAACTCTTCTATTAGCACAAACATACCAAAGTCTTTAGAACCCCTCTCTTCAAAAGCATAATTAGGTATTTATTTCAGACATACTAACATCTTTGCAGTAGCTAATAAGATACAGCCCATTTGAATATTAATATAATAAATGATTAAATTAAACAGCAAGATTCAGACTCAGAAATAGCCTTTATAGGTCCCAGGAGGTCACTAAAACTGTTTCTATTTCTTCCTACAGTTAACATAGTGCAAGGGACATGAATGCATAGAGCAATATTTGTCTTATGAAACTCCGAGTTTTATATGGTGCTATTCAGTTTTATTACTCCACAGTTTGAATCTGGGGCCCACAGTGAAGTCACCATGCTGAGGCCTGACAGCCCCTCTTCCTGTCTCACTGTGCATTGGCATTCCAAGACACAGCACCGCTTGGCAAAGGGACTACTCTGAATGACTCCAGACCAATAGGTCCCCATGCAGGTGAGTACAAAGTAAAGGCACACTGCAATAAAAGAAAAAAAGACGAAGCCCTAAACTGGTTCTGCACAGCACACAGCCCACAGTTCACTGCGGATGTGTCTGCACACGTGCGTTTCACAACCTCTCACAGTGTGTGTGTATGGCTGAAATCACATCCCAAGCTGGGGCAGGAGCTGAAGCTAGCAGCTGCACAATGCACAGGGCACCTCAACTCTCAACTATAAGGGACCCTGCCCCCCAACTCCACTGGCACAAGAAAAGAATGGGCAGAGTAGGCAATTATAATTGGCCATTATTCCAATAAAGGTGTTTCCCATTTTAAATTAGTTCATGAAAACTGCACACTCTCCAAATCCCATGAACCTGAGAAGTGTTAATAAACATCTGGCCATGGTTTTTGCTTAATTAGCATTCCTTAGTTTGGACAGAAGTCTGTTTATGTAGAGCAAAACACACACAAAGAGAGAGAGAAAGAGAGAGGGAGAGAGAGACAGAGAGAGAGAGGAGAGAGAGGGAGAGGGAGAGGGAGAGGGAGAGGGAGAGGGAGAGGGAGAGGGAGAGGGAGAGGGAGAGGGAGAGGGAGGAGAGAGAGAAAAACCCATAAGCAACCTCCCATAATGGTTGGTGAGAGATGTGGGTCCTTCCAATATCCTGTTTGTCATCTGAACAGCAACAGAGAGAAGATATTTGGATCTACGTGCTTAATTTTATTGTGCAAGTCTCAGATCCAGTATCTAATAACTTGATACACTCCTGTTGTTGGAAAAATATTCACATTTCCAAAATAGGAAAGATATTGAAGCTTGGAGGTCAGCTTGAATAAAACAGAAAACAACAAACCAACCTCAAGCATGTCCACAGGCCACATTATTATTATCCACAACCCAAAATCTCCCAGCCCCATCTCTCTCTAAGGAGCAACATTGGCAGGGAGGTAATGGATAAACCATAACGTGCTTGCAAAACTCTACTGTCTAAATTAGATAAAAGAAAAGTAGGAAGAAAACTCAAAGATAAGTGGTACAAAGTAAATCAAAACAAATCATCTTACCAAACTTTATTCACATCTGATACCATTTTTAGAAATTAAGGTCAGTTTTGTGGAACTAATAGGGAGTTATACCTATATATCTTGGCCACCGTGACAATGCTGGAGTGGAAGATTTATACTCCATGGTTGCAGATGCAGAAGAAAGATACGAGAGATCAAATGGTAGTGCATGATAACAAATGAAAAATGGTCCCTACAGCCCATAAATTAATTGAGAAAAGAAGGTTGTCATTATTGGAACATGCTTTAAAATAAGGTATGGGGTCCAGATGGCTGAGGATAGATAGGCCTGCAAAGTTTGAGTAATTGATGACTTAAAAAGAAAGCAAGAGCTTCAAGGAGTGAATCACATTGGGCAAGTGAAAGGAGGAATATTATAAGAGAAAAGCAGAGGTTTTTAAAAAGCCTACAATGAACCCCCAAATCTCTGGAATTATTAAAGTCAAATAAAAGCATAAAAACAAAAAGTGTACCAGTGGGGTTTCAAAAATAGGGGAGATGGGGACAAGTCAGAAACAGAGTTCTAATAAAGCTGCATTTCAGACGCTATTTTATTAACCTCCTCAATTTTGGTTTTGGCTTTCTGCTGAAAATGTACTCATTTCCCTTAAAAAAAAAAAAAGAAAGAAAGAAAAAGAAAATGTTAGTGATCTCAAAATAACAAACATGAGGTGGGCTACCAACCTTTGCAAATAATACTTTTTCTACTGTTTTATATTAGTTGTCTCCGCCTGAAAAAATCCAAAACAGCTTGCTATGTGGAACATGTGTGTGTTTGTGTCTGGGGGGGTTGTGGACAGCTTGTGAATTTTCATATATATATATAAATTTTTTAAAATTTATTAATTTCCCCTTTTGTTGCCCTTTTTTATTATTGTTGTTGTGGTTATTATTATTGTTATTATTGATGTTGTTGTTGGATAGGACAGAGAGAAATGGAGAGAGGAGGGGAAGACACAGAGGGGGAGAGAAAGTTAGACACCTGCAGACCTGCTTCACTGCCTGTGAAGCGACTCCCCTGCAGGTGGGGAGCTGGGGGCTCGATCCTTATGGTGGTCCTTATGGTGATCCTTATGGTGGTCCTTATGGTGATCCTTATGGTGGTCCTTGCGCTTTGCACCATGTGCGCTTAACCGGCTGTGCAACTGCCCAACTCCCAAATTGTCTTATATTTTCATAGTTTGTTTACTTGTTTATTTAATGAGAGAGAACAATATGGTGAGAGAAAGTTCAGAGCACTGCTCAGTTCTGGCTTATGGTGGTGCTGGAGATTGAACCTAGGACCTCAAAGCCTTAGCATGAAAGTCTTTTCTAGAACCATTATGCTATCTCCCAAGGGAATTTCCTTTGGAGGGAGGGAATCATCAAAGGAGCAAGTAAACCCATTCTTTCTTGTAGTCTTAGAAGGTAGGAGCTAGTTTTATGAAGGTACTGCCACTGGCTAGATGGACTCACCTCTTCTTCTGATTTAATTTCAAGGAGCAATGATGCTCAGTCATTGGGGTAAAAACAAACAACAACAACAACAAAAACACAGCCTCTCTCTTAGAAAGGATGTTTCCAAAACAACTAAATATGACATGAGCTCTAAACTAACACTGATTTTCTTTTTTCTCTCTCTCTTTTTTTTTTCATTCATCTTCTTCCATTCTCTCTCTCATTTCTCAAGATTCTCCTATACTTTTTGTTTCTTTTTCTTTTAAACTTTAAACATTAAACAGAGTTCTTTTCTCTTCCTTTTTTTTTTTTTTTTGAACACTACTCGCACTACCATCTGTAATTTCACCCATATCCTTGAGATACAGGAAGTGAAAGCAGCGGTGCCGGGTCTTCCATATTTATGACTTCTCAGTACATTAGAGCATTTAGTGACTTTGGAGAGCCCCCATCTGAGGAGAGTCGGTGGAAATGCTCCTATACACAGCCCAAATAGGAGGTTTGCAGCAGAGAGGAGCCCTGGGTATGCTAATCATGTCTCTCAATGCCTCCCCAGGAGGACTTTACTTGTTCCTTATCCTTTCTTCCTTCCTTTCTTTCTTTCTTTCTTTCTTTCTTTCTTTCTTCCTTCCTTCCTTTCTTTCATTTTTTTTTGTAATGTTTCCTTTTCTCTTCTTAACACACATATATCCTTTACCCTGAGAGTCACACATTAGCTGTTCCATGCTAAGAGAACACCATGAATATTCTGAATGCAAACAGCACATTTACGGTAGCATGTTGGGCACAAAGGACACGGTCCACACAGACAGGCCCCCAGCCACACATGAGCTCGAGTCTGTTTTTTCAGAATTTTCTCCTCCATGGCATAACCCAGCCCCTCACATTCAACTCCTTGGCAACTGATTATTGATGGCAAAAGATATACACAGCAATGACATTCCATTGCTCCTAAATGTAAATGACCACAGATGGTCCCACTAAATAGACTGTCCTACTCAAGAATGTGCATGTGTGTGTACAGCACTGAGTCTGAGTGGTGTGTGTGTGTGTGTGTGTGTGTGTGTGTGTGTGTGTAGAAAGCATTGTGCTATTATGACACAATAAAGGCAAAGTTAAGAGATCCTCCAGCAGAGTTCCGTGTCTCCTTAATGGAGGTACCTGAATCTCCCAAGAGAGACACATGTGGGATCAACCCAAATGTGTTCCTAAGTGAGGAAGGCAAGCCAGAGGACTTGAAAATAATCTGAAGACAGAAATATATAGGCAGCAAGCATTTCAAGAGAAGGAGACTTGCCAGCGGGATTGATTTGAATACTCTGCCTGGAGATTTATGTTGCCTTATCCTCTAAAAGGCGAGCAACACCCCCTCTACACACACACACACACACACACACACACACACACACACAGTCTGAGTGAAAGAGATGAGAGAAAAACCTCTCTGTCTGTGTGGCAGTGGCTATGTCTTCGTCGAGGCTAAATATGGATGAGAAGTATTGGAGAAATGAACTTCTGTGGTTTTCAGAAAAGGGAAAAAAAAAGGTTCAGAATAGATGAGCCAACTCCTTTACATGTTCAAAAGAAAGAGGGAACAATTTTGTGAAATGCTAAGGCAGTGCAAAGTGAATGTTAAATAGTTTTTATCCATCCGAAAAAAAAATAGACTTATTCAAATGCATGTCTTGCTTGTCTTTAACTAAAGTGAAATTTCTTAAATCCAGCTGTAGTCTTATGGGCGGCAGGGTGCGGAGGGGGGACAACAGTAGCATGGAACATCTTCCCTGAACCCAACAGCATGTCATTTTAAAAGCAGAGACACCCGCTATTGATTTTTTTTTTAAATACAAATTTGGCAGATTTCACATGATCCATTACATTTCTCAGGACGGTTAAGATGCAGCTTGCATGATTTATTCAGAATAAGGTCCATTTTTAGCTATATTTAAGTCTCCTATTTGTTATTTAACATGTGTTTAATGTTTTCTGTCCCTGCTGTGCACAGCTGCAAGCTGCTATTTTTTGGCAATTTTTGTGACTGGGAAGTGATTTGTGTCTTTGCATCTCACCTTTCTATTCTACGGCCTGCTGTTTGGATTTTTCCTCCCCCTAAAGTTTGAAAAATAAGTTACCGGGTGTCATGACCTCTGCTTCACTTTGCTGGGCAAACACAGAGGTTTCAGAGACATAACCCACCCACACCCACCCACACTCTTAAGAGAGTTTCTGGAAAGATCTTGCTGGCAGCTGGGCTGAACTGAAAATCCAGGAAGTTCACGGGGAAACATAGAAGTCTCCCATTCTAGCCTCTCATCAGAATGGTTGAACCTGGCCTTTTGAAGGCATTTCTGTGGCCATTCCACAGTGGGTTGACATGGTTCTTTTGAAGTTTCCATCAGACAGGAAACAGAGTCTTATCTGTCACTTTTAGAAGGGAAAAGATAGTCTCCTTCTGTTCAACTAATTTAGACAGCAAGCTTTACAGTTTTGAGGCTCCAGCCTCAGCAAAAACTCACACTAGGCTGGACTTCAGAAGGAGAATGTGTCTCCCAAGAATGATAAGTTAAAAATAAATAAATACTGCAACCCCTGAAGAACTCTTTCAGTATTCAATATCCCTCTCAATCTCTCTCTCTCTCTCACACACACACACACACACACAAACATACACACACACAAACACACATCACTCAGAGGGGTCCAAGGACCCAGAAACCAGCATCTGCAGCATAAAATTCTAGTGGTGGAACTGCTTTTCCAGTCCAGAGTGGATCTAATGCAGTAACTAAAAACTTTCAGTGTTTATCTGATTCAGGCCAACACAGTGATGGCATCAAATGGCTTGGTGATTTATTTTTCCAGAGTGTAAAGGATCCTGCTTAATATTGCTTGATATATGCTAACCTTCTGTTTATATAAGGTCCACAACTGAAACTCATGTTGCAGGGGGTTCATCCTAGCCTCCTACTTATCTGAAACACTCTCCAACTGTGCTGTGGAAATTGAATCTTTTCCTCGCAATC
Organism: Erinaceus europaeus; assembly: GCF_950295315.1. Lineage (NCBI taxonomy): Eukaryota > Metazoa > Chordata > Mammalia > Eulipotyphla > Erinaceidae > Erinaceus > Erinaceus europaeus. Next base: position 179,702,196 of record NC_080163.1, read on the forward strand.
TTACTGACATGAAAAATATATAATACAGTAAATGATTAATGCAGTTATAAACTCTACCTGAGATAAGATTTAAGTATTCATATTTCTATCATGTTAATACAACACGATAAACCCATGAAGCAAATTTGACCGGGACATTTGTTATTCTGTCCAGTGTTCAATTATTCTTTGTCCAAATACAATTTAGGGCCTTGCTATAATGCAGTCACTGGGTGCAACACATTATGTGCTTCTAGGAGATAATAAGCCGACTGGATGGGAAGCCTTGGAGACCCCACTCCAGAAAGGGCCCCTCCAGACAAGGAGGAAGTATGAAAGCAGAGAAGGGAGCTCTGGGTCCAGGACAGGCCTCCTGCAAAGATCATTCACACCAGAATGCCCCTAGCTTGTTTCAGCCACTCCTGTCTCCTTTCATGAGCAAGTCTTCCAAAAGGAAAACTTATTTGCTGTTTTCAAAAGGAAGCTCGACAATAAGTGGAGCTGCTTGAAAGCTGCCTTCCCTTGACCCTGCACGTCGTTCTTTATCTGTGACTACGGAGAAGCCATTTGTCTGCTCTAAGTGGCCCCCGCTCCTCCGTTGTGCAAATAGCTCACACGCCAATGTGCCATTTACCACCCACCTCATTATTTTTATACTTCCGATGATGTCGATTTTGATTTTCAAATGCCAGCCATGTATTTATAGCTCATTCTCAAACACACATACACACACACACACGAATTAAGTGATTCAAGATCTCTGCCATTAGCTGGGCTGTGGGAGCATCTGGCTAAATAGAGAAGAGGAAGGGTGACACAGTGGTCACACATCTGAGTTTGCCATCCAGGATCTGTCACCCATTGTCCATGAGATCTTGATCAAGTGACATCACCTCTGTAAATCTGGGTTCCCTGCCAATAATTGTAGCTGGAATGGCGCTTCCTATCTTTTAAGTCTGATAGGCCACCATGAACAGAAAATATAGATAGTATTCTCAACAAATGCTCATCATCACTGTATTATTATTATTTCCTGACTTCTTGGGACCGTGAATGAAGTGACATTGGATGACAGGTTCATTGTCAATATCTCCCCACAAAATTGGACATAAGCCTTCAGCTCAGAGACACCATTAGTTCCTGCTGTTTGAAGAGATTGCTGCTGTCCTTGACATTCAAGTCTCCATACATGGAGGACGTATCCCTCCCAAGTACTCATGGTCATGGATAGGTAGGTGATAATTTAGGCTCACCCAGCATCACTAAATTTCAATATGGCATGGGAGTCGGGCAGCAGCGCAGCAAATTAAGTGCATGTGTCGTGAAGCGCAAGGACCTGATTCGAGCCCCCAGTTCCCCACCTGTGGGGAAGTCGCTTCACAAGTGGTAAAGAAGGTCAGCAGGTATCTATCTTTTCCTCCCCCTCTCTGTCTTCCCCTCCTCTTTTCATTTCTCTCTGTCCTATCCAACAACAATGACATCAATAACATCAATAATAACTACAACAATAAAACAAAGGAAGCAAAAGAGAATAAATAAATAAGTAAATATAGAAAAAATTCAGTGGTCCAGGAGGTGGTGCAGTGGCTAAGGCACTAGTCTCTCAAGCATGAGGTCCTGAGTTCGGTCCCCGGCAGCACATGTACCAGAGTGATGGCTGGTTCTTTCTCTCCTCCTATATTTCTCATAAATAAATAAACAAATTATTTTTAAAAATTCAGTATGGCCCAAAAGTCTAATATGTGGGCCAATACACACAGTTATGATGCAGTATGGAATCCACTACTCAGATGTGGACACATGGCTAAGCTGTAGTGAAAAAGGTTCCTCTGTGCTTGGTTAAGTCTTGAATGAGATGGTCCATTGATTGGACTGCCTCCTGCTTAGCAAGGAAAAACAAGATGGCATCCATAGTCTTTTGGTTTTGGGATAGGACAAGATCTGAGAACAGGAGTGGGGAAGCCTATTTGCTAAATGGAGCCAGCCCCTTGAAGCTAGACTGTAATTTCTTTCATTTTCCTTTTTGCTATTACCTTTTAATGGGGACCTGGGGAATCTTCATCCCCAAACTATAGAAATTGACATGTTACTGTTTATCTTGTAGAGATCACTGAAAATGAGGTATTTCCACAAATGCCTTTCTGAAACAAAAAGGTTTTATGAACAGAGTCTGGATCATGATGGATGTCCAATAAATACTAGTCTCTATCAGAATAAAATGTCTTTCCTGAGATTGTAAGATCACTCACAAAAAAAAAATTGCACTTTGGTAATGATGTTCTTGGTGTGATCTTTGACTGGTTATTATTATGGAGGGTATTCACAGGCAGTTCTGAGAGGCCCCAGGAGTTGAGCCCTTAACTAGTCACTCCACTCCTCTAAGTTAGCAACACAGACATATGACTCGTCTATAATTCTCCCTGCTTTTCTTAGACTGAAGAAGGAGCAGATCTGTGCTCCCTTTCCATGAAATTGCTTGTATGTTCCTACACGGGAGTTGTTCTCTAAGTATCTACCAATTTGAGACAAGAGGCTGCTTCTCTACCTGACAGACACACACACACACATAAACACACACACACACACACACACACACACACACACACACACACACACACACACACACTATGAATCCTCTTTAACAAGGAAAGGTGCTTTGAAGGGCAAATAACTTTAAAATGATGTCAGTTTTTGGAAAGGGTTTACTCACCAAAAGTGAAAGTAAATTTTCTCCAAAGAATGGTATCAGCAGGGGGAAGAGCAAAGTTATACATCCAAGGTCTTGATGTTCCTTAAAACCTATCGGGGGAGGGGGTGGGATATGGAGATTGGGTGGTGGGAATTGTGTGGAGTTGTACCCCTCCTACCCTATGGTTTTGTTAATTAATCCTTTCTTAAAAAAATTAAAAAAAAATAAAAAAACCTGCTTCCTTTGTCCAGAGACACCAGGCTTGGGATGTCAACCCTTCAGCTCCACTACTCTGTCACCAAGCTTCAGGTACTGCCACGACACCAACCTGACTTTCCTGGACAGATGACCTCACCAATGTGTTCTGAAACCCCACCTCTCCAGAGCCCTGCCCCACTAGAGAAAGATAGAAACAGACTGGGAATATGGATCAACCTGCCAACACTCATATCTAGCAGAGAAGCAATTGCAGCAGCCAGACTTCCCACCTTCTGTGCCCCATAATGGTCCTGGGTCCATGATACCAGAGGGATAAAGAATAGGAAAGTTTCCAATGGAGGGATGGCATGTGGAACTCAGGTGGTGGGAATTGTGTGGAATTGTATCCCACTTACCCTTCTTGTCGATCATTATTAAATCAATAATTAAAAAAATAAAAAAGACTGATTTTCTTTTTTTAGCATTTTAAAAATTTATTTATAAAATGGAAATATTAAAAACCTGCTTTTCTATGCTTTTCCACATTAGCTCTGGCTTCATGAAGTAACCAAGATAGTGTCCATGCACTCTTTTGGTTTGGAGTCCTCTGACATTTCATACCTTGTTATAAATACTCTCTTAGCCCTTGGTATCAACACTTCCTTATCTTTCTTCACTTCCATCTGTGACTTTCATTGCATCCTATCCTCAGACCCTCAATCAATGTCTTCTAAACACAGTATCCACAATCCCCTCAATAATCCTGTGGATGGTGGCCACTCTCCGGAAGCTATCTGGATAGATCCTTCACCACTGTCTCTTGTGTTTTTATAGAAATCCATCCTTCTTTTATTTAGATTGCTACAGGCATTGTAAATTTTTAACAAATAGTAGATATTATACTATTTGTATAATATATATACTAATATATATATATACTATGTGGAAACTCTAAACTGTCCCTACTTGTTCAGGACTATCTATATTTAACTCAAGAAATCCCAGGAAAATTCTTGGCCCTAGACAAAGTAAGATGAATGGCCATCCTATCACCAAAACACAATGTCTTGTAGCATTCTCTAAGAAAATGATCATAGATGTGTGTCAAGATTTTGGAATACTAAGCTTTAGGAATATAACATTGAAACATGGCAATATATATATATATATATATATATATATATATATATATATATATATACTATGTGGAAACTCTAAACTGTCCCTACTTGTTCAGGACTATCTATATTTAACTCAAGAAATCCCAGGAAAATTCTTGGCCCTAGACAAAGTAAGATGAATGGCCATCCTATCACCAAAATACAATGTCTTGTAGCATTCTCTAAGAAAATGATCATAGATGTGTGTCAAGATTTTGGAATACTAAGCTTTAGGAATATAACATTGAAACATGGCAAATGAGCGAAAGATCCAACCTTAAGGAAGCAGCTAACAACTGTGATCATTTTCTGTACAGTAGGCAACAGGCCAGAAATATAGGGAGATATGGGCAAGATATGGAGAAGGATGGGGGCTAGATAAGCATTTACAATGCAGATTTATGTTAATACACATATTCTGCATAGGTAGTGTAACTAAGTACTTGGGACTCTGGATCCAAACCAGTTGGCTTAATCCCAGGCTCACTACTTATTAGCTATGTAATATAAGATAACTGACTGACTTCTACCATATCTTGGTTTCCCCACTTATAAGTGTGGTTCAAAACAGCGCCTGCCTTGTCAGTAATGAGGACTGAATAAGTCAGTACAGGAAAGCACATGAGACAGAGAAAGATGGGCACTGCCACTGGTGGTAGAAGGTGTGATGTGATGGAGCATGAATCTCTGTAGTGTGTCCAGTGTTGCTCACTTTGGTCTCATAGAATTTCCATGAATTTATTTATAGATTTTTCCAGTGATTCCTGAATGGAAAGTAGACAAGTGGAATTCAAACAAGAACTTTCTGACTCTACAATTAGTATGGAGAGCACCTGACTACTCACTTGTACACACCTTGGATATTGCTTTTGTGATCAACATGCTGGTAAACTCTGTTCTGGATAGAAGCTCAGCAGGGCTAGTATCTCACCTCTGCTGAGAATCATTAGTGTTGGGGAAGCATGAAAGACAGACTGTTACTTAAATTTGAACCACCCATTGTCAATCCCTCAGTGCTACCTTGACTCGGGATGAAACCAATCTTTTCTTTTGCTTTTTGCTTTATGGTGAGGGGAGAGGGAGTGGCTAATGGACTGCAGTTTTATTGTTGACACATGGGTAGAGTTTCTCATCTCCCTGTGATAGGCATCTGCAAAACTCTCTCAATGTAGACAAAGAAACTAACCACCACAAGTCTGGCAGTGAGTTAAAGATGTTAGAGACCAGCAGGTCCTGAGAGACAGACACAGGAATTTCACAGGGAAGTTCATGGTGGCTATCTTTGGGAGGACTTCTCTCAGACAGGGGACAGCTATATGCTGAAAATCTCCAAGTGACATTTAAGAGAATATCATCGGGGGTCAGACAGTAGCGCAGCGGGTTAAGCGCATGTGGCATGAAGCACAAGGACCAGCTTAAGGATCCCGATTGGAGCCATGGCTCCCCACCTGCAGGGGAGTCGCTTCATAAGCAATGAAGCAGGTCTGCAGGTGATTGTCTTTCTCTCCCTGTCTCTGTCTTCCTCTCCTCTCTCCATTTCTCTCTGTCCTATCCAACAGTGAAAACATCATCAACAATAACTACAACAACAACAAAAAACAACAACAAGGGCAACAAAAGGGAAAATAAATAATAATAAAAAAGAGAATATCATCAATGAATAAACGGCTAAATCAAAGAGGAAAGAGGTTATTAAGAGGTTTAGTTGTAGAGTAAATTTGGGGCCAGGTGGTGGCGCACATGGTTAATTTCACATGTTACAATGCAGGAGAACCTGGGTTCTAGCTTTCAGTCCCCACCTGCAGGGGGAAAGCTTTGCAAGTGATAAAGCAGTGCTGCACGTGTCCCTCTGCCTCTCTTCCTCTCTGCCACTCTCTTCCCTCTTGATTTCTGATGTTCTCTATCCAATAAATAGATTTTTAAGAAGATTTATTTATTTTTTTTTCAGAAATAGAGTAAATGGTGGTCTGGGAGGTGGCACAGTGGATAATGCATTGGATTCTTAACCATGAGGTCCTGAGTTCAATCCCTGGCAGCACATGTGCCAGAGTGATATCTGGTTCTTTCTCTCTTATCTTTCTCATAAATAAATAAATAAATTCTTTTTTTTTAAAGAGAGAGAGAAAGAAATAGGGTAAATGCAGGCCAAACACTAATGCCCTTTGATATGCTTTCAGAGTTAAGCTGTTGTTCATAACAGTGTTTGAAGCTCTGAAAATCAAGATTAACTGGTCAACAAAACGAAAAAAATCTTATTTGATAGTGTGCTACTTTTTCATATGTAAGAAAAAAGTTCAAGTCCCCACCACACTAAAGGAATTTTTGACACTATTGTTTCTCTCTCTCTGCCTCATTCTATCTATCCATTAAAAAAAAAAAGAAAGAAAGAAAGAAGGATGGAAAGAAAGAAAGAAAGAAAGAAAGAAAGGAAGAAAGAAAGAAAATGAGACAGAAAAGAAAGGGGCTGGGTGGTAGTGCACTCAGTTGAGTACCTATGTTACGGTGCACAAGGACCCTGGTTCAAGCCCCTGGTCCCCACCAGCAGAGGGGGAAAGTTTCACAAGTGGTGAAGCAGGTCTGCAGGTGTCTCTCTTTCTCCTTCCATTTCAGTTTCTCTCTGTCTCTACCCAATAAATGAACACATGAATAAAATAATAAAAATAATCTTTTAAAAAGAAGATGTTCATTCTAAAAAATTAATAAAGAAAACTTTCACAAAAGATCTGGGGAGACAGCATAAGTGTTCTGCAAAAGACTTTCATGTCTGAGGTTCTCAAGTCCCAGATTCAGTCCTCAGCACCACCATAAGCCAGAGTAGAGCAGTGCTCTGGCCTTTCTTCTTTCCTTCCCTTCATTCTTTCTGCCTTTCTTTTCTCTCTCATCAAAAATAAATAAGACATTTTTTTTTTTAAATCAAGATTACCAGTATAGGTTGTAAAAATACAGGATCCCCATGAAGCTGGGCATGAAGCTGTTTATTGCCTAGACTAAAGTAATGGAACATGAGGACAATATAGATTCAAACTTGATCATATTAATTACAACTTAGAAGAATATACCAGGATAGAACTGAATAGATAAAATAAATACATATTCTGAATAAAAACACTCTGTTCATTTAATACAGGTGTCACCAACTAGCCAAGTAAAGCAGTGTTTTCTATGTCTGGTGATGTGATAAAATTTAGAAAAGAAAAATAGCACACATGGATATGTGGAGTGTTAGACTATATTTTATTATGCACTTAAACTATATGTATTTTCATTTCTCTGACTATCTCTATTAAAGATCCTACAACAAAAAATATGAATACATCTGTGTATAGGAGTTACAAATGTTTTCAAAGTGTTCCTTGTCCCTTTTATCAATTATCTATATTCCCCACAATAACAATGACTTAATTTAGCAATAAGAAAATTCATCAGGAAAAAAATGCAAAGATATCCAAAGCCAAACTCATGCAGTGCAAAATGGTGTGCTTTCTAGCTTCTATGCTAACCCAACTTGCATATTCACCAAACACAATTCCTGCCACATGCACACAGTAATGTTTCATCAGAATTGCATCTGGAGTCACATCCCTGGCCACTGGGCTGTCAGGGATGAAGATGGGTGCTTCTTAATTCTAGGGGACGGGCTACCTATTGAGCCGTAGGTAGTGCCTGCATTTTGTTACCCTTGGTGACAGCTGCCAATGTTTGAGTGAATGTGAAATGTCAAGTTCTCTGGCACCCTTCCTGGAAGAATCTGTAATTTTCTGGCTCCGTCATGTCACTCTCTGAAGTACTGCCGGGGAGACGGGCTAGGGCCCACTGAGGATGTTGGCGGAGTTTTCTTTGGGGTCCTTAGAAGGCCACTTTCCCCTCTTTGGTTGGAACCTTCCTCCTACTCATTTCTTCTTGCTTCCAATTTCTCCTGGAAAAGGGAAAGGAGACTCTGACACTCCTGGGGATTTTATTTATTTATTTTTTTTCTCCTTCCTATACTTCTGAGGGAGATACCATAAAGGCGAGTAGTGTGAAGTGGGGCGGCTACTGTTCACCTCGTCCTATTTTGATTCATGTTAGGTGGCAGGAGCTTTCAATGATCAGGAAGGTAGAGATGACTAGGGAGTGGCAGGAAGTGAGTAAGCCTGACTCCAAGGTATTTTCTAGAGGACTCATAGAAAGGGTGCCTACTAGTTCCTTATTTTATTACCTTATGTAATTGTTTTAAAAATATCAATTAGGGGCTGGGTGGTGGCACATCTTGTTGAATGCACATGTTACAAAGTGCAAGGACCTAGGTTCAACCCTCCATTCCCTACCTGCAGGGGGAAAGCTTTGCAGGTGGTTAAGCAGTGCTGCAGGTGTCTCTCTGTTTCTCTCCCTCTTTACCCCTCTTTACCCCTTTCCTATCAATTTCTAGTTGCCTCTATTCAATAAATAAAGAAAATTTAAAAAATCCATAAAATCTTTAAAAGACTTTAAAAAATAAAATAAAATATCAATTCAGTCACTAAGGCAGTGTGTGGATTACGATTATTTATTTATTTATTGGGGAAAGAGAGAAATCAACAGAGAAGGAAGAGATAGAGAAGGAGAGAGACAGAGAGATATCTACAGCCCTGCTTTACTGCTTGTGAAGCTTCTCCTTCCTTGCAGGTGGCATCTAGGGGCTTGAACCTGGGTCCTTGCACAGGGTAACATGTGCACTCAGCCAGGTGCTCCACTGTTCAGCCCACTATCTTTTCTTTTTATATGAAAAATAAAAGGACAGAAAGGAAAAGAATCTTCCTCCAGTGAAATGAGGATTGGGTTTAAACCTGAGTTGCATACATGGAAGAGTAGCACACTATCCATGTGAGATATTTTGCTAGGCCATGAATAAACATTTGTGCTGTCCCTGCCTGGGGATCACTGCCCTACAGGCCACTGTCTACTGCAGCTAGTGTTCTCTGGGCTAAAGACTTAAAAACCAGGAAAGCCAACAGTGTAATTTCAGGCTGATTCTAAAGGTCTGAAAATCAACCTACCTGTGGTGTTAAGTGTCCTGGACTGAGTTGAAAAGCCTGACTGTGGAGTGCTGGTCTTGTGAAAGCGAGCTTCTTGAAGGCAGGGATGAATGTGACATCTTTCTACATCTTTTTGCCATCTGGTGTGCAAATCCTGGAGATACGTGATATGGTGGTTAATTCACACGACACCCACATAATTATTTGTGCAATACAGAAAGCAAAATGCTATGTTTCCCAAGAACAATGCCAGGTATTCACAGCCATATTGTCAAATAAGAGAAAATCACCCAGAGATTAGCCTCCCTCCTCTCGCTTCTTCACCTAGATCCAGACAGTATACTGTAAAACTCCGAGTCTTTGAAGAAACCGAAGCTGTCAGTCTGTAACTCTGTCAATCACATGCCTTTTGCAAAGGCTCAAATTCATTAAGAGGGTGGAAAAGGCTTTAAGAAAATGTTGTCAGAAAGAATCAATCAATTTAAACATTTAAAAGTAAAATGTGTGTCAGTCTCCAAAGTGACATTTCCATAAAACTAGACCTCTTGGTCTCGAGCTGAAGCCCCTGAACGTGAGATAGTCCTGAGGTGTGGCTGCTGTTGAGGGCAGAACTGAGGTAGGGAGGAGGACTGAGATCACTGTCTTAGAGTGGTGGACTGAGGCTGAATGAGAATGTGTGCCCAGCTATTGTGTGTCTCAAGTTCACAGAAAAGGTTAACATTATTTCAGCCTCTCTCTGAGTTACTGGTGCACTAAGAAGATCATTTGGTCATGTTTTCTGGCTGACAGGGCAGTTTCTTCTATTCATTTTCCTTTACAGAAGGATGAAAGGAAAGCAAGATGGAAGGAAGGAAGGGTTAGGAAGAGGAAGAAAACATGGGGGGGGATTTATTCCATAATTTGTATTTTGTTGGTACTGTGGACCTTTTAGTCACATGATGCCACTTGTTCATCAGAATGGTCCTCCATGTTAGTTATTGCTGTCTTCATTCCTTTTGTTTATTTATCGTTTTCTTGGAAGGTAATAGTGTATATAGTACAGGTATTGGCATATGGGTATAATTTTTTATCTCACCATGATCTGCAAAAACCTCTCACCCTCAACTTGAGTCCTTTTCTGTCATCATATACCAAAACCCAAAAGCCCCCTATCAAATACTCTCCCTGCCTTTCTTACCCAGAGTCTTTTGCTTTGGTACAACACACCAAGCCCAGAAGCCCAGTCCAAGTTTTATTTTGTGTTTTCCCTTTCTGTTCTTATTTCTTAAGTTCCAACTGAAATCATCTGACACTCATCCTTTTTGTTTGTTTGTTGTTTTTCTTACTTAACGTGATTTCTTCAAGCTCCATCTAAGATGAGGTGAAAGAGATGATTTCATTATTCTTAACAGATAAGTAATATTCTCTTGTATACATACACTACGACTTCCTTAACCATTCAAGCTAAGTATCTAATGACAGATGAGTGACTAAAAAAGTGGTGCTATGTGTTATCTTCATTTTTGCTATTCAGAGATGCTGCTCAATTTACTTAAAGATGAATATCCTAGGATTCGGGTGGTAGTGCAGCAGGTTAAGCGCATGTGGCACAAAGCGCAAGGACCGGCATACGGATCCTAGTTTGAGCCTCTGGCTCCCCATCTGCAGTGGAGTCGCTTCACAGGTGGTGAAGCAGGTCTGCAAGTGTCTATCTTTCTCTCGGCCCTCTGTCTTCCTCTCCTCTCTCCATTTCTCTCTGTCCTATCCAACAACAATGACATCAACAGTAATAACTACAGCAATAAAACAACAAGGAAAACAAAAGGGAATAAATAAATAAATATAAAAAAATTTTTTAAAAGATGAGTATCCTTTGAACTCACAAACTGGTCACATTTTAGTCAATGCCATCAAAGAAGCAGCAGACACACTAAAAAAAAAAAAGTAGATAACACAAGTAAACATATAGACACAAATCTACAATCTAAACAGATACAATAACTAAACAAAGGCGGAAACAGCTTCTTTGGCAGGAGGTATCTTTTCAGATATGATGGAGTATAAAGGACCACCTTGGAAACCAAGCTTAGGGGAGGAGGTGACCACCAGAAACAATTGCTGGGAGAGGTGACTAGGCCAGGTTCAGCCAGTATTGTTCCAGCTTTGGCTAAAAGCTAAGGATTCTAGGGAATGACACTTTTTTTTTTTTTTTGTAAAAGTTAATAAATCCAAGGCCAAAAAAACAGTTTGAAGCAAAAGGACAATTTCTTGAAATTGCAGAATAAAATCTAGCCATTGGAGTAAAAAAAAAAACCAAAACATTGTATGCTTTCTCCTTCTATTACCCTTTGGGGAAGTCAGCTCTCTCGATGTTAACCTATCAGATAGCTTCCTACATAGAGAAATTAAGGGATGTAATAAATACCCTATTCCATTCCCCTTTCTCAGAGGACTTCCTTAAACACCTCTCCACCCATCAGGAACTTAACACATACCTTCAAGGAAAAAAAATATAGCTCATGTATTTTCACAGTTAAGCTTTTGCTTTAGTGCTTCCAAAGGGGAGAATTATACATGAAGGGGGGGGGAAGCCCCTCACTTCAAAGGACTCAAAGGATAAACCCAAACTAATTTGACATATTTTTCCTTATAATTAAAAAAATAAATTGGTTTTTATTTATAGGTTTTTAAAAATTTTTTTAATATTTATTTTCCCTTTTGCTGCCCTTGTTGTGGTAATTGATGTCATTGTTGTTGGATAGGACAGAGAGAAATGGAGAGAGGAGGGGAAGACAGAGAAGGGGAGAGAAAGATAGACACCTGCAGACCTGCTTCACCGCCTGTGAATCGACTCCCCTGCAGGTGGGGAGCCGGAGGCTCGAACTGGGATCCTTACGCTGGTCCTTGTGCTTTGCGCCATGTGCGCTTAACCCGCTGTGCCACTGCCGGACTCCCTATAGGTTTGTTTTTTTTTTTTAATGAATCAATTCCATATGGTTTACAGGGAACTCATTTTCAGAGACTAACATATAGTAAAATAGTCCATGCAAGCAGGGAAGGCAGGATATATTCTCCTCTCCTATCATGATGCCACCTTTGAAAATGACATCTCTCTTTATACTGGTGGGATGCCCAAGGATTCTAAGCCTTGTGGTTGGTGGACAATCTCTTCAGCTTTCATAAGGAGATGTGATGTCTAGTTCCTTTGGGGCCAGGGAGTGATGGTGTTGGTCAATGTTAGTGATATTCCAAATTTAATTTGATCTAAATTAAATTTATTTCAACCATTCACTAACTTTTTAAGTGCTGTAATCACTGGAAATTCCATTCATGGCTGCCAATGCACTTTTAAATGTCTGTACTAATACAAATTATGTGGTGCCAGGATGCTCCTGGCAGCTCATAATTGGAAAACAACAACAACAACAACTTTAAGGTTTATAAATATTCTTCAAGCCTTATATATGCAAAAAGGTTTCTGTTAATTAAGTACCAAGTGCCTGGTTCATCACTTCTAGTAATAGAAAACTTGTTACTTTTAGTAGAAACACGCTTCCTTTAGGTAGCTTTTTACTTTTGACTTTACATAAATACAGATTTTTCAGGGGAAAATATAACATTTATACAAAAAGACTCTCGTGTCTGAGGCTCCAAAGTCCCAGGTTCAATCCCCTACACCACCACAAACCAGATTGCCCTGAAAAAAAAAATACAAATACAAATGTTGTGTTGGTCCATAAAATGATTGATTGGGGGGGCGGGTGGTGCCGCACCTGGTTGAGTGCACGTTACAATGCGCAAGGACCTGTCTTTGAGCCTCTGCTCCCCACCTGCAGGGGGAAAGCTTCACAAGTGGTGAAGCAGTGCTGCAGGTGTCTCTTTGGGATGCATTGGATTGACCTTCTCGTGGTGCATCCCGTGAGTACCCATTCATTGGGGAAACTGACGATCCTTCCTAGCCGACTGAATCCACATGGATCCCAGTCACTTTCAAAGCCAGCAACAAGCAGCAACCTGATGCTGTTGACTGGCTACGGAAGAAGGGCAAACGCTAGAAGAAGAAAAAGGTGTCTCTTTGTCTCCTTCTCTCTCTGTCTCCCCCCTTCCTCTCAACTTCTGGCTGTCTTTATCAAATAAATACAGATTTTTTAAAAAATTGAAAAAAAAGATTGATTGGATTATTTTGACATTCTAGATACTAGGTGAAAACTTTCTCTACTTGTATAATTTCTTTCAATTATCTCAATAATCTTGTGATACAGGAATGATTTACAGAGGAGGAAACTACAGCACATGGAGAAGATTTTCTGAAGATCATACAATACTGTGACTATCAAAGCTAGGATTTAATCTTTGATCTCCTGATATCCACATTCTTCATGCTTTTGAGTTTTTTCTCTCCATGTGTATAATTTTTTCCATAAGGCAAGGAAACGTCATGAACAGTGAAGCAGTGCTACCCGTGTTTCTCTTTCTCCTTTACTTTCTGTCCCTTCTCTCTCAATTTCTCTCTTTCTTATCAAATATATATATATATATACATATGTATATGTATATATATGTTTTTTTTTTTGCCTACATGGTTATTTCCCCCCTTTTTTTTCTTTTTCTTTTCTTATTTCTTCCATTTTATTTGCTAGGATAGAGGGAAACTGAGAGGGATAAAAGGGGGAGCTAGAGAGGGAGAGAGAAAGATAGACATCTGCAAACCTGCAGACCCTGCTTTATCATTCATGAAGCTTCCCCCCTACAGGCGGAGAGCAGGGCTCCAACCCAGGTCCTTGCACGGATTCTTGTGCATAGTACAATGTGCACTTAACATGGTATGCTACCACCTGGCCCCCCAGAATATCTTTTTTTAAAAAAACTTCCTTGAGTGGGATGGAGGTGGGGTTCTGCACACTGCACCAGGTTAAGTGTACATAGTGCAAAGCACATGGACCAGCCCAAAGAGCCTGGCTTGAGTCCCTGGCTCCCCACTTATAGGGGTGTCTTTTTGAAAGTAGTGAAGCAGGTCTGCAGGTGTCTATCTTTCTCTCCCCCTCTCTGTTTTCCTCTCCTCTGTCAATTTCTCTTTGTCCTATCCAACAACAATAATAACAGCAACAACAATGGGAAAATGATGGCTGCCAGAAGCAGAGGACTGAGACCTACTGATAACCCTGGAAGCAAAAAAAAAAAAAAAAAAAGAAAGAAAAGAAAAGAAAAGTTCCTTGGGGAAGGGGTAGATAGCATAATGGCTATGCAAAGAGACTCTTTTGCCTGAGGCTTCAAAGTCCCAGATTCAATTCCCTGCAGCACCATCAACCAGAGTAGAGCAGTGCTTTGGTAAAAAAAAAAAAAAATCTGTGATCTGGTGTCTGCAGACCAAAGAACCTAGAAAGCCAACAGTAAAATGAAGCTGATGAACATTGGCAAGGGCTCTCCTTCTTGACTTAGTCTTCTGGACTCACTTCCTGACACACCTCAGGGATATTCTCAGAAAGAATATTAAGCTCACTGGGCAGCCTTCAATTTGGCCACACATACAATTCAACAACACACCAAAGAGGCCCAGTAGGAGGGTTCGAATTTCGTTCCCCTGTCCACTCCACTTTAGTCTTTTGTGGAGTCTCATCTTTGCCAGGTTGGATAGCTCCTTTCCAAAGTCCAGCCTCCTTTTCCTCTCCACAGTGCAGGTGACCCCAAGCTCTCTGCCAGCAACACTGTTTTGGTTTAAAAAAAAAAAAATTCATTGTGCACTTGCCATGGTAACTGCTTCCTGCTCTAAGTGACAGGAGGGACAAGGAGTCTTCCCATTGGTCAGAGAGGCCTCTCAGGAATAGTCAAGCCCTTGTCTAAGAACCCAGTGGGAGTGGCCATCTCTTGTGGGGTCTAGGCCTTTGACATTCACATTTCAAGCAGCAAATACCCTCCCTGCCTCTTGCCAACTGGACACTGAGTTCCCTAAGAAAGACTTTATTCATCTTTGTGTGGCTGCGCCTCCTCTGACTACAGCATACAACAGACTCTCAACAACTTTTTGTTGATTGAATGAATGAGATGCTCAATTAGGGATAAAAAATTACATTGCCTATGTGAAAAGAAAGTGATGTATGTTGTTGCTTCCTTTGAGGGGAAAAAAAATAAAAGGATTTTGGGTGTAACTAATGGCCAATTACAGAGGTAATCTAATGATAGTCTTTATCCCTACCATTTGGGAATCATTTTTTAGTTCCTACTGGAGGAGTGGGAAATGGAAAGGCTGAAGCATAGGATTTTAACTTTCATGTATGGGAAATCTGAATGTGGGAGGGCAATGGTGCATCTGGTTGAGGGCACATGCACAAGATCCTGGGTTCTAGCCCCCACTCCCTACCCGAAGGGGGAAAGCTTCAGGAGTGGTGAAGAAAGGCTGCAGTTGTCTTTCTTTCTCCCTCTCTCTATCTTCCTTTCTTTCTCAATATCTATCTGTCCTATCAAAAACCAACCAACAAACAAAAATAGAGAAATGGCCACCAGGAATGGTGGATTCCACCTACAGACACCAAACCCCAGTTTGGTAACTCTGATGATGGCAATGAAAAAAAAATAATAATAAAGTCTGAATCGGCTGCTAGTCAACTATTACTTGTATTCATTAGGTGACCTAAGTTTGAAATAATTAAATGAAAGGCTGACTTTCTGATTTCTTTTGAAAAACTGCTTCTAGCCAGTTGATGACTTTTCTTCACAAAAGCTGATAGGAGTTAAGCAGCAGTTACTACTCAGGGAGGGGTGGGGGGGCTCCATCAGGAATTCATGGCAGACTCCAGTTACCCACAGTCCTTTTTGTCTTTCTTGTTTGGCATGAAAGGCTGCTGCACTCCAGACCTCTCTGTGCAGTGTGTGTGTACCACTGAACCCAGACCAAGAGTGAGAGCAATCCATTACTTCATTCTGGCGCCTGGATCCCTGCATGAAGCTGCCGGTTCTGAGACTCTTTGATTTCCTTCCTTATTTTTATGATATTCGGAGACAGTCAGCCACACAGGAATTAGGAAAAAAAAAAAAAAAAAAAAAAAAAAACCTTGCTAAATGGCTCTTCCACTTGGCACACCACTTTCTTTTTTTTAGAAAGCTTAATTACTAGATGGATGTTTTCCTTTAAGTTTCTTTTTTAATATCAGTATTTATTTGTTTAAATGAAAAATAGTGACAGAGAAAGAGAGAGAGAGAGAGAAAGAGAGAGATTCAAAACACTGCTCACCGCTGGCTGAGCTCTGGTGCTGGGGAGTGAACTTGGGACCACAGAGCCTCAGGCATGAAAGCCTTTTGCGGAACCATTATGCTGTCTCCCCAGCCCAGATGTTTTTGTCTTTAAACAAACCATAGAACACCAGAACAAGCTTTGTGTTGAGACTTTCTCATTGAACACGATTCAACAGCAACAGAAGCATCCTGACCTCATGCTCCTGGCCTTGTCTGTGCTTTAAATGAAACTATCCTAGGCTCGCTTTTTTTTTTCTTTATTTAAGATTGAGCTTATATTTTCTTTATGGAAGAAAGGAAATCAGAACACCCATCTGTCATCTTATGAAGTGCCAATAATCAAACCCAGAGCTTCCAGGAAGCAAGGTATACACTCTATACCACCGAGCTACTTCTCTCCTTATTCTTATTCTAGATACACACCAACCCAGGGCCCTTTCCTGCCATGCTCTATCAGGAGTCACATGGACTAGCTGTCAGAGACTCAAGAATGGCATCTACCTTCAGTAGTGAGTGCTTGTTTAAGCTTCCCTAGCATGATGCAATGCAAGGGGACAGGAAACAGAAGAACATACCACCTGTGCAGACAGAAATGCCTTTCTGAGACTCATCTCTGGAGCAAAGTGAGAATGCTGTGGAATGCTGTCCCTGACCTGCTGTGTGTAGATGTTGAGTATCTCCAAAGGCCACGTTCACCAGTGTTTCTCAGTTGACACCACTGAACTGCTTGCAAGAAGCTTTCTTTGAGCTCCCTTCCCTCCTTCATTGAGCAGAGGGGGTAAGTCAGGGAAAGCTTTTATGTGGCTGCTGCGTTTCCAAATGTTCCTCTGTGATTGACAGCTCTGCATTCAGTTCCCATTATGGCACCTGCAGATAATGAGATATCTTGAAACCGGAATTTCCAGCGCCTGAGCCTGCCAGGAATATTATCATCAGTGTTCTAGCAAGCCATTCCTGCTGCACACATGACCTCTACAAATTTGAAATGTCAAAACACAGCCAGGAGCTGAAACCAAGGCCACTCCAGTCCAAGTGGCTATTGGCTCTTGAATGTGCAGGATGGAGTCCTTTATCTCAGGAGAATTATGGATTACCAGAAAATAGTGATCTTTTCATTAACCTATATGTATTTAGGATGTAGATAATGTCTGTCTTTTATCACCCTCATAGCCTGTGTGTTGGGAGACAAGAGAAATGGAAGGCCTTCCCTGCATTTCCCCAGTGAATCTGGTCCTGGTTGGGGAGGCTAATTCAAACCATCAACTCCCTTTGTCCTCAGTGGCAATGTGAGGCCTTAATTTTGTAGATTTTTATAATCACCGAGTTCTTGTTATGTTGTTGAAGAGGCTGAAGGTAGAAAGGGTCTTGAACCTAAAATTGTAAATTTAATCTTCCCTGCATCTACCTTCATTCTATTCTTCCAACTGGGCTGGTAGCTGGGAGCTCTTACAACTAAGAAAGTCATGAACTCCCTATCTTCTCTAGAAGGCAGGTCTAGGCTATACCGTTCACTGTGTTTGGTGGTTGACATGGGAGTGCATTACCTATTTTAGGAATCATCAATGTGCAGAGGACAAGTATGGGCTACGGGTTATGCTGTCACTGTAAACATAGGAAGGCAAAGATGGGGAGATAAACGCAGGATGGACAGAAGGGGAAGAAAATCACAGTTCACTATCTGAGGTGGATTCAGGAAATGGGTAGGAGTGTGTGTGTGTGCGTGTGTGTGTGTGTGTGTGTGTTTGTGTAGGGTGGGGTGGGGTAGGCTTTAAGTAGTGCTTAAGTTGGTTAGGTAGGGAGGCAGATGTGTTATTCTGAGACACAAGGCCTCACAGTCTGACTGCCTCCAGGTTGGAGACAGACAGAGGGACGGTGGTGGGGTGAGATACCACAGCAGATACCAGAGCTTCCTTCTCCTGTTGTCATGGGATTCCCACATGTTGCCAGGGATATGATCTGAGCTGCTCACATAGTAAGGCCTAGATCTGCATGGCCCATTCAGCAAACAGCAAGAAATCTGGTGGAACTGAGAGTCTAGCTGAGGGCCTACTAGCCCTCTCTTAAAGACAAGGAAGCTTCCTGATGGCCTCAAAGATGAGACATGACCAAGTGCCTGCCAATTCCTCTGGGGTCACTTGTCAGCACAAGAAACACATTTGGCTCATAGGTCTTAGTCCTCACTAAGACAAGCAAATTCATATTACTAGAGCACATCCTTTTCCGTAGTGGTCAAAGTTATCCTGGAGGGGCTTGGCTGTGGCAAAACTGGTTAAGCACATGCATTATGATGCTCAAGGATCCAGGTTCAAGCCCCCAGTCCCCACTGGCAGTAGATGTGCTGTGGTGTGTGTGTGTGTGTGTGTGTGTGTGTGTGTGTGTGTGTGTGTGTGTAAAGCAGTGTTGCAGGTATCTCTATTTCTTCCTATCTCCCCATCCCTTCTTAATGTCACTCTGACATAGCAAGTAAAAAAAAAAAAAATTTAAAGTCATCCTAGATACTGTGATAATTGCTACATAAGATTAGAGAATGGTATTCTGTACACCAGAAATTCAAATTCCTCCTCTGCCCTAACTGCAAAGAGAAAAGAGATAGAAGGGAGCATACATACACATACAAAATGGAGAAATTCACAAACACATACACAAAACACACAAGCACACACAGGTAGACACACAGAAATATACACAGAAACTGAGACACAGACATGAGACAGA
The DNA here is from genome assembly GCF_950295315.1 of Erinaceus europaeus. Lineage (NCBI taxonomy): Eukaryota > Metazoa > Chordata > Mammalia > Eulipotyphla > Erinaceidae > Erinaceus > Erinaceus europaeus. Next base: position 179,721,140 of record NC_080163.1, read on the forward strand.
AACATACACACATTAACACACATGTACTATTTAAAGACACACAGACTTCACCAGCCTACTAGCTCAGCTGGCCATAATAATAGAAGCACATCCCACCCAGTCACTGTCTTTACCCCCTACTTCCTGGAAAGTATTCTCTTCCCATTCTTCCTTTTCCTCTCCACAGCATCTGAGTACAAAGAAGAACTTGCAATCAACCAAGCAGATCTCTCATGGTGAAATTAGGACTGTCTCAAAGGGCTCAAAGACAGAATAAATAATTTATTGTCAGCTGCCTTCCACTCCTGCTCAAATATCTGCAGGTCTGGGACAGTCCACAGCAGAACAGAAAGCGAGGTGCCTCTGCCCCAAGCCCTCTGGCCAGGTTCAGAATGGCAGGCAAGAGGCAGCAGTGAGCAGGGCGGGAGAGAAAATGGCCGCCCCGTCGCCAGGCCCTTCTGTGTGGCCCTGTCAGGAAGGAGCTGAGCTCTGGCCGGGGCTGGCTGGCTCCCGCTAAGTACTAATGCTTCGGTGGCGGTGGGGGACAGGAGATGAGAGACAGAACAGGGCAGCTGCAAATGAAAATCACCCTGGGGAAGGTTACAACTAGATAAAGTTTTCGACAATAAGATTCCAGAGACTGCTGACGGGAGCAAAGCTCAATATTTTAGTCTCAGTACAAATTTGCTTCAATCTTATACAACTCCCATGCAGCATTGCCCACAGCTGCATGCTGTAAACAACAAACAAATCTATTTCCATCAGCTCTGCTGATGCCAGGAGAAAAGTGCCTGAGCATAAGACATGCACAGATGCAAACCCTCACCTGAGCCTGGCGCTGCCCTCCATTTGGCCTCTCTAACTTAATATCGTTGTTACAAAGCTATTGGTCTCCTGGTAGCTAGCTGGCTCAACGCAGTGCCTCTTCTTCCAGCTAATCTGACAACTCCGATCCAAGAAGCATCAAGGGCCCAATTAAGAAGACACATCTTATCAAGGAGCTTATTTTGCATAACAGAATACAAATGACGAATAAAAATTTAATGTTTAATAACTTAGTACAAAGAGGGCTGTTGATATAGAATGCCTGGAATTTTTATGGAGGCTGTCAGACTTGTGATAAAACTGTTATATAGGAACACTTGGCAAAAAACAGCGTAGAATTTTTCAGTAATGGTGTGTGCATGATATTGCATTAATTCTTGATAGGGAACTAACTGTAAGCCTGGGAATCAGCCAGTTTGAGTTTCAGTTTAAGATGGTATGTGTGTGTGTGTGTGTGTGTGTGCGTGTGCGTGTGCGTGTGCGTGTGTGTATGTGTTTGAGCATGTGCATGTCGATCCAGAAAACTCTGAGGGTGTGACCAGACATGAACACATGTTTTCACTGAAGGGGGATTTCAGTGTATTTTAATGAGGACTTGACTTAGAGAATATGCGCAGCCCTTCAAAAGACCTTTGGTCTCTTCAAGACCAGTAATGACAGACAATGTCTATGGTCATTTTCCATTCTACCCACCTTACAGAAAAGGAGACTTGATGTGGAAAGTCAGGCAGGGTTCCTCTCAGCTCTGCTTCAGTACATTGGAGTTTTTTCTTTAGTGAGTTGTGAGTTTGTAAGTGCCGTAAGAGACTGGATAGAACAAGGTACAAAGAAATATGAGTTTTAGAGCCAGGCGGTTGCACACTGGGTTAAGCACAATGGTGCAAAGCTCAAGGACCCGCACAAAGGATCCCGGTTCAAGCCTCCAGCTCCCCACCTGCAGGTGAGTCGCTTCACAAGCGGTAAAGTAGGTCTGCAGGTGGCTATCTTTCTCTCTCCCTCTCTATCTTCCCATTCTCTCTCAATTTCTCTCTGTCCTATCCAGCAACAACAATAAATGGGAAAAATGGCTGCCAGAATCAGTGTATTTATTGTGCAGCTACCAAGTCACAGCTATAACCCTAGAGGCAAAAAAAAAAAAAAGAAAAGAAATATGAATTGTTATACCAACATTTGATTCTATGAAATAGATAATAAAAATACACTCAAGAGGGGGCCAGGTGGTAGAATAGTGGGTTAAGTGCACATAGCAAGAAGCATAAGGACCAGTGCAAGGATCCTAGTTCTACCCCCGCCTCCACCTACCTGGCTGTGTGTGTGTGGGGGGGGGGAGCTTGTCACTTCACAAGTGTTGAAGCAGGTCTGCCAGTTTCTATCTTTCTCTCCCCATCTCTGTCTTCCCTTCCTCTCTCCATTTCTCTCTGTCCTAGCCAACAACAACAGCAATAAAAACAATAACAATAACAACAAGGGCAACAAAAGTGGGGGAAAAAATTATCTCCAGGAGCAGTGGATTCTTAGTGTAGGCACTGAGCCCCAGTGATAACCCTGGAGGTAAAAATAAATAAAAAAATAAATACACTCAAGAGAGACCAGCTCACTTATTAATGGCCATTTTGACAAATAGCAGGCTACCATATCATAGATCACATGGGGTCCTTATCAGGGAATCTTTGGATTACTCCACAGATACTATGGTCCTAGACTTCTAAAAGATCCCTCTCCTTACAATCACTGGTCACTGCCATTAGGAATGCCATCATAAGCCCTCTTGTAGGCCTCTCTAGGACCTTGCCCTCACTGTAGAGCAGCAATAGCAAGGACTGCCCTTTCTCCCAAGTGAGGCTGGGTCAACATATTCTGCCACTCAAGGAAGACTATTCCTGTTATGTATGCAGCCTAGAAGGTTCTCAGCTGTGACCACGGACTATGATCTCCAACTGACAGGAATTTGGAGATTTTATAAGCTCCTCTGTTAAGTTTGAATATACACAGACCCTGGGTCAGATCAATGTGGTTAACAGCTAATTGTATTTCTATATATTTTTTTCAAGTTTGGGAGCTACTCTCTACTCTAATCCAGCTCTCAAGTTCTATTCTTAACTCTGTCACTAATCTTCCTTCCCCTGACAATATTTCTATTCCACCTTCATGGTAGCTATCAAACTCAGTTAAAGATTACTAATGTCATGGGCCCCTAAAAACATAGCTAAAATAGACTTTCTAGTTTTTTTCGAGCCCGGGGTCTCTATTCTCATTTACTCTATTCCTACTCTTAGGTTCTTGAACATCAAACATTTTGCCCTGCTTAATGTCTTTCTGCCTTTTAGCCAAGTTACAGATGCTACTATTCCATCCTGACTTCCCTGGCCAGATGACCTTACCAACATGTTCTAAAACCTTACTTCTCCAGATCCTTACCCTACTAGGGAAAGATGGAAACATATTGGGGCGGGGAAGGCTATGGATTGACCCACCAATGCTCATGTTCAGCAGAGATACAATTACAGAAGAAGGAACTCCTTCATTCTGTACCCTGTCGTATGCTTTACATTGGCTTGTTCTAGCCCTCCCCCTCCAAGAGAATTGGATGAGTCCTGTTAATTTCACGGGCCTGCTTGGCCCCGCCCCAAGGGACCCTGGGAGAGGGTTCCGGAGTCCGAGAGTTCCTGGGTTCCCCAGTGACAGAGTTCCTGAGTTCCGGAGTTCGAGAGTGCGAGGGTGCGAGAGTTTCTGAGTTCGAGAGTAAGGGAGAGGGTTCCTGAGTTCGAGAGTGCCAGAGTTAGCCAGAGTTCCTGAGTTCCTGAGTTAGACAGAGTTCCTGAGTTCCGGAGTTCGAGAGTGCGAGAGTTCCACAGTGGAAGAGTTTCAGAGGGTTCCCCAGTATGAGAGTTCCAGAGTTCCAGAGTTGGAGAGTTCCTGAGTTCCAGAGTAAAAGAGAGAGTGCTTGCGCCGCCGCAAAGAGACAGCAGAGTTCTGTTTGGTGATTAGTTTGTCTTAGTTTATGAATCGTTGTTCCTGAATAAAGAAATACAGCTGCCCTGCCCAGCCGTGTGTCCGCGAGTCTCTGTTCACCACTGCGAAGCTAACCCACCCGGCTAGAGCTTAAGAATTTTAACAACAAATGGCGCCCACGTGGACCTGACCTGCGCATCTCTCAGATAAGTAAAGACAATTTGGCTACCTATGTACGATGGCCTTCTCTTCTGCTTGTGAAGAGATCTCCAAAGGCCTCTGCTCTTTCTTCACGAGACTGTTTTGCTGTTTCTGGAACATTTATCTCTGGACCACTCTGTGGTTTCCACTCGCTCGGGCGAACTCAGAACAGCCAGCGGGAAGAGCCAGCGGGCGGGAGGCAAGGCGCGGAGCTGCTGTTTCCACCTGGTCAAACAGCCAGCCAGCCGGCTGCGCCCAGACAACCCCGCGCACTGCGCCCGCAGCCCCGCAGCCCCGCAGCCCGCAGGAGGCCTACGCCACCATGCAAGAGCCCGATGCCAGCACGCTAGAGCCCGATGCCAACATGCTGGAGCCTGAGGCCAACATGCTGGAGCCCGATGCCAACATGCTGGAGCCTGAGGCCAGCCCACAGGAGCCGGCTCTCCACCGCGTGGTGCAGGGCACTGGACGCTTGATCCCTCCACGCTGCTCGGCCACTGCGAACAGGGCAGCAGACATGACAGGGCCATGGGGCAGGGCCGCGGCGTTCTATCATGGCCGCCACCCCTGGGCACCTAGGCCCACGCCTTCTACAAAGATGGCCTGCCTGCCCTCTTTCTATGAATTCTGGAACCATCCCGGGCCTCCCGGACCCCCGGGCTCCCTGCCAAAACTGGGCACACGAGATCTCCAGCCGCCGGTCCGGTCTGAAGACAGACAAGCTGGAGTACGCAGAGATTTGTGCAGAGATCGCAACCTGCAATTCCTAGAAGTGGAGCTGCGCGGGAAGCCACCTCCGGATGGTGAACCCCCCCCCAACAACTAAGACAATATAGATTTAAATTCGTGTTTAAAATGACATGTCTTCGTAACAAAGGTTTCTCTCCTCGTGTATTAATGACTATGTTTATGTGTATGTTTAAAGTTTGGTAAACAGTAGCTTTAAGGCTAAATTCTTACTAGTCAAAGATAAATGAAAAAGGTTTTCAACGTAATTCTCATAAAGATAAAAATTAACTTACATTTAAAGTCTGAGGTAAAAATTAGTTAACAATCAATATATTTCAACTAAGTTGGTCTAAACAAAAGGTTAAATAGACTTGTTGATATGTAAAACACTACCTTCTCTATTAGAAATGGTAGATCGCACAATGGCTATGCTAATTATTCTCATGCCTGAGGTTTCCTCTCCGGCCCACACCTAGGGTGTGTCTCCATCTTGAATGGGTGTAACAAAAGGTTAAAAGACGTTGTTGATATGTAAAAGTCTCAAATTCCTTCTCTATTAGAAATGTTAGATCGTGCAGTAGATATGCTAATAACAAGTTTTGTTTCATAGTAAGTAAGTTGCAGCCAGCTGCCTTTGGGACCCTAGGCCGTTCCCCGCCTCCATGCAAATGCCCGTCGAGGCAAGTAGCCCCCCAGAGGCAAGAAATGTTTTTTTTTTCAGATATGGCCCCCTCAGGCCTTCCCTTGGCAACATGCTGGTTTTGGTTATATATGTTTCTGTTCACCCCACACCCTTGATACTATAGTCATTTAGTTAAAAAGAAAAGGGGGAATTGTCGTATGCTTTACATTGGCTTGTTCTAGCCCTCCCCCTCCAAGAGAATTGGATGAGTCCTGTTAATTTCACGGGCCTGCTTGGCCCCGCCCCAAGGGACCCTGGGAGAGGGTTCCGGAGTCCGAGAGTTCCTGGGTTCCCCAGTGACAGAGTTCCTGAGTTCCGGAGTTCGAGAGTGCGAGGGTGCGAGAGTTTCTGAGTTCGAGAGTAAGGGAGAGGGTTCCTGAGTTCGAGAGTGCCAGAGTTAGCCAGAGTTCCTGAGTTAGACAGAGTTCCTGAGTTCCAGAGTTCGAGAGTGCGAGAGTTCCACAGTGGAAGAGTTTCAGAGGGTTCCCCAGTATGAGAGTTCCAGAGTTCCAGAGTTGGAGAGTTCCTGAGTTCCAGAGTAAAAGAGAGAGTGCTTGCGCCGCCGCAAAGAGACAGCAGAGTTCTGTTTGGTGATTAGTTTGTCTTAGTTTATGAATCGTTGTTCCTGAATAAAGAAATACAGCTGCCCTGCCCAGCCGTTGTCTCCGCGTCTCTGTTCACCACCGTGAAGCTAGCCGGCCCGGCAAGAGCCCCGGAAATTTTAACAACAGTACCCTAAAAAAATTTTCATCCATACCCTGAGAAGGGGGAGGGGAGGGAAAGATAACCACAGGGATCCTGACCCCAGTTCCACTGGGACCTGAAACATTTGTCACCATTAATCTTTGTTTTTTAATACCATCATGGAAAAGGAAGGAATCTGGAAAGTATCAGAAGAAGTCAGGCACTTTTCATTTATCTGAGAGAAAAAAAAGGAAAAAGGAAAACATTCAGAAGTAGTAATAGGTATAGGTGTGACTTAGAAAGGAAGTAAAGGCAGGGCCACAGAAAAAATAGGCAAAAAAATAGATATAGACATAGATAGGTAGAGATAGAGAAAGAGATAAATACAGATAGACATGAAGTCAGCCGATACTTGTGACATTAGGAGAACTATTGCAGTTTCTACTGGAAGGGAATGGGGACTCAGAACTGGTAGGAACAATGTGGGATTATTCTTCTATTATCTTATAATTTTGTAAATCACTATTAAATCTCTAATAAAAAATTAGAAAAAGAAAAGAAAAAATACACCCTTGCCATTCCTAAGCTTGAAATATCTCTTAACTCCCAATCTCTCTCCCTCTCTCTCTCTCCCCGGAGTTGTCCCATTGCTTTGACCATAAGGGCAATTTTCAGTAGTGCAGTCATTCAAACATTCATTGAAAACCTACACTTGACTGGGCTCTGGGAGGAAAGCTAGGTGAGACAACTCTGGAAAGTGACTAGAACCTCAAACTTTACTCCACCAACGTGAAATTGACTAGTTCACCAAACCTCTCTAAACTCTCCTTTCTTCAACTGCAGATCAGACTGTCAATGGTACCTAGTTATTTGCCTTAATGTGAGAACCCACCAGAGGCCTTGGGTTTGGAGCCTGGAGTACAAGGAAGTCTCCCAACACTGGAGTTTGCTTTTATGCTCTTGGTATATTTCAGATCAATCACATCTTCCTCCCCAGCCTTGGCCCAGAGAAGTACTGTTGTCCACACTTTGAGTTCCTTTAGGTGGAGCTTTAAAAACTCTTTTGACATTATAACTGTAACTCTATGAAATTCCAAATGTCCATCAAGAAAAATGGAGTCTTCATCCCTTATAGTGCTTTCTGTTTAAAGTGTCCATTAAGTAGGGCTAAACTCATGCTGAATCAGAGTAGAACTCTTTCAGAAGTACATATCACATCTCTATGAATGCAAGATGAATTTCGTACTCATCCTGTCCTATTGCATTAGTGTTATTACATCGAATGCTAAATGAATTTCTAATGATTGGACACTCAGAGGAAAACATGACCCCTTTAGAACAGTCATCAAATTCAATAGGCAGATTGGAAATTGTGGGGTGGTGGTGGGGTTTGTCTTAGTAGCATAGAAACCCAACAGAACAGCACACACTTCCCTGAGTGTTATGTGTGGGCTATTGGAAAACATAATTTACTTGATGAGGCTAATATTCAAATGCAAACTTATATTAGAATTAACACTACAGGAGGGGCTTTTATATGGAGGATTTGTTACAGAAATAAAACCTATCAGTAACACTTTCATTGTTCCATCATTATGAACTCATTTGGTATTCACTGTAATAGCACCGATCATAATGAATTTATTTGATATTCATGTGGCTCTCCCACACATTAACGAAGTCCCCGTTATAATTCACCATTCAATAAGCATTAGTTAATGTACACTTTGGGCCGATAAGGTTGTATCATCCCATTCCTAGAGTTATCTGGAGCTGTCTCAGAGTTGAGGGACATTTTGTTATGGGATTCTTCTGCTTCCTCCTGGCTCTCATACTTTAGGCTAGAGACCTTTCTGGATTTCAAACTGGACATAAATGATGTTACTCTTCACTTAGTGCTTGAAATTCATGGAGTAAGTTATCTTTGCCTCTTAATCCCAAGAGTTAAGTCTTTGCAGATACATGAGTTGGAATTCTAGTTCTGAACTGGGGAGATCATGATCATCCCCACTTATGCTCAGTTTGAGATCCAGAAAGTTCTCTAATGTGTTGGATCTGCATGTCTGAGGCTTTGAGGTTACAAATTCAATTCCTGGTACCACCATAAGCCAGTGCTAAGCAACACTCTAACATCTCTCTCTCTCTCTCTCTCTCTCTCCAGCAAAAGGAAGTGAAGTCAGGCAGTGATACACCTGGTAACACACACATATTACAATGGTTAAGGACCTGGGTTCATTGAGTGATAGAGCAGTACTATAACTCTCTCTCTCTTTCTTTCTCTCTTTCTCTCTCTCTCCTCCTCTCTCTAACTCCCCTTTCCCTCTCCATCTCTCTACCTAAAATAAATAAATGAAGTTTTAAAAAAATAACAAAGTAAATCTTTAGAAAATAACAGTTCTTACCCTTGATCTCTCTGAAGGTCCAAGAATCTAGCTAAGGTAGGACAGGGTTCTGCTAAGGCCAGACCACAAAGTCACATGCACACTCAAGGTAATTTTGTACCTTACCCCCACTTCCACCCCCCCAAAAAAAAGTGGACCTCTGCTTTGATTACTGGGAAAATGTTTACCTTGCCTTGGCCCAGTACTCCAGGAAGCAAAGCCAGTTCCCTAGCAGCTCTCATTGGTCTTATATCCAATAGCCCCATCCTACAGAAAATAAAATCTGACTGAGACGGGCCCAGTTACTCTATCACTTGTCAGGGCACTGGCTGAAGATTCTCTATTAAACTCACTGGTAATTAAACTTGTAAAATGTCCCTTGGATGCTCCCTAGCTTCAGAGTAATGGATTTACCCAAGAAGGCTTCCTGGGAGAGGACTGTTCTCTGATAGGGGAAGTACTATTCCAGTCACAACATGACTCTTTCTGCTTCAATCACCCACACCCTCAGCATTTACCTGGCAGTTTTAGAAAAATGCATAAGCCAACATCATTTTTCACTAAAGCTGATGCTCCCCATGGTAATCCTGAAATGAAAGCCTATTTAACCTCTATGACCTTGGAGAACTTTGACCTCCAGGCTGAAGGTGTGATAGGTAAATCCACGTATCTGCTATCTTTAGTGCCTTTTTCAAGACAGGTCCTTGAATCTTAAACCAGAGATGAGGGAAAAAAGAAGCAGATGTGTCTGTAACTCTCAAAACTATGGGGGAAAGTGGTCATGGATTCAAGATGGCATGTTTTCTGGAGAAAGAAGATCTCTTCAGAAGACTTCTCTTGCTAAATGGGTGTCTTTGGGCTAGTTACCTGCCCAATAGCAGTCCGGTGGTCCATCACTCTGTCTATAAAAGGGAATATAACAAAGATGTTGTGAAGAGTAGGTAACACACAACTCCCAACACAAAGTCTTGAGCACAGACAGCCCCAAAATGCAAAGCAATTGTTCCAAGTCATGTGTCTGAGTTGGAAGTGGATGCTTGTGACCAATTCTGCTCGCATAGATAAGTTTTGCTGGATATTTTCCTTTATCTAGTTTGAGTTACGATAAAGACAGAGAGAAATAGGGAGAGAAAAAGAGATGCCTACAACACCGCTCCACTACTCAAGAAGCTTCCTTCCTACAGGTGGAGACCAGTGAAGTCACCCTCAAGTCTGGCAGGTCGGGCCACCACCAGACCCCCTAAGAACTCTTCTTTCTTTCTTTCTTTCTTTCTTTCTTTCTTTCTTTCTTTCTTTCTTTCTTTCTTTCTTTCTTTCTTCCTTCCTTCCTTCCTTCCTTCCTTCCTTTCTTTCTTTCTTTCTTTCTTTCTTCCTTTCTTTCTTTCACCAGAACTACAAATGAGGTTCAGTACCTACCTGATTCTACCATTAGCAGTGACTTTTTTATAGAAGATGAGATATGGAAAGAGATAAAGAGACAAAAAAGAAGAAACTTGTCATCACTCAAAAAACTATCTGCAGGTGGGGCCAATGGCTTGATGTCCTCATGCACAGTAATGTGTGTATTTTATTAGGTAAGCCAGCATGCAGCCACAACATGGAGTTTCTTTTACCTCAGAATCCTCATCCCAGGATGACTCCATTATCTGCACGTAGAGTGGAGGAGGTGGTCTGTAAATGCCTTTCCTTTCAGTGTTGCTGAGGCAAAAAAAAAAAAAAAAGCCTTATGATGTTTTTTTCCACTTACTATTACTACTGCTGATGTTTTTTTCTCTCCAATAGAGCACTGGTTTTCCATGTTTAACCATCCTCATTCAAAGCCATCTTGTCAATGTGCTCAGCCCCAAACATGGCCTCCTCCTTAACAGGATGCAAACAAAGAAGGAAAGATGCCTTGGAGGTTATGTTTGTTGGCTTTATCCACATGAGTTGTCCTTGTCTCTGGGATGAATCATGGTGAGTGCCAGAGACCCCGAGCTAGCCTGTCAAATTCTTGTCAGAAAATCAGTGTTGACTGGTAGCACCTTTTGGGGTGAGCTCATTATAGATATTATCTCAAGATGTAGTTCAGGACCTGCACCCCAATAATCTGCCAACAAGTTGCTCCTACGAGCTGTATATCACTTCATCTTGAATAAATGATGTCATTTGATTCCTATCCTCTTCAATTGTCTGTCATCCCTCCCCCCCTTTTTTTTTTTGAAGAGACACCTAGTTGAGAGAATTCCTCCCTTGGAATTTAAGAAATAATGAATGTGGACCTCACCAGCCCCTGGCCTTTTCGTAGTTCATAATGAAAACGAATGTTCATTTTTCCTTTAAAACTGTCTCAAGCTAAATGATACTGACGCTTTCAATTTTTAACATCATAATCAATAAAGGCTGCTTATGCACACTTTGCAAAACCATCAGTTTAGAAGTTTGAAAAAAAATCTGCATATGGCTGCAGCTTGCTGGCTGGAACGCTCTCGCACTAAATCTTCTGAGTTAAAGTTTTACTGGTGTGTTATGAGTAAAAATGCCTTGTCAGCCATCTGCCAGTTTTTCTCCTAACATCCATATTTCCAACCCTTGCTAAACACTGGGAGCATGCGGCCACAAGAGGCCACCTCTACAATTAAACAGCCGAGTGCAACAGCAGAAGCAAGGGCATGTCACAAGAGAACTGTCTAGTATTAATTTTAAAAGTCCATAAAGACTAGCTCTGACCCATCCAGGATGATAGACTGGCAGTTAAATGTATTAGAAACTGTTAACCCCAGGAGATGAACTAGGAGGGGGGAAAAAGTAGATAAAAAGAAAGAAGGATGGAAAAGGTGGAGGGAAGAAACCAACAGACAATGCACCCGTGTCAAAAAGCTTCAATAAATGCTAATATGGCTGATTAATCAGTCTCTAATTCCACTGATCCAAAAAGGTTACTGAGTCAATTGTGTAAAATTAGCTTCTTCTCCTGTGTCCCTCTGCATTTGGAGTCTCTACCCGTTTATTTGCATCTTTTGCCAATGTTTACTAAGAATTCAGTTCATTAGCTCTTGAGCATAAAGTCAGAAATTGGAGGGGACTCTGCATTTTCTAGCTGAGAGTAGTACTTAAAACAAATAGCATCACTTCCTCAAACATTTATAGATTAAACTAAATGGCATTAATTACTGTAAATCTCCTATTTGTGAGGAGAAAGAGGGGGAGGAAATAAAGGAAAAAAGAATCCTCTTTCTAAATGCCCACAGCTTCGTGGCAGAACTGCTTCCTTCTCATCTAATATCTTGTATATTTGGGGGCAAAATTTTTAATCGTGGAATTAACAGGAAGCGAATAGCTAGGGAAGCTTAAGAGGTTTGCTGCGAGGAGGCACACTAACTTTTTATAGAGCAGCGTTTTGCAAAGCTCAGAAGCAGAAGGTGGCTTTTGAAAGCCCTTATTAAAAAGAGATCCCTGCCACATATGCAGGCGCTGTCTTGGGAAATACCTGTTTTACCCATGTTTGAAAGGTTTGAAACCTGCCAAGGTGAAGATGATTCTGTGCCAGCCCAGGATGTCTGCCCAGGGCATCAAGGAAGAAGGAGGTCACTGGGTTAGGGGACCTGAGGAAGCTTCTGTGGTTTTCCAAAAGACCACCTGGTTGAGTGTTTCAGACAAGAAAGAATGTGCTGGAGAAAAAGTAAGAGTGAGGGCTGACAATATAGCTCACTTGGATAGTGTGCTGCTTTGACATGCGTGTGACCCAGGTTCAACCCCAACCCCCAGAACATTAAAAGGAAGCTTTGGTGTTATGGCTCCTCTCCCTCTCCCTCTCCCTCTCCCTCTCCCTCTCCCTCTCCCTCTCCCTCTCCCTCTCCCTCTCCCTTTCCCTCTCCCTCTCCCTCTCCCTTTCCCTCTCCCTCTTCCTCTCCCTCCCCCCTCTCTCCCTCTCTCTCTCTCTCTGTCTCTGTCTCTCACACTCTTGTTGTTTGTTCTCTTTTAACTCCAGGGTTGTCGCTGCACTACAAATCCACTGCTCCTGGTAGCTACTTTATCCACTTTTTTTTTTCTACAGGACAGAGAGAAATTCAGAGAGGAGGAGAAGACAGAGAAGGAGGGAGAAGGACAGATACCTGAAAACCTGATTCACTACTTGTGAAGCGACCCCCCTGCAGGTGGGGAGCCAGCCGGGTTGGGTTGGAAGGGGATCCTTGTGCTGTGCTTCATACTATGTATGCTTAACCTGGTGTGCCACCTCTCGGCCCCCTCCTTCTCTGCTTCTTTGTCTCTATCTTGAAGAAAGAGGAGGAGAAAGAAAGAGGAGAGGAAAAGAGTGGGAAGAAGGAAGAGGAGGAGAAAGGAGAAGAGGAGGAGGGTGAGAAAGAAGAGGAAGAGTTCAAAAGCCAAATATTAGTGGTTTGGAAATCACCGGACATAGCAATTGTGAAAAACCACACACCTCTGGAAATGTGTAGACTTCTTGGTCCTTGGAAAGGAAAAAAAAAGGTTACCTGTTCCGATTTTATTTATGAAAAAAAAATTTTTATAATCCAGTCAGGATTGCCTTTAGAAAGCCCTTAAGACAATGTCCTGCTGGATATCCACAATAGCCTCCAGGTAGTTTAACACACACACACACACACACACACACACACACACACACACACACACACACACACACACCATGTTTCACTCCCTTTCTTTCTTCTAGAGAGATGAGGGTAGTAGACCACTTAAGTGAGTGTTTGTAGCAGTGTGCAAAACAGAAACCAAACCCAGGGCACCTGCTTGTAGAAGTCAGCATCTGTTCCTGATGCCTGAGTACTTTCCTGAATTCCACACTAAGAATTTTCTGTCTGGATGCTGTCTGGATTATGGGTCCCTGCTTCTATAGATTTCCCTACAGATTTTTTTTAACTAGGAAGTCCCTTATTCCAGACCATGTAGATGTCTCTCCTCTCTCAAGCTCAACAAAGTATCAGTTATGGGAAGTTAATGGGAAGTTAAGTCCAGTAACATAGAGTTTGATTCCCAGGGCTCACAGTGAGCCAAGGAATTCTGAGGACACAAAGACAACTGTATCATAGTCAATAATAAGAGCTCACCTCCTCCAGGAAGTCTTAACTACTATACTCTGAATTAGTTCCTATCCCTCCTATTGTCTGTAGCCAGCCACTATACACACTATTATTGAATGATGGCCATGTGCATTGCCTCTTCTTTATTTTTTAAATTTAATAAAGGATTAATTAACAAAACCATAGGGTAGGAGGGGTACAATTCCACACAATCTCCATTTCCCACCCCCTCCCCTGATAGCTTTCCCATTCTCTATCCTTTTGGGAGCATGGACCCAGGGTCATTGTGGGTTGCAGAAGGTAGAAGGTCTGGCTTCTGTAATTGCTTCCCTGCTGAACATGGGCGTTGACTGGTCGGTCCATACTCCCAATCTGCCTCTCTCTTCCCCTAGTAGGGTGGGTCTCTAGGGAAGCGGAGCTCCAGGACACATTGGTGGGGTCTTCAGTCCAGGGAAGCCTGGCCAGCATCCTGATGACATCTGGAACCTGGTGACTGAAAAGAGAGTTAACATACGAAGCCAAACAAATTGTTGAGCAATCATGGATCCTAATGGAGAGGAAGTGTTAGGGGGATACTCACTGTAAACTCTAGTGTACTTCTGCTTTCAGGTATATATTTTGCAGTAGTTTACGGATACGTGTGAACATATGCTCTCTCTCACAGAAACTGGTATATATCTAGGTTTTGGGACTTTGTTAGAAAGTGAACCACCTGAGATAATTAGAGTATACTATGAAAGGAAAGGTCTCACCCGAGTAATGAAGTTGAAGGGTTGTCATTCCACACGTGAAGTCTCTGGACACACTCTGAAGTGAAGCATGTTGAGGTGGCAATCGCTGTGTTGGTTAGGTTGTGATCGGCAGATGCAATATTATTTGATATGGATTGGGAGAGGCATATGGGAAAGTGGGCCCTATTCTTCTTTTTTTTAAAATATTTTATTTATTTTATTTTTGAGAGAGATGCAGAGAGAGAAAGACAAAGAAAGAAACACCAGAGCACTGCTCAGCTCTGGCATATTGTGGAGTGGGGAATTGAACCTGGGACTTTGGAACCTCAGACATCAGAATCTCTTTGCATAAACATTATGTTATCTACTCCCACCCATTTTTCCTCTTCTGAGTATGAGCCTTTAAGGATAGATGATTTTGATCTTGTCATTACATCAGATCAAGCACAGTGTGGGACAAAACAAATGCTCAACAAGCAGCTGTTAAATGAATAAATGAGCTTAGGGATCCACTGTTCCCCTTGACAAAGCCCTGTGCAAACAGCAGAAACTTTTCCTTCCAGATCTGAAACAGCACATCTTTTAATCCCCTTGACCTGCACATCTAGCATAGGTCTGAACAACAGAAGAGAGGCTCAATAAACACAAGCAAGTGAATCAGTGAGTAGGTTTTCACAGCAATGCAATGAGTTCCCTTTCTCGTATTATATCACATCCAGGAGCCAAAGGTGCAATTTGAAGGCAGTAGGGAAGGTGATTCATGTCATTATCCTCATGGTTACTCCTATTCATGTAAAGCAAAAAGTAAATATTATTTGTTTATTTATTGTATATATGTGTAATTTTTTTTTTGCCTCCAGGGTTATTGCTGGGGCTCTGTGCCTGCACTATGAATCCACTGCTCCTGAAGGCCATTTTATTGCCCTTGTTGTTGTTATTGTCATTGTTGTAGTTGGATAGGACAGAGTAATCAAGAGAGGAGGAGAAGACAGAGAGAGGGAGAAAAAGATAGACACCTGCAGACCTGCTTCACAGCCTATGAAGTGACCACCCTGCATGTGGGGAGCCGGGGGCTCGAACTGGAATCCTTACGCCAGTCCTTGCACTTTGAGCCATGTGAGTTTAACCAGCTGTGCTACTGCCTGACCCCTTATTTATTGTATTCTTTAAAAATGTATTTATCTATTAATGAAATACAGAGCGAAGGAGGAGGAGGAAGATCTAGAACATCTCTCTGGCAGATGTCTGGGATTGAACTCAGAGAGTCTAATACTATATCCACACTTCTTGGTCTACATGATTCTTGGTCTACACCAACCCAGAATTAGCAGAGTAGGGAGATCAAATTTGCTTGCAAGTCTTGTGCCTTACAACTGCACAATTGCACTAGTCACTCAAAGTTACTTTGTAAAAATCTCATACTGCAGCACCCTACTAGAGACCCAAATGGCCTCCCAGTGGGTTTAACAAATCTTTTTCCCTTCCAATATTATTGCGCACTATTGTCTCTTGGGAAGGTCATTGGGTGAAGAGTTTTCTCACTTTGAAGGGGTCCTGTTATCTCTCTCTCTCTCTCTCTCTCTATATATATATATATATATATATATATATAGTGTGAAATTGAAACTGTATTATTGGTGGGGGCTGGGTGGTGGCACACTTGGTTGAGTGTGCAAGTGCTACAGTGCTCAAAGATCCAAATTCTAGTCCTCACTTCCTACCTGCAGAAGAGAAGCTTCAGAAGCAGTGAAGCAGTGCCTCAAATGTCTCTCTTTCTGTCTCCTTCTCTATCTCCCCCTTCCCTCTGAATTTCTGTCTACTCAATAAATTAAAGAACAGAAGCAATATGGGAAGGAAAAGAGGGAGGGAGGGAGGGAGGGAGAGGAGAGGGGAGGAGAAATGAGAAAGAAGAGAGAGAGAAGGAAGGAAAGAACAAAAGAGAGAAGGAAAGGAAGAGAAAGAAAGTAAGGAAAGAAGGAAGGAAGGGAGGGAGGAAGGAAGGAAGGAAGGAAGGAAGGAAGGAAGGAAGGAGAAAGAAGAGAGAGAGAAGAAAGAAAGAAAGAAAGAAAGAAAGAAAGAAAGAAAGAAAGGGTATACTATTAGTAACAGTGGTGGCTGGACTGCTGAATTTAGGAGGGTGATGGGATGCTCACACCCTAGAAGAGGTGAACAGAACCCTTCTAAAGATGCACCCCAAATGTCCCACCACCCACCTCATGCCCAGCTCAGTTGCCCAAACTGTTCATCACCCTACCTCAACACAACTGACTCAGGGGCACCCAACTGCTAAAAGCAACAATAAAACCCAAGTCAACATGAAGGAGTCACATGGGTGTCTCTCTAGTCTCATTCTGTTGCTTCTGGCTCCTCCTGGGTGAGCTCACATCCAGGTGAGCCCCCTGCAGAAGGGAGGTGGATCCACCAGGGGAGGGAGGAGCAGAGACTCATTATATCGCACTCCCTGCCTCTCTGTGGCTTCCTGATTCATCATGGTTTTTTATTAGCTCTCTGTTCCCTGATAAACCTTTGCCGAAGAGGAGCTCCTGGAAACAGCTGGAGCTAGTCCCTTCAGCAGGTGGAGTTTGGCAGGCAGGTTCCCAGATCCAGCCGCCAAATCACTCAAGCGCCCACTTAGAGGAGGGGGAAAGAAAGACACAACATCAAGCTGCAGGGGTTTTTCCATCTCCGGATTTAATTCCCCAAGAACAAACACAAAAGAGGAGAGTGGGGCCTAGTGACTGGGGTGTCCTGCTCTGGAACAATGCACTTGGACCTAAGCTAACCCTTTAGATCTCAAAAGGTGTGTGTGTGTGTGTGTGTGTGTGTGTGTGTGTGTGTATAACATTTCCTTTCATTCTGTTTCCTTTGTGTTTTGTCTGTGTGAGAGGGAGTTAAGAGATTTTTTCCCCCTTGAATAGACACTAATACGTGTTCCCCTCTCTTTCCCGACCAATTTTCTCTCTCACACTTTTTGCTGCATTCAACCCTGAGTCCAACACAAGAAAAAAAGGAAATCAAACACTAAAAAATTAACATGATTTTAAATAGAGCAGCTTTAAGCATTTTTTTTTTTCTGATCTGAAATTCACTCATAAAGATGTCGGCTCAGAGCCAGGGAGACAGCACAGTGGTTTATGCACCAGACTTTGTTTCATAACTAAAGCACCAGAGGTCTCAGATTCAATCCTTAGTATCACCATATGACAGGGCTGAGCAATGCTCTGGTCCCTTGTGGTGTCTTGCCCCCTCTTTTCTCTCTTTCTTTCTCTCCCTCTCTCTCTAAATTAAAATAGTTAAAAAAAACCATTTCTGCAACACCAGTCATATTTGGTTTTCAAATATCAAAAACATTCTTTGTTTGTTTGTTTGTTTTTAATTATCACCAGGCACTGGGATTCAGTGCCTACAGGATGAATTCTTTCCCTTCTTTTTTCTTTCTTTCTCTCTCTCTCTCTTCCTTCTTTCTTTTATTTGATAGAGACAGAGAGAAATTGAGAGAGGAGAGGGAGACAGACATGGAGAGAGAGAGAGGCAATTGCTGACCCGCTTCACTGATTATGAAGCTTCCCCTCCACAGGTGGGGAATAGGGGCTTGAACCCAGTTTCTTGCACATGGTAACATGTGCACTCTGCCTGCCAGGTGTGTTGCCTTCTGGCTCTTTCCAAAATGTTCTGATCCACCCACACTTGGGAAAGGCCTACTTGCACCATGAGGAGACCAGCAGTTAAGTCTACACAGCATGTCCAAATCCTAGCTCTCCTTTCTCATTTAAGGTTTGGTTTTGAAGTCCATACTTCTCTTCTTACTCATTTTCTTCCTTCTCCTCCACTTCCTCCTCTTTTTCCTCCTCTTCCTCCTCCCCCTCCTTCTTTGGTGGAGGTAATATAATAATCAATTTATTAAAGCATCATAAGGAGCTGATGAATCCAACATTTATGTCTAATGTGTTCAACATTATTCAACATTCATATTCCATTCTATTATTATGAAATGGTTTTGTTCTTTCTCCCATCTATCATTTTGGGGGAGAGCCAAGGCCTCACACATACTCACTTTCAGCTGACTTTCTCATTCAAATAGAGATCCACAGAGAGAAGATTCACCACAGCATTAGAGCTTCCCTTGATGTTGTGTTACACACATGTGGTGCTGGGATTTGAACTAGGACTGAGTGCCTGGCAAAGCAAACACCCTGTACAAAATACTACTCAGCCCTTGATATACTTTAAATGAGCAATAAAGTCATTTCTTTACTTGATCACAGGAGAGCTTGTCCCAGTCAGTGACAAGAAACAGGTGGAATGCTGTCTTCCTTCACTGAAACAGACATGTTAGCACCAAGGGACAGCAGGTGAAGGGTGTCCAAACTGGAGGTGGACAGAACTCTCTGCACTTCCAAGGGAGTAGGCTAAACTAGTTCAGGACAGGACAAGATAGTTCCGCTTTTGTGACAATCATGAGACATGAGTTGGCCAGCATGACTTACCTGTGACTTCAGGAGAGCCAGGGCTTAGGGGTGTGGTGGTGAGGGGAGGTGGAGTGTTGAGGCATGCTGAATGAGAAAAGTGGCTTCTTAAGAGAAAGCACAAGACATGCACACAACAGAGGAGGAATGTCCCTTGTGTTTCCTCCCTGGGCTGAGTATCTGCTAGTTTATTCAGTCACAGGCAAAACGTTTCAGAAGTCAAGAAACACTCAATAAATCTCCAATGAATACATTAATCAACTAATTTAACTTTCTTGTGGATGCTTTTTTGGCAAATTCAGTACATTGTAGAAATTGTTGTTGTTCCCCCCCCACACACACACACTATCCAGGGGGTTTAACTGCTTCCCTCCCTCACCCATTCTCCATCTTATTTGCAAAGGACTCTGAGATCCTGGAATTGAGCTTTCAGTTGTTTAACTTACTCCAATGAGTGGCAAGCAAAAACAGGGTCTAGGTGTCCTTTGAGGGGAGGTACAGTTTCATGAATGGCCATAGTCACATTTTCTTTGACATTTTTTGGAGTTGCAACATCCATTTGCTCTGCGACTTGTATACACATTTGGGGGGGGGGGGAAGACAAAAGGGAAAAAAAAGGTAAAGATTATGAGATGTACTTCCTGTAATATTTAATAATCACATTGAAACACTGACATAAATTGCACTGCATTTACAAATCTCTGTTTCCTTTGAAAATTACACCCCAGCATTTAATTCACCAAAATAATTCATTTTACACAGCACAACAATGTAGTAAAATAACTCATCTCGAATATGTGGATATGAATAGATTTAACACATCTGCATTGAACAAAATGAATTCATCTGAAAAGCTGAGAAACCGCTGTTCTCTTTCGAGAGTTACCGATTATTTTACCATTCCCTTCAGCTTACTTGTTTGTTTTTGTTAAATTACTGTAGGAATTAGGAAATGAGAAAAGCAGAAACACTGGGTAGATTTTTCTCTACTTGGAGTAAGGGGAAAGAGGCATAAATAATCATCCGTATTATACCTTATTTCATTAAAAATTATATTTACAATTGTGCAGAGACCAGGGAGAACTTTCCATTCACTGCAGGTTGTTTTGTTTAATCCTTAGAAAATACTGTATTTCCATTATAGCATTCTCCCAACAGAAGTGGAGATATTAAAGTTATTTTTAAAGCTGAGTGTAAAGTGCTAAAAACAAATTGGAATTCAAGTGTACTGCAGGGTTGCCCCTGGGAGGAAGAATACATTGGCAGGCTTGGGGTAGCGCCCCTGAAAGGGAGACTGAAAATGCATTTATGGGTCTCATTTCTTCTGCAAGACCACAGGGGGCGCCATAGAGGAGCTGGTGATGTAAACTCTGTTCAGACTTCCTAGGTGGGCAAAGGCACCACCAAAAGTGGAGTCAATTCATCACAGACAGTTTGGGACTGGCTTGGGGGCATCACAACACAGTTGGAGACAGAAAAAGTGAGCTCCTTAGTCATCTCCCTCAGGAACAACATCATAAACACTCTTGTGAGCCTCTACAGAACCTTACCCTCAATATGGAATAACAGTGGTAGGGACTGTCCCAAGCTCCAAAGGGAGGCTGGCTCATATTCTCTGCCACTCGAGGAAGACTCATCCTGACATGAGTGCAGCTTAGAAGGTTCCTAGCTATGGACCCTGGAATGTGATGGACCACGGAATGTGAGCTCAGACCTCTAGGGAAGCAGAGGTTACATAGGCCCCTGTGCTAAATGTGAATAGGCATGGGCTCTAGGTAAGATTGATGGGGTCTACAGTTAATGGTATTTATATACTTTTCCCATATCTGGAGCTATTTACTCTCTGCCCTGATCCAGCTTTCTAGTATTATTTCCTACTCTGACACCATCTCCCGAGACAAAACCTTTAGCTCACCTGCATGTTGGCTGTTCGGCTCAGGCAAAAAATTAGACAGGTCATGGGCTTCTTGGAATATACGTAAAATGGACTTCTTAGCTTTTTACAAAATGGAGACTATAATCTCATCTGTTGTATTGTTGCCTTTAGCTTCCTGATTATTAAACAACTTGTTCTGCTTTACGTCTTAATGCTTTTCAGCCACCATGTTGCAGATGCTACCATGACGCCAACCTGACTTCCCCAGACAGACAATCTCACCAATGTATCCTGGAACCCTACCTTCACAGAACCCTACCCCACTAGGGAAAGATAGAGACAGGGGAGTATGGATCAACCTGCCAATGCCTATGTCCAGTGGAGAAGCAATTACAGAAGCCAGACCTCCCGCCTTCTGGACCCTATAAAGATCTTTGATCCATACTCCTAGAGGGATAAAGAAAAAGAAATGTTCCAATGGAGGGGATGGGATGCAGAACTCTGGTGGTGGGGATTATCTGGAATTGTATCCCTCTTATCCTATAATCTTGTCAATCATTATTAAGTTAAAAAAAAAAAGTGAGCTCCCTGTCTACAGTCCCATGAATGTCCCACAGCAGAGATAGCTACCCATCCCTGAGCCCTGAAGGTTCTTCAGGGAAGAACACATCAAGGCAACCAGTAGCATCTGCTTTGTCCCCCTCCTATTAAGTGTACAAGGCTGCCCACTGCAAATGCATGAGTTCTCCCTTTGAGCTGGAATGTAAATGGAGACCACATCTGTAGTAAACAAATGGATGCAAACATGGAAAGTCCTGGTCTTTAGATACAGACAAGGTAGGGGAAGATTCTGCAAATGGGGTCTATGACATCTCTTTGGCATGCACTCCCAAGTGCTAACCCCAACTTGCAGGATACTTGCTGAATCCTCCACAAAGTAGGAAACACAGCCAAACAGGTTCAGAAATTTATGTTTTCTTTCTTGAAAAATATGCAGCTGTAGGGCTTGGGCAGTTACTGACCCTTTAAGAGGCATACATTACCATGTGTGAGGAGCCCCCAGATGTCACCTGCAGGGGGGAAACTTCAGGAGCAGGAGAATAGTCTCTCTCTCTCTCTCTCTCTCTCTCTCTCTCTTTCTTTCTTTTTGCCTCCAGGGTTATTGCTGGGGCTTGGTACCTGCACTAGGAATCCGAGGCCATTTATCCCATTTTGTTACCCTTGTTGTTGTTAATGTTATTGTTGCCATTTCTGTAGTTGGATAGGACAGAGAAAACTTGAGAGAGGAGGGGAAGACAGAGAGGGGGAGAGAAAGATAGACACATGAGAGACCTGCTTCATCGCCTGTGAAGCAACACCTCCCCCCTTCCCCCATCCCCCAACCCCCCCTCCCCCCCACTGGTGGGGAACTGGGGCTCCAAATGGCATCCTTACTCCAGTCTTTATGGTCCTTGTGCTTTGCGCCACGTGCACTGAACCCACTGCCCTACTGCCTGGCTTCCAGGAATCCAGGAATCTCTCTTTTTTTGTATCTGTGACTCCCTTTCTAATTCTTTGTGCTTCTCACTCTCTGTCAAACAAAAAAATAAAGAAATAAATTCATAATTTCAATGGTCACTGAGAACAGTAGAGTAGTGCAGGCACCCAGTGTTAGCCCTAGTGGCAAAATAATAATAATGATAATAATAATAACAATCATATAGTCTCTCTAATGTGGATTCAGTGATTGATCTTTTCCAAAGTATTCACTTTCACATTCATACACAGTTTTTTTTTTATTATTATTCTGTTTCATCAACTTGTACAATTTATGAAATAGCATAAGGACAATTACATGCAAGCCAGGTGTGGAGAGGTTTGAAAACAAACACAACTGATTGCTAGTAAATAATTAATTCAGTCAGTAAACCCTCCTCCCAGAAGACCCAAGATACAGTGGGCCTTGGTCACAATGGCTTCCAGGAGGAACTAAGAGCTCTGGCTATCTCTTGAGTTGATGGAGAGGAAGTCGTCCTAGGGCTTTATGGGTCAGATTCAGAACAATTTAGAAAGCATTCAGAGGCTGCAGAGATAGCATAATGGTTATGCAAATGACGTTCATGCCTGAGGCTCTCAGTTGTCAAGATCAGTTCTCAGCAGTGCCATAAGGCAAACTGAGTTGAGTAGTGCTCTAGTAACAAAAGTAGTAGTGTAGCAGGTTACGTGCACACGGCGTGAAGAGCAAGGACCAGCGTAAAAATCCAGGTCTGAGCCCGGGGTCACTTCATAAACAACAAAGAAGGTCTGCAGGTGTCTATCTTTCTCACCTCCTCTTTGTCCTCCCTTCCTCTCTCAATTTCTCTCTGTCCTATCCAACAGCAGCAAAAATAGCAACAACAATGGAAAAAAGATGACTGCCAGGAGCAATGGATTCCTAATGTAGGCACCAAGTTCCATACATTAACTCTGGAGGGGAAGAAGAAAAAGAAAAAAGGAAAGGAAGAAAAGAAAAAGAAAGAAAGAAAGAAAGTATTCAGGAAAGAGATAGGGAAGACTAAAAGCAGAGACTGAAGAAAAACAATGGCCTCATAACTAGAGGTTTGTTTGTTTGGGCTTTTTCTGTTGTTTTTTGCCACCAGTTATGTTGGGATTCAGTGCCTCCATTGCACCTAAAACCTTTTTTTTTTTTGATAGGTAGCAGGAGACCAATGGAGGAGAGAGACAGAGAGACCTAAATCACTGCCCCAGTGCTCCTGAAGCTTCTCCCTTATAGGTAGCAACCGAGGACTAGAACCTAGTGCTTTGAGCATGGTAATATATGTTCTCTACCAATGAGGGAGAACAATCATCTCCATCCCTTCCTACTAAAAATGCTTGTGGAGATAGTAGGGAGCTACTTTTTTTATTACTGATTATTTTACCATCCCATAGTTTTTAAGAAGAGGGTCCAGGTGCCCCTGGTTGAGAGTGCACACGTTACAAAGTGGAAGGATCTGGGTCAGGGGAAAGCTTTGCAAGTGTAGCAGCTCTCTGTCTCTTTATCTCTCTCTCTTTGTCTTCCTCTCCCCCTCATGATTTCTGGCTGTCTCTATTCAATAAATAAAGATAATAAAAAAAATTAGGGCCAGGCAGTGGCACACCTGGTTAAGCACACACACTACTGTGCCTCTGGTCCCCACCTGCAAGGTGAAAGCTACATGAGTGGTGAAGCAGGGCTGCAGCTGTCTCTCTCCTTCTCTATCTCCTTCTCCCCTCTCAATTTCTCCCTGTCTCTACCCAATAATAAATAAATAAATAAATAAATAAATAAATAAAATTTTAAAAAGAAAAAATTTTTTTAATTTTTTTTATTTAAAAAAGGGTAAATTAACAAAACCATAGGGTAGGAGGGGTACAACTCCACACAATTCGCACCACCCAATCTCCACCCTGATAGCCTTCCCATTCTCTATCCCTCTGGGAGCATGGACCCAGGGTCATTGTGGCTTGCAGAAGGTAGAAGGTCTGGCTTCTGTAATTGCTTCCCTGCTGAACATGGGCCATGGACGTTGACTGGTCGGTCCATACTCCCAGTCTGCCTCTCTCTTTCCCTAGTAGGGTGGGTCTCTGGGGAAGCAGAGCTCCAGGACACATTGGTGGGGTCTTCAGTCCAGAGAAGCCTGGCCGGCATCCTGATGACATCTGGAACATGGTGACTGAAAAGAGAGTTAACATACGAAGCCAAACAAGTTGTTGAGCAATCATGGACCCAAAGCTTGGAATAGTGGAGAAGTGTTAGGGGGGTACTCACTGCAAACTCTAGTGTACTTCTGCTTTCAGGTATATATTTTGCAGTAGTTTATGGATACGTGTGAACACATGCTCTCTCTCACAGAAACTGGTGTAGATCTAGGTTTTGGGACTTTGTTAGAAAGTGAACCACCTGAGATGGAATTAGAGTATACTATGAAAGGAAAAGTCTCACCCGAGTAATGAAGCTGAAGGGTTGTCATTCCACATGTGAAGTCTCTGGACACAGTCTGAAGTGAAGCATGTTGAGGTGGCAATCATTGCATTGATTAGGCTGTGATCAGCAGATGCAATATTATTTGATATGGATTGGGAGAGGCATACGGGAAAGTGGGCCCTATCCTAAGGTTCCAGGACTGGGGGAAGTAGAGGCTCTATAGTGGAGATGTGAGGTTCCTGCTGTCTTAGGGTTCAAAAAGACAATCGATAGTTAATGTAATTGTCACATTATTTGGTAATTGGGTTAACTTTGAAAAGTCTTTTTGTTAGAGTTTGCTGTACAGTACCCAGTATCTTGTATATATCTGTGCTACTGGTTGCTTCTGATCTACTTGGTCTAGGCTTTTGAGAGAGTCCGCATATCAAATACACAGCCTATATATTAAAAAGACTCAGTCTGTGTTTTAAAAAACTTTGAGACACACAATTGATTTTCCCCCTCTCATATTAATTAACTAGTGATTTATATGTCTACATTTTGCTAGGAGTGTACATAAACACCATTCCCACCACCCAAAGACTGTGACCCATCCCTCCCACCCACTCCCACCCCCCACTGGCCCAGGAAGCTGCATGTCTACCCCTCACCACAGGGTTTTTACTTTGGTGCCCTACTGTTGGTATTCTTCGTGTTGGTTTGGACCCCTTCCCCCTACCTCTGAGAGAAATGGTTTGGTCCTTGCTAGTTTCACGCCCCTCTTTCTCCCCGCCCCCTATGCTAAGAGTCCAGAGTCCAGGAACACCCGCGGAAGGAAAAACTTGGGGAAGCACATGGTGTGGTGATTTTCCCGTTCGTGAATAAAGATTAAACTGCAGCTTCTCAGCCCAGCCGTGTGTCCCCGAGTCTGTCTCTGTCTACCACCGCAACGCTAGCCTGGCTGGCTGGCGCCCCCAAACTTAAATGACACCCTACTTACAATTTGGTCAGGTCCTGCTTTTAGTTTCCCTTTCATATCTTCTTACTCAACTTCTGTTGATGAGTGGGATCATCCCATACTCATCTTTATCTTTCTGACTTAGCTCACTTAACATAATTCCTTCTAGCTCTGTCCAAGATGGGTCAGAGAAGGTGGGTTCATTGTTCTTAATAGCTGCATAGTATTCCATTGTGTATATATACCACAGATTTCTCAGCCACTCATCTGTTGTTGGGCACCTGGGTTGCTTCCAGGTTTTAGCTATTATGAATTGTGCTGCTATGAACATAGGAGTACACACCTCTTTTTGGTTGGGTGTTATGGAGTCCTTGTAGTATAACCCCAGGAAAGGAATTAATGGATCATATGGAAGGTCCATGTCTAGCCTTGTGAGAGTTTTCCAGACTGCTCTCCACAGAGGCTGTACCAATTTACATTCCCACCAGCAGGGTTCCTCTGTCCCCACAGCCTCTCCAGCAAAAAATTTAAAAAGAGAGTGGGGGAAACAGCATAATGGCTATACAAACAGACTCTCATGTCTGAGGCTCCAAAATCCCAGGTTCAATCCCCTACACCACCATAAACCAGAGCTGAGTAATGCTCTGGTGTTTCTGTGTGTGTGTGTGTGTGTGTGTGTGTGTGTGTGTGTGTGTGTGTGTGTGTCTGAATCTCTCTCAAAAAAATTAAATAACTAACATTTAAAAAATTGTTTTAAAAAATTTAAAAAGAAAAAAAAATCCAGTGTGCAAAGACCCAGGTTCAAGCCTCCAGTTCCATCCTGCAGGAGAAAAGCTTCATAAATTGTGAAGCAGTGCTTGCTGTAAGTGTCTCTCTGTCTCTTCCCCTCTCCACCTCCCTCTTCCTTTCTATTTCTGGCTGTCTCTATTCAATAATAAATAAATATGATAAAAAAGAAAAGTTTAAAAAAAGAAAAGATTGGGTGGAGGATAGATAGCATAATGCTTATGCAAACAGACTCTCAAGCTTGAGACTCCAATGCCCCAGGCTCAGGCTCAATCCCCCGCACCACCATAAGCCAGAACTGAACAGTGTTCTGGTAAAAAAAAAAAAAAAAAAAAAAAAAGAAAAGATTGGAGACCATTTAATTCAATGTACCTATTAGAAAGCTAAGGTGGGGGAGTCTGGCGATAGCGTGGCGGGTTAAACGCAGGTGGCGCAAAACACAAGGACCGGCGTAAGGATCCTGGTTCGAGCCCCCGGCTCCCCACCTGCAGGAGAGTCACTTCACAGGTGGTGAAGCAGGTCTGCAGGTGTCTGTCTTTCTCTCCCCCTCTCTGTCTTCCCCTGCTCTCTCCATTTCTCTCTGTCCTAGCCAACAACAATGACATCAATAACAACAACAATAATAACTGCAACAATAAAACAACAAGGGCAGCAAAAGGGAATTTTTTTTTTTTTAAAAAAGAAAGCTAAGTTGGTAGAATAAGGTAAACATGTGCCAGATTGGAGACATCTTTCCCATTCTTTCCCTCTTCCTGTAGTGAGACTTTAGAGCCACATCAGTGCCTTTGCCATGTCCCCTGGGAGAGTAAGACTGAGCCAGCTGATGGCTTTGACTGATGTATGTTGTGCAGATGTGGTGCAATCACAGTCTAGACATGCATGACCTGACCTGCCTTTCCCCAGCCCAGCCATCTGCTATGCCCCTGACCCTGGCACATAAGTGTCCCAGAGACACATGGAGCAGACCCAAATCTGCCCTGTATCCCAAAGCAAACTCTCCCTCCCCAGCTGCCCAGCAAGTGGAAGTGAGCACGAATGAAGCTGCAATGCATCAATGTGTAGGTTGTTGGTTCTTCCAACTGATCATTCCATGG
This sequence comes from Erinaceus europaeus, assembly GCF_950295315.1. Lineage (NCBI taxonomy): Eukaryota > Metazoa > Chordata > Mammalia > Eulipotyphla > Erinaceidae > Erinaceus > Erinaceus europaeus. Next base: position 179,748,427 of record NC_080163.1, read on the forward strand.
ACTGCTTCCTGCTCCCATCAGAGTCCCCTTTCCTTATCAATAAGGTGAGGAAGTTGTGATCTCCTGTCTGTAGTACTGCCCAGGGGAAGTGATGAAGAAGAAAAAGAGAGAGAATGTCACCAAATGTATGGGAGGGATGATTTCTATTAGATTCACCAGGACACGGCCATAAGCTTCCTGAAGTCTGTCGTTCAAGGTTGGAGTGAAAGAGCACAAGGTAAGGTGTCTTCCTTGCCCTGCGTCTGGCCCAGGTTTGAATCCGGGCACCACATAAGAGTTACAATGGAAATGGAAGAGTCTCCCATACTGGGGTGTTCCTCCTTCTCTTTCTCTCTGTCTTTGTCTATCTCTAGTCATGTGTCTGGAGGAAGAAAGTAAACTGAAGTGGTAAAATTTTGCATGTATAAGGCTTCAGTTTTTCCCCTCCCCCGCTCTCTCTTCCCAAAATGTAATTCATGGAAGAACTAGAGCTGCTTTTCATACCCAGCATGCCCAGTGTCCTCACGCTTTCTGTAAATGTGTCCCACTCCCATGCTGAAGTAACAAACACATCCTGAACCCTTCTACAACCACCTCACTAGTACCTGGGCAGGGGCTACAGCATGCCCAGAAAAGCTCACAGATTTATCATCTGGGCTGATCCACAACAAACAGGAAAGTTTCCACTAAGGAACCAAGCCCTGAGAATGAACAGCATTAGGTTAGGATTTCCCAAGAAGGGTGATTATAACTGAATCACTAATCAGAATGGAAGAGCTCTGGAGACAATAGAAGCAGCCTCCCTGTGCAGTGACTTGAAGGTATGTTGCCTTCTTCCACGCCAGGGCCACTGTCAGAAAGGCAACTTCATCGAACTAATTAGCAGGGGTTTGCCACTTTACAAATCTGCCGTGGCTTTCTTGGCACGGAACAGCTGCTTAGGCAAAGAGCTGTAGGAACCTATTAAAAATCACAGGCCTCAAAAAAAGAGAAAGGAAAGGTAGAGGACTGAATAAGAGTGAAGGAAGGAAACTTGCCCTGAGAGGTCAGGGTCTCCCTCCTCCCTTCACTGTGCCTGTGTCCAGGCAGACAGAGAGGCCAGAAGCAAGGATGGTGGGTGCAAAAACTGAGGCTCCTATGTCCCCCTTCCTGAATGGGCTCTCTGTTTTAAAGCGGCTTTGAAGGGAGACTCTCCCATGGACGGCAACCTGTCACCACACCCTGTCATCCATCTAGTAATTAAAATCGGACTGATTTACTGACTGGCAGCGACCATCCTAGCTCAGCTGATGTTCATCTTTTTCCAAGGCTGCCTTGACTTGCTGAAAAGACAGTGCTGGCTCCCAAAACAGTCTGTCAATTCCACCGCTGGGGAAACCCATGAAGACAACGAACAGAGTCCTCACCAGCCATCTTTGCTTGATTGTATTCTAATATTTATTGCCAGCCACCAGATGAAGGCAAAGCAGGCAAGTTGGGGGGGGGAGGGTGTTGTTGTGGGGGGAAGCAAGCAGTGCAGAAGGATCTGGGGGGGTGCGGGGATTGGGTGGGTTTGCCAAGGGAACTGCAAGATGGAAATGTCCTTGGTGGGGGCCAAAGACCCTGTGGGGCACCATTTACTCTGTGTGGGAGCAGCTAAGGATTATAGGGCAAAATTTGGAATTTTCCAAAGCAAAGTGGTTGTGTCTGTTTATGGAGGAGCCTTAAAGAGCTCAGGGTTCTTCTGAGAATGCTATGTGCAGGGACTGCGTCAGAGTCAGGCAAGGACTCAGGTTTCCAGAAGTTTCTGAGGCCCATGACCCTACGTCTTCAAGCCCCTGGTGATGAGAATGTCATCCTCAACTGCTCTTCCGTTATGGAGGGACTGTTACTGCAGAGTCCTAAGGTATGGCTAATCTTGAGCAGGTTAAAAGAGATAATCTTCCAGCTGTTTCTCCCAGTCCCTTGGTGAGTCCAAAGATCTCTCAAACCTATCTCTGACTGCAAGGATTGACTGCACTCCCTAAGGGCTGGGTGTTCTAGCTCCTTTTCTAGATTATTTATATTGACATCTTTAGTCAATCTATGTGTCCCCAAGCAGAACAGAATTTGCTTTGTGTGGAAACTTTATATGTGAACTAACCTGGACCCAGGCTGCATGGGGCGCCCCTGTACAACACACAGAGGCACAAAGAAGTTTACATCTTGGGCCTGCAAAATAACTCACTTGGATAGTGTGTTGCTTTAACATGAGTGTGACCCAATTTTGAGTCTGGCTTCCAAAATATTGAAGTAAGATTTGATACTGTGGTTTCTTTCACTCTGTCTCTGCCTTGCTGCTGTTCTGCCTCTATCAAAAAGAAAGAGAGAGAAAGAGAGAGAGAGAGATAACAAAAAAGAGAGAAAGAACAGAACAAAGAAAAAGTAAGACAGAGAGAGAGAGGGAGAGAGAGAGAAAGAGAGAGAAATGTACATCTTTAATCAGGATGTCAGGTAAGGGGAGAGGGAAGGGAAGGCTAGACAAACGGAACAGCAGAGAGGACACAGGGCCCCGATTTAGGACTCAGTAAATGGAAATTCCACAGACAATGGAGGAAGCAGGGTCAGGGCTTCGAGAGGTAAGCCAGGCACCCATGTGAAACAGCACAGGATGCCTCACCCTCAGCACCAATGGAAACAGCCTACATGGAGAGCAGAGGCCCTCTACTTGCCCTTTACCTGAGGAAAGCCCTGAAAGGAGTTGGGGGGAGGGTGTCTCAGAAGGCTGGAGCCTTTACTGACTGCGCTTACAGACTGTCAGTGACATCTGACCTCAGACCCCTGCTTCACAGGAAATGAAACACCTGTGTACCCTCAAGAAGGCACTCGCTCACCCTGGTGTTCACTGGGCTAATACTTGCAGTACAAAAGAAAAAATAACATTGTGCGTGCTTGTGTGTGTGTGTGTGTGTGTGTGTGTGTATGTGTGTGTGTGTGTGTGTGTAGCGTCACACATATATACATGTATGCTTTTAAAGAAACAAAACAGTGGTGCATGAGAGATAACTCAGTAGGTGGGGCACTTGCCTTGCCATGATCAGATCGGAAGCCCCAGAATCACACAAAAGTACCATAGCCCTGGGGAAAGGTCGGGTGCAATGGCATCTGCCCTCCCCTAATTTCTTGCTGTCTCTATTTCTGAATGAAAATGGCTGTCCAGAGTAATAAAGTCGCACATAAGCAAGGTTTTGGCTCTGCAAAATAAAAGTGGGTCCAAATGATGGCGCATTCAGCAGAACACATGTTGTTGTGTTCACAGACCCATGTTCAAGCCCCAGGCCCTACTTGCAGGGGGAAAATTTCACACATATGGAGCAGTGTTGCAGGTGTCTTTCTTTCTCTCTGTTCCATTTTTCTTCTCTCACTGTCTCTGTATCTCATCCTCTGTCAAAAGACAAAAATAAGGGTGGGGGGATACAGTGGTACACCTGGTTGAGTGCATTCCTTAAAATGCACAAGGACCTGGTTTCAAGCCCAGGTCCCCACCGGTAGGGTGAAGTAGTGTTGCAAATGCCTCTCTTTCTCTCTCCCTTGCCTTTCTCAGTTTTTCTCTGTCCTATGAAGTAAAAATAAAGGAAAGAAAGAAGGGAAGAAATTGGTCACTAGGATCAGTGGAGCCATGCAGGCACCAAGCTCCAGAGATAACCTTTGTGATAATAAAGATGCTTATGATGATAATAATAATGACAATAAAATGTAATGTTCAAGGTCGTGCTCCCCATATGCAAGGGGAAAAGTGCTCAAGCAATCAAACAGGTCTGCAAGTGTCTCTCTTTCTCTCTCCCTCTCAACCTCTCCCTTCCCTCTCAATTTCTCTCTGTCCTATCAAAATAAAATAGGAAGAAAAAATAAAAAGAAAGAAATGACTACTGGTAAGAGTGATTTCATAGTGCTAGGGGGCCAGGCGGTGGTGCCTCTGGTCAAGTACACACATTACAGTGTGTCAGGACCCAGGTTCAAGTCCCTGGTCTGCACCTGCAGGGGAAAGCTTCATGAGTGGTAAAGTAGGGCTGCAGTTTCTCTGTATCTATCCAGTAATAAGTAAATAAAGGGAGTCAGTCAGTAGTGCAGCTGGTTAAGCATTAAGCCAAGTGGCACAAAGTACAAGGACCAGCATAAGGATCCCGGTTCGAGCCCCCAGCTCCCCACCTGCAGGGGAGTCACTTCACATGTGGTGAAGCAGGTCTGCAGGTGTCTATCTTTATCTCCCCCTCTCTGTCTTCCCCTCCTCTATCCATTTCTCTCTGTCCTAGCCAACGACTATATCAATAACAACGATAATAACAACAATAAAAAAACAAGGGCAACAAAAGGGAAAATAAATTTTAAAAAATAATAATAAGTAATAAAAATATTTGAAAAAAATAAAGATTCATAGTGCAACACCCATTCATGCTCAAAACTCTACAAAAAAATGGGAATAGATGGGAAATTCCTGAAGATAGTGGAATCCATATATAGCATACCTACAGCCAACATCATACTCAGATGGAGAGAAGCTGAAAGCATTCCCCCTCAGATCGGGGACTAGACAGGGCTGTCCACTATCACCATTACTCTTCAACATAGAATTGGAAGTTCTTGCCATAGCAATCAGGCAAGAGAAAGAAATCAAAGGAATACAGATTGTAAGGGAAGAAGTCAAGCTCTCACTATTTGCAGATGATATGATAGTATACACAGAAAAACCTAAAGAATCCAGCAGAAAACTACTGGAAGTTATTAGGCAATATAGCAAGGTGTCAGGCTATAAAATCAATGTACAAAAATCAGTGGCATTTCTTTATGCGAACACTAAAACTGAAGAAGACATCCAGAAATCACTTCCATTCACTGTTGCAGCAAAATCAATAAAATATGTAGGAGTAAAGCTGACCAAAGAGGTGAAAGACCTGTATACTGAAAACTATGAGTCACTATTCAAGGAAATAGAAACTGATACCAAGAAATGGAAAGACATCCCATGCTCATGGATTGGAAGAATAAATATCAAAATGAATATTCTCCCCAGAGCCATATACAAATTTAATGCGATACCCATCAAGTTCCACCAAGCTTCTTTAAGAGAATAGAACAAACACTACAATCATTTATCTGGAACATGAAAACACCTAGAATTGCCAAAACCATATTTAGGAAAAGAAACAGAAATGGAGGCATCACACTCTCAGATCTCAAACTATATTATAAGGCCATCATAATAAAAAGAGCCTGGTACTGGAATAAAAATAGGCACACAGACCAGTGGAACAGAATTGAAAGACCAGAACTAAACCCCCTCACCTATGAACATCTAATCTTTGATCAGGGGGCCCAAAGTATTAAATGGAAGAAGGAGGCTCTCTTCAATAAATGGTTCTGGAAAAACTGGTTTGTAACATACAGAAGAATGAAATTAAACCACCTTATCTCACCAGAAACAAAAATCAGCTCCAAATGGATCAAAGACCTGGATGTCAGACCGGAAACTATCAAATACTTAGAGGAAAACATTGGTGGAACACTTTCCCACCTAAACCTCAAGGGCATCTTTGATGAAACAAACCCAATGACAAGGAAGACTAAAGCAGAAACAAACCAATGGGACTACATCAAATTGAAAAGCATCTGCAGATCCAAAGAAACTATCACACAAACAAAGAGACCCCTCACAGAATGGGAGAAGATCTTCACATGCCATACATCAGACAAGAGACTAATCACTAAAATATACAAAGAGCTCAGCAAACTTAGCACCAAAAAAGCAAATGACCCCATCCAAAAATAGGCAGAGGATATGAACAAGACATTCACTTCGAGGAGATCCAAAAGGCTAACAAACATATGAAAAACTACTCCAGGTCACTGATTATCAGAGAAATGCAAATAAAGACAACATTTAGATACCATCTCACTCCTATGAGAATGGCATACATCAAAAAGGACAACAGCAACAAATATTGGAGGGGCTGTGGGGACAGAGGAACCCTTCTACACTGCTGGTGGGAATGTAAATTGGCCCAGCCTCTCTGGAGAACTCTCACAAGGCTAGACATAGACCTTCCATATGACCCAGTAATTCCACTTCTGGTGATAGACCCCAAGGATTCCATAATGCCCAATCAAAAAGATATGTATACACCTATGTTCATAGCAGCACAATTCATAATAGCTAAAACCTGGAAGCAACCCAGGTGCCCAACAACAGATGAGTGGCTGAAAAAGCTGTGGTATATATACACAATGGAATACTATGCAGCTATTAAGAACAATGAACTCACCTTCTCTGACCCATCTTGGATGGAGCTAGAAGGAATTATGTTAAATGAGCTAAGTCAGAAAGATAAAGATGAGTATGGGATGATCCCACTCATCAACAGAAGTTGATAAAGAAGAACAGAAAGGGAAACTAAAAGTAGGATCTGATTAAATCGAGAGTAGGGCACCAAAGTAAAAACCCTGTGGTGAGGGGGAGCGTGGACATTCAACTTCCCGGGGTGGCGGGGGTGGGTGGGATAGGACACAGTCTTTTGGTGGTGGGAATGGTGTTTGTGTACACTCCTATTAAAGTATAGTCATAGAAACCACTATTTAATTAATATGAGAGGGGAAACCAGACCTTCCACCTTCTGCAACCCACAATGACCCTGGGTCCATACTCACAGAGGAATAGAGAATGGGAAAGCTAACAGGGGAGGGGATGGGATATGGAGAGCGGGTGGTGGGAATTATGTGGAGTTGTACCCCTCCTATCCTATGGTTTTGTTATTGTCTCCTTTCTTAAATAAATAAATAAATAAAATATTTTTTTTTAAATAAAGATTTATAGTGCTGGCACACAGCCCCACTATACATTGATAATCTGGAAAGCCCCCCAAATTAAATTAATTAAACAAACAAACAAATAAATAAATAAGTGTAAAATAAGAAAATGATGGCTATGTATTATTTTGTAGAGAAAAACAGGGGTCCTTTTGGAAGAACCTGGTGAGGGAGGCCCTCCAAGAGAAAAACTATTTTCCAGCTGTTTTTCTTCTCCCAACACCATTTCCTGGGGGAATGGGGTAGGGGTGGGGACATCTGCCCCTCCTCTGATTTCTGGGATGGACCAGGGTCCTTGGAGACCATTCTGTGTAGAGAAGGGTGGAACGGCTGGCCGGGCCATGTTTCAGAGCTCCTTCCCATCAGCCTCCTGGAGACCAGCCAAGGGAAGTGTTGTCAAAGGCCAGGGAGCAAGTCCCAGGAGAGCTGAGATTGACAAGAACCAGCTCTCCCAGCCACCCTCCACCACCCAGAGCCTGGCTTCCTTTTGTTTGTCTCCTGAGGCCCATAAGTCAGAGCAGTAACTCGAGATCCCAGTGGAACTCAGAACAGGAAACCTCATAAACTAGGCCATGTACCACAGACAGGCCCTCAGACTTAAGGACTTTTCCAGCAGCCAATGCGCCTGTCTGATCCACCAACGCTGGTGCCCCACCCACCTCCCAGCCTGCTGCCGGCCACCTGCACACCCGTGTCTGCTCAGTGCAGACACCAGAACCATTACATCTGCCAGACAAAAGCGCTGCTCCTGGGAGGAGGGGATGACAGCGAGACAGGTACAGTTGTTAGTGCTAAGCCCGGATGCTCCCCTGGTTTCCACCTGAGCACCCCAAAGGGCTCCGCCTTCTTCCACGTAGCAAGGTGCCTCCTTCACCTGGCAGGACACCCAACCCTGACTACCCACCCACCCTCCTCCTTTGGTGACAGAAGTTGGGCAAAGGGCCCGGCAGAGTGGAAATGCCTGTTTGTATTTTGAGTAAATCAATTGGCTAATCGGGATGGGATTTTCCATCTGGGAGTTGAAAGGGCAAAAGGAGAACAGTTAATTTTTCAAACCATCACTTGAACATACAGCCCCCTTGTTGGGGGGGTGATGCAGGGTCCAAGCGGGACATCCAGAAGCCGTGTCAAGGCCAGACTGAGCATATTTTAGAGCAATAGCAAGTAAATTAGGCCAATTAAGCTTTCTTAGTGCCTAGGAATCTTTTTTCCCCCTCTCTTCCTTCACAAGATTCTGTTTACAAGACTGAATCAATCTGTTTTCTCTCTCTCTTTCTGCCTTCTCATCTTTGATCTCTCTCTCTCTCTCTATCTCAATCTCTCTCTTTCTGCCTTCTCATTCTTGAATTGCACCTGTTTCCCTATTACTAGGACTAAGCTCAATGAGGGTGGATATCGGGGCCTCTAAGCAGAAGACCTAGTCAGTCCTAAATAAAAGCACTGCCTCCCATATAAATCAGGGTCCTACTTCCACCAAATGGGGGATACTTTACATTCAGTCTCCCTCATAAAGGTTACAGAGGTTAAGGGAGATAAAGAAGTGAAAGCCTTTCTGGAACTGCTTGAGAAGCAAGGTAGTAGATAAGTGTGGGTTACATTTATGACTGTTTTTATGGTTTGGCTTCTGGCTTTGTGGGTGGTCTCCGAGTCCTTGTGGTGTGTTCATTCAACTCGTATCAATCAGGAAATCTGCAGGTTGAGATTTTCTAGGCTCTGAAATGATCACAGAGACGGGAGATGGCTCCTGCAGGCACCCTATAAGGAAGCAAGAAGGTCATTTACTGTCAGACAAGCCAGGCAAAAACAAAAGTCAGGTGACTCGCCATTTCCTCACTGCTGTCTATTTAGACTCGGACACACACACACACACACACACACACACACACACACACACACATCCTCTTCTGCCATTCTCATTTTTCTCCGGGGAAAAGACCTGGTGATAACAACTGGATAGGAACAAAATAAGCAAGTTTCTAGCAACACATATAAAATTGAGTTCCATTCACTCTCAAAGAGGTGAATACGAGATCTGCACACTTGGTTTTATTTTATCAAACAATGCCTCATAAGCTGAATACTAGCCCAGAAATTTTTATTACATTTACCTTGGTAATATGTTGCAAGCCATTTAAACAGAGCAGAAATTCACTGGCAAACCATCATCATGAAGTGTCTCTGCACAAGCACACCAGTTTGGGGCTCCTGCATAAATTGGTTTCAGGATTAGGGGCAGGGATGATCTGTTTTCAAACCATGGTGTGAACAGGTCTTCAACTTAAATAAACATGTATAGGTTAGATTTTATCACACAAATTAGATGGCCAAAGCAAGATTGGCAGACTTTAGTTATCCTGGTCTTCAGAAAACATGTGTCATGGAGCATGCTTCCAGAAGGCTACAGAATTATTGATGTGTTCCTGGAGCAGGATCTTCCTCAGACTTGGTGGAAGAACCCTCCTAGAACTTTAGGAAGCTCTTCTCCATCTCTTTTTGTGAGTCCTTAACCTCCTCTACAGCCATCATTATAGGTTACCAGTAAGTAGCTCTTGATAACAAGTAAATCTGAAAGACGTAATTCACCTTTAATAGTTAAGGACAGGACTTGTCCTCTGGATACATAGAGATGGCCTTGGGAAATACATGAAAATTACCAGAAGGGGAGTATAAATTAATTGTTTTGAACATTCAGAAGGAAAGTTAACTTTTAGATCTCTGGAAGATGGGTGGGGTAGCAGAGATGAGAGTTCGGGGCCTGTCTTCTAGGAGAAGAATTTCTCAAGAGCAAAGTGGTAAGATGATCAGGGAGTGGGGGGTAGTCTCTAAGAAAGTGATGGGATATAATCCTGACCGTGATCTCATTGCAATGAAAATGTAGCTGAACGATAGATTTTCATCAGTCAGTCTTCAGAAACTGATATCCTGGATGATATTTGTAGAAAACAATATTTGATCAGCTAGTGGAACTTTTTTGAATTCACTGATACACATTTGGGAATTATTTTGGGGAAGAATTCTGACTCAGAGTGGACTCTCTATGTGTGTATCTCTGCTCTAGTTCCCTTTCCCCTCTTGTTACCCCTAGAATATACAGTGAATAGTAGACTTGTATAACTGTCTATTCTTGCTATCCCTTCTTTTTTTTCTCTCTCTCTTTCTTCTTCACTGGGATTTGGTTACTATTCTTTGACGGACTGGAGAAATTTTTTGGCTAACTGGTAGTAATTAAACTGCTTTAATACTTGCTTCAGTTGCTACTGTAATTCCTGAGGTTGGTGAGTGTAATTGTCATAAAGGTATTTAGTACAGTGTTGCTGGTACTCAAGACACAACAACTGAGGAACAACAGAGCATAAAAAAAAAGAAACACATAAATCAAAAAAATGGGTAGATCAAAAACAAATAAAACTGCTACTCCAATGAATGAAGACAAGAGCCCAGAAGAAACTACAAATCAGCCAGAAGTAACCATAGATAAGAAAAGTATGCAAGCAATAATAAACTTATTAATCACAGAAATGAAAACAATATTGGAGGAAAGGAATGGCAGTATTAGGGAAACAACAGTTGAGACCCTCAAGGAAAATACTGATTATCTTGAGGCAATTAGAGAACTGAAAACTGAAATAACTGTAATGAAGAAAGAAGCTGAGGCAAGGGAAAGCAGACTAACAGAAGCAGAAAACAGAATTAGTCAGACAGAGGATGAGTTAGAGAAAACTAAGAAAGAGGTGAAAGAGCTTAAAAAGAAATTGAGAGACACTGAAAACAACAACAGAGACATATGGGATGATCTCAAAAGAATTAACATTCGTGTAATTGGCCTGCCAGAGGAAGAAAGAGAGGAAGGGGAAGTAAACATTCTGGAGGAAATAATAGAAGAAAATTTCCCAGACCTGAATAACAGAAAGGACATCAAGATTCAAGAGGCCCAGAGAGTACCAAACAGAATCAACCCAGACCTGAAGACACCAAGACACATCATAGTCACAATGAGAAGAAGTAAGGATAAAGAAAGGATCCTAAAGGTTGCAAGAGAGAAACAAAAAGTCACATACAAGGGAAAACCCATAAGATTATCTGCAGACTTCTCCACTCAAACTCTAAAAGCCAGAAGAGAATGGCAAAATATCTATCGAGCCCTGAATGAAAAAGGGTTTCAACCAAGGATACTATATCCTGCTAGACTTTCATTCAAACTAGATGGAGGGATCAAAACCTTCTTAGACAAACAACAGTTAAAGGAGGCAACCATCACCAAACCGGCCCTGAAAGAGGTTCTAAAAGACCTCTTAAAAACAAGAACATCACTACAATACTGGCAATATATCAGAGCAAACAAAAAAAATTTTTTTTTGAACAACGGCACTACAATACATTAAATCCATAATATCAGTCAATGTCAATGGCTTAAACTCACCCATCAAAAGGCACAGAGTTGGGGGATGGATCAGAAAACAATCCAACCATATGCTACTTGCAAGAATCCCATCTGTCACAACAAGATAAACACAGACTTAAAGTGAAAGGATGGAAAACTATCATACACGCTAACGGACCACAAAAAAGGGCAGGAACAGCCATTCTCATCTCAGACACGATAGATTTTAAATTAAATAAAGTAATAAAAGATAGGCAAGGACATTACATAATGATTAGAGGATCAATCAGCCAAAAAGACTTAACAATCATTAACATCTATGCACCCAATGAGGGACCATATAAATATGTCAAGAATTTACTGAAAGAATTTCAAAAATACATCAATAGTAATACAATAATAGTGGGAGACTTCAATACCCCACTCTTACACTTAGACAGATCAACAAAGCAGAGAAACAAGAAAGATACAAGAGAATTGAATGAAGAGATTGACAGACTAGACCTCTTGGACATTTTCAGAGTCCTTCACCCCCAAAAACTGGAATACACCTTCTTTTCAAATCCACATAACACATACTCAAGGATAGACCATGTTAGGCTACAAAGACAGCATCAATAAATTCAAGAACATTAAAATCATCCCTAGTATCTTCTCAGACCGCAGTGGAGTAAAACTAACATTTAACAACAGACAGACAATTATTAAAAGTCACAGAATTTGGAAACTAAACAACATACTCCTTAAGAACCACTGGGTCAGAGATTCACTCAAGAAGGAAATTCAAATGTTCCTGGAAACAAAAGAAAATGAAGACACAACCTTTCAAAATATTTGGGACACAGCTAAAGCAGTACTGAGAGGGAAACTTATAGCCATACAATCACATATTAAACACCAAGAAGAAGCTCAAATAAACGACCTTACTGCACACCTCAAGGACTTAGAGGAAGAGGAACAAAGGAACCCTAAAGCATCCAGAAGGACAGAAATCACTAAAATTAGAGCAGAAATAAACAACATCGAAAATAAAAGAACCATACAAAAGATCAATGAAGCCAAATGTTGGTTCTTTGAAAGATTAAACAAAATTGACAAATCCCTAGCCAGACTCACCAAACAAAAAAGAGAGAAGACTCAAATTAATAGAATTGTAAACGATGGAGGAGATATCACAACTGACACCACAGAAATCCAGAGAATCCTGCGAAACTTCTATAAAGAACTATACGTCACCAAGCTAGAGAATCTGGAAGAAATGGAGCAATTCCTAGAAGCATATGCCCTTCCAAAACTGAACCAAGAAGAACTAAAAAATATAAATGCACCAATCACAGACAAAGAAATTGAAACCATTATTAAGAACCTCCCCAACAACTAAAGTCCTGGACCAGATGGTTTCACAACGAATTCTACAAAACTTTCAGGAAACAGTACCCATACTTCTTAAGCTTTTCCATAAGATTGAAGAAATAGGAATACTCCCTTCCACCTTCTATGAAGCCAACATCACCCTGATACCAAAAGCTGATAGGGACAGAACAAAAAAGGAAAACGACAGACCAATATCTCTGATGAACATAGATGCCAAAATATTAAACAAGATCTTGGCCAACCAGATACAGCAACATATCAAAAAGATTGTTCATCACGACCAAGTGGGATTCATCCCAGGAATGCAAGGCTGGTTCAACATCTGTAAGTCAATCAATATCATTCACCACATCAATAAAAGCAAAGCCAAAAACCACATGATTATTTCAATAGATGCAGAGAAAGCCTTTGACAAAATTCAACACCCATTCATGGTCAAAACTCTACAAAAAATGGGAATAGATGGGAAATTCCTCAAGATAGTGGAGTCTATATATAGCAAACCTACAGCCAACATCATACTCAGATGGAGAGAAGCTGAAAGCATTCCCCCTCAGATCGGGGACTAGACAGGGCTGTCCACTGTCACCATTACTCTTCAACATAGTATTGGAAGTTCTTGCCATAGCAATCAGGCAAGAGAAAGAAATCAAAGGAATACAGACTGGAAGAGAAGAAGTCAAGCTCTCACTATTTGCAGATGATATGATAGTATACATAGAAAGACCTAAAGAATCCAGTAGAAAATTACTGGAAGTTATTAGACAATATAGGAAGGTATCAGGCTACAAAATCAATGTACAAAAATCAGTGGCATTTCTTTATGCAAACACTAAATCTAAAGAAGAAGAAGACATCCAGATCACTCCCATTTACTGTTGCAGCAAAATCAATCAAATACCTAGGAATAAAGTTGACCAAAGAAGTGAAAGACTTATATACTGAAAACTATGAGTTGCTACTCAAGGAAATAGAAACTGATACCAAGAAATGGAAAGATAACCCATGCTCATGGATTGGAAGAATAAATATCATCAAAATGAATATTCTCCCCAGAGCCATATACAAATTTAATGCAATACCCTTGGAGTTCCACCAAGCTTCTTTAAGAGAATAGAACAAACACTACAATCATTTATCTGGAACATGAAAACACCTAGAATTGCCAAAACCATCTTAAGGAAAAGAAACAGAAATGGAGGCATCACACTCCCAGACCTTAAACTATAATATAAAGCTATCATCATCAAAACAGCATGGTACTGGAACAAAAATAGGCACACAGACCAATGGAACAGAATTGAAAGCCCAGAAATAAATCCCCACACCTACGGACATCTAATCTTTGATAAGGGGGCCCAAAGGATTAAATGGAAGAAGGAGGCTCTCTTCAATAAATGGTGCTGGGAAAACTGGGTTGTAACATGCAGAAGAATGAAATTGAACCACTTTATCTCACCAGAAACAAAAATCAACTCCAAATGTATCAAAGACCTAGATGTCAGACCAGAAACAATCAAATACTTAGAGGAAAACATTGGTAAAACACTTTCCCACCTACACCTCAAAGACATCTTTGATGAATCAAAACCAATTGCAAGGAAGACTAAAGCAGAAACAAACCAATGGGACTACATCAAATTGAAAAGCTTCTACACATCCATAGAAACTATTAAACAAACAAAGAGACCCCTCACAGAATGGGAGAAGATCTTCACATGCCATACATCAGATAAGAAACTAATCACCAAAATATATAAAGAGCTCAGTAAACTTAGCACCAAAAAAGCAAATGACCCCATCCAAAAATGGGCAGAGGATATGAACAAAACATTCACTACAAAGGAGATCCAAAAGGCAAACAAACATATGAAAAACTGCTCTAGGTCACTGATTGTCAGAGAAATGCAAATTGAGACAACACTAAGATACCACCTCACTACTGTAAGAATGGTATACATCGAAAAGGACAGCAGCAACAAATGCTGGAGACATTGTGGGGACAGAGGAACCCTTTTACATTGCTGGTGGGAATGTAAATTGGTACAGCCTCTGTGGAGAGCAGTCTGGAAAACTCTCACAAGGCTAGACATGGACCTTCCATATGATCCAGTAATTCCTCTCTTGGGGTTATACCCCAAGGACTCCATAACACCCAACCAAAAAGCGGTGTGTACTCCTATGTTCATAGCAGCACAATTCATAATAGCTAAAACCTGGAAGCAACCCAGGTGCCCAACAACAGATGAGTGGCTGAGAAAGCTGTGGTATATATACACAGTGGAATACTATGCAGCTATCAAGAACAATGAACCCACCTTCTCTGACCCATCTTGGACAGAGATAGAAGGAATTATGTTAAGTGAGCTAAGTCAGAAAGATAAAGATGAGTATGGGATGATCCCACTCATCAACAGAAGTTGAGTAAGAAGATCTGAAAGGGAAACTAAAAGCAGGACCTGACCAAATTGTAAGTAGGGCACCAAAGTAAAAACCCTGTGGCGAGGGGTGGACATGCAGCTTCCTGGGCCAGTGGGGGGTGGGAGTGGGTGAGAGGGATGGGTCACAGTCTTTTGGTGGTGGGAATGGTGTTTATGTGCACTCCTAGTATAATGTAGTCATATAAATCACTAGTTAATTAATACGAGAGGGGGAAAATTGATTGTATGTCTCTAAGTTTTTCAAGACACAAACTGAATCTTTTCAATATATAGGCTGTGTAATTGATATGCAGACTCTCTCAAAAGCCTAGACCAAGTAGATCAGAAGCAACCAATAGCACAGATATATACAAGATACTAGGTACTGTACAGCAAACCCTAACAAAGGGATTTTTCAAAGTTAACCCAATTATCAAATATTGTGATGATAACATTAACTATCGATTATCTTCTTGAACCCTAAGACAGCAGGAACCTCACATCTCCACTATAAAGCCTCTACTTCCCCCAGTTCTGGAACCATTGGATAGGGCCCACTTTCCCGTATGCTTCTCCCAATCCATATCAAATAATATTGCATCTGCCGATCACAACCTAACCAACACAACGATTGCCACCTCAACATGCTTCACTTCAGACTGTGTCCAGAGACTACACGTGTGGAATGACAACCCTTCAGCTTCATTACTCGGGTGAGACCTTTCCTTTCATAGTATACTCTAATTCCATCTCAGGTGGTTCACTTTCTAACAAAGTCCCAAAACCTAGATCTACACCAGTTTCTGTGAGAGAGAGCATATGTTCACACGTATCCGTAAACTACTGCAAAATATATACCTGAAAGCAGAAGTACACTAGAGTTTGCAGTGAGTACCCCCCTAACACTTCCTCTCCACTATTCTAAGCTTTGGGTCCATGATTGCTCAACAACTTGTTTGGCTTCGTATGTTAACTCTCTTTTCAGTCACCAGGTTCCAGATGTCATCAGGATGCTGGCCAGGCTTCCCTGGACTGAAGACCCCACCAATGTGTCCTGGAGCTCTGCTTCCTCAGAGGCCCACCCTACTAGCAAAGAGAGAGGCAGACTGGGAGTATGGACCGACCAGTCAACGCCCATGGCCCATGTTCAGCAGGGAAGCAATTACAGAAGCCAGATCTTCTACCTTCTGCAACCCACAATGACCCTGGGTCCATGCTCCCAGAGGGATAGAGAATGGGAAAGCTATCAAGGGAGGGGGTGGGATATGGAGAATGGGTGGTGGGAATTGTGTGGAATTGTACCCCTCCTACCCTATGGTTTTGTTAATTAATACTTTCTTAAATTAAAAAAATTAAAAAATAAAATAAATTACAATGCATAAAAAAAAGAAGAGTCTAGGAGGGGAGCTGGGTGATAGCACAGCGGGTTAAGTGCAGGTGGCCCTAAGCACAAGAACCGGCGTAAGGATCCCATTTCAAGACCCCGGCTCCCCACCTACAGGGGAGTCACTTCACAGTTTGTGAAGCAGGTCTGCAGGTGTATATCTTTCTCTCCCCCTCTCTGTTTTCCCCTCCTCTCTCTATTTCTCTCTGTCCTATCCAACAACAATGACATCGATCATAACTACAACAATAAAACAAGAAGGGCAACAAAAGGGAATAAATAAATATTTTTTTAAAAAGAAGAGTCTAGGAGATCAAGTTTAAGAAAAGATCTTCGAAGCCAGTTGGTGGCGCACCTAGTTAAGCATACACATTACTGTCTACAAGGACCCAGGTTTAAGCCCCTGGTCCCCACCTGCAAGGGGAAAGCTTCGTGAGTGTTGAAGCAGGGCTGCAGGTGTCTCTCTGTCTCTTTTCCTCTCTATCTCTGCCTCCCATCTCAATTTCTCTCTGCCTCTGTCCAATAGTAAATAAATAAATAAATATTTTCTTTCTTGGGGCCAAGTGATGGGGTACCTAGTAGAGAACACAGGGACCTGGTGTTTGGTCCAGGTCCCTACATGCAGGAGGGAAACTTCACAGCTCATGGAGCAGCACTATAGGTGTCTCCCTTTCTGTCCTTCTCCCTCTCTGCCTCAGCCTCTCACCTTCTATCAAAGAAATGAAAAAAAAAAAAAAGGCTACTTGGAGCAGTGGAGTCATCCTACAGGAACATAACGAAAGCTATGTCTATAGCTATGATTCTGGTGGAAACAATAATTTAAGAAATAGATAGATAGTTGAGGCTCTATTCGGGAAGTCCTGAGATTCCCAAACAGACATGATGGGCCTAGACCTTGAAGAAATCCCTCTCTCCATTGTTACCAGTCATCTCTATCAGGAACAACAAAACAGACCCCTTTGTGGGGCACCCATAGGACCTTGCCCTCAACTTGGATCAACAATGGTAGAGAATGTTCCATCCTCCAAAGGAAGGATGGGCAACATACTCTATGCTACACCTGAGGAAGATGGGTCCTGATATTGGGGCAGCTTGGAACATTCCTATTCATGACCACAAATGTGGGCTCAGATCTACAGGGATGCAGAGGTCACATAAGCCTCCTAAGCTGAATATGGACCCCAGATCACATCAAATCGATGGGATTTATAGTCAACAATATTTATATACCTTTCCCATATTTTGGAGCTATTCTGTTCCTTGATCCAGCTTTCTAGTCCTTTTTTCCAGCCATGACATCATCTCCCCATACAATAACTAGAATCCACCTGCATATTAGATTTCAGGCTCAGGGGAAAAAAAAAACTAGTATAGCCACAGGCCCTTTGGAATATAACTAAAATATGCCTACTAACTATCTACAAAACGGAGGCCCCCTACCCCAACTCTTCATCTGCACTACTCCAGCCTTTAGTTTCATGATTAGTCAACAACTTGTTTAGCTTTATATGTTAACTCTCTTTTCAACCACCAGGTTCCAGATGCTAGCATGATGCCAACAAGACTTCCCTAAACAGACAACCCCACCAATGTGTCCTGGAGCTCTGAGTGCTCAGAACCCCTCCCCACTAGGGAAAAAGAGAGGCAGGCTGGGAGTATGGATCGACCTGTCAACACCCATGTTCAACGGGGAAGCAATTACAGAAGCCAGACCTTCCACGTTCTGCATCCCATAATGACCTTGGGTCCATACTCCCAGAGGGTTAAGGAATGGAAAAGCTATCAGGGGAGGGTTTGGGATGTGGAGTTCTGGTGGTGGGAATTGTGTAGAGTTGTGCCCCTCTTATACTATGGTTTTATCAGTGTTTCCTTTTTATAAGCAAAATAAAATAAAATAGAAATAGATACACGATAGATGATATATAGATAGATAGATAGATAGATAGATAGATAGATAGATAGATAGGTAGATAGATAGGGACCTCTTCCTTGGAGACAGAAAAATTTTGATCACCAAATAGAGGGCCTGCTTCGCCACATTGCAGCCCTGGTGCCACACTGAGAATGCTACAGTGGCTGGGAAAGGTTCTGCTGCAATATTATCTCCACATCTCTGTCTATCTGTCTCTCTTTCTCTAAACAAAAAAGTCTGCCCTAAGCTGTGGAATCACACATGTGGAAGCCTCCAGATTCACACAGGCACACACAAAATAAAGCAAACAGAAAAAAAAATTTTAAAGAAAGAGAAAATAAAGCAAACAGAAAAAATTTAAAAAATAAAGAGAAAAGGAATAGGAAAAATTTCTTCTCTCACATTACCCAGTCCATAAGGACAGCTCTTGCATTAATACTTTAGGGACTCCACCTAGTCCCTGTCACACAGGTGGTTGGGGTAGTACAGAATATAAAATCATAATAAAAAAAATAAAGGAGAACCAGAGCACTTTCTTAAAGTCTAACTCAGAACATTAGAATGCCCCAGAAGAAGTAAAGCCTGGAATTCAGAGTACTGAGTTCAAGGCCATCTCTCCTACATACTGGCTGCACACACTTGGGGAAGGCAGGTCACTGACAGGAAAACAAGGAGGACAAACACCCCGTAGGCTCTTGGTGAAGGTCAGGGGGGACTTCAGAAGTAGGGAAGGCATTAGAAACCTGAAAGTGGGCATCTTGGTGAATAAGGCAGGCCTGGTGTAGGGATTCTCAAAGGTTAGGAAGCTAAACCCAGCCTGTACTTGCTCACCTCTCTTCTTCTTCCCTCTTCCCAGCCTCCCTCCTTCCTTCTATCTCTCTCCTCTAGGTTCCCACAGATACTCAAAGACCTGGCTCAGCTTCTAATTCAGGGAAAATTCCTGCCTCTGTTATTTTTCTTTGTAAGGAAAATGTCCTCCTAGTCTCCATCAGAAGAGGAGTATTGTCAGCAAGGCCCTCCCCTACCCCATTATTACACTGAGCATCGTTTACCAATTGATGGTGTTACTTATACCCCACACCGGCATGCGTTATTCAAAAGCAGCATTTGAAACAAAGCAGTAAGAGTTATTTAATGGTTTATGACTGATAGTTCAATGTCCAATCAAACCTCATCTATTTCCTACTGCCTGGCAGAATGAGTTTTAGGTAGATTTCTGATACTCTCCTCATAGAATCTACCTAAAGAAGGAGGGAGAGAGGACAGGTGGTGGTACACCTGGTTGAGTGCATGTGTTATCATGCTCAGAAACCCAGGTTCAAGACCCCAGTCTCCACTTTGCAAAGAGGAAAGCTTTTGGGGCCGGGTGGTGGCGCACCTGGTTGAGCACACGTTACAATGCAGAAGGACCCAGGTTCGAGTCCCCAGTCCCCACCTTCAGGGGGAAAGCTTTGTGAGTGGTGAGGCAGTGCTGCAGGTATCTCTCTGTCTCTCCTCCTCTCTATCCCTTGCTTCCCTCTCAATTACTGGCAGTCTCTATCCAATAAATAAATAAATAATTATAAATAAATAAATAAAATAAAAAATAAATATCCAATAAATAAATAAAAAATTGTTTAAAGGGGGGAGCTTTATGAGCCATGAGGGAGGTCTGCAGGTGTCTTTCCTTTTCTATGTCCCTCTGCTCTATTGATGTCTTTCTGCCTATGTCTACTAAATAAATAAATACAGAGACTATTGTTTTAAAACAAGGAGGAAGAGTGAAATAGAAGAGAGGAGAAAGGAAGGGAGAATGGAAATATAGGAAGAGAAAAGGAAAGCAAAGGAGATGGGAGAAAGACAGAAGCAGAAGAGGCAACATGGCCAGGTAGGCTGGGGCTGTAGACCTGGTCCACTCAAGTGACCCTTCACCTGGAGAAGGTTTCGATAGAGCCCTAGGACCCTCAGATAGCTACAGAGATAACTATCATCTCTGCCTTCCTCAGACCCCTTCTCAGCCTTCATGCACACCTGGGGTTAGGCCCTGGCATCTAATTGGACAGCTGGCTCAGTGGATGTGTCCTGTCCTGTCAGCCTCCTCACCGGCCATACAGACACCTGCATTACTTCCCTGATGGGAGTGGGCTCTGTGGGGCTTTGACATAAGATCAGCTTCTCTCTAATTCCCTTCAGCCCACCTGACAGTTGCCTAGCAGGGGCAATTCAACAAGACTGCCAGTTCCAAAGAAATTCAGGCAGGGGAAGACTTCCAATGAGGTTTCTGTTTACTCCCAGTGGGGCTGACTAGAGTCTCAAAACAATCCTTAGTTTGATGATGCTGTTAAAGACCTGAGGAAATGTGGGGGCCTGTGGAGTCCTGCAATGGGAAGCAAGCACCACAGTCCATCTGTGAGGCTACATGAAGTCATAAAGAGGAAGGTTTCTCTGAGCCAGGTGGTAGCTCAGCTGGTTAAGCACACATATTTCCACGGACTAACATCCAAGTTCAAGTCCCTGGTCCCCATTTGCAGGAGGCAGGCTTCATGAACAGTGGATCAGTGCTGCAGGTGTCTCTCCTTCTCTCTGTCTCTGTCTCTGTCTAGCTCTCTCACCTCTGTTGAAAAAGAATAGCCACTGGTAAACGTAGAATCCTGTAGTCACTGAGTCCCAGCTACAATGCTGGTAGCAAATAAGAAGAGGGAAAGAAAAGAGGAGAAGGAGGGAGGAAAAAGAGGAAGGGGTGAGGGAGAGGAGTGGTTGGAGAAGTAGTGGGTGGGAAGAAAGGAGGGCAGGGGAATAGCATAATGATTTGGTGAAAATGAATTAATATTTTATTTTTATATATTTATTTTATTATTTATTCCCTTTTGTTGCCCCTTTTGTTGTTTTTATTGTTTTTAGTTATTTGTTGTTGTTATTGATGTCATTGTTGTTGGATAGGACAGAGAGAAATGGAGAGAGGAGGGGAAGACAAAGAGGGGGAGAGAAAGACACCTGCAGACCTGCTTCACCACTTGTGAAGTGACTCCTCTGCAGGTGGGTAGCCGGGGGCTCGAACTGGATTCCTTATGGTGGTCCTTGTGCATTGTGCCACATGCGCTTAACCTGCTGAGCTACAGCCTGACTCCCAAGCATAGTGATTTATGCAAAAAAAAAAAACACACTCTCATGCCTGAGACTCTGAAGTCCCAAATTCAATCCTCCCCTACCACCATGGGTCAGAGCTGAGCAGTGCTTTGGTAAGAAGGATGAATGTATGAGTGAATGAATAAGAGGGAGGGAGAGGGAGACTATTCTTCTTCAGATTTCAGCCTGGTCAATTCTGCAGTGACAGAAAGATACATTTTTCCAACCCCCCTCTTCCTCATATATCATGCAAAGTATGGAACCCTCAAAGTTGGATACAAAAGTGTTCTTGAGTTTTCTTTTGACAACGAGGATCCATACAGGTTTACTGTGCAGTAACACTCCTCACCCTACTTCCCAGTCAGGCCTCTCTATAGAGCCTCTTTCTCATTCACTTCTATCCCTAGCAGGTAGGATAATGCAAAACTAGAAGCTAGTAAGTGTGGGCTTGGGCAACCTAGTTATTTAAAAGCGAGACCAGGGGGCAGGGTGGTGGTGCACCTGGTTAAGTGCACATATTACAATGTGCAAGGATCCCAGTTTGAGCCTCCAGCTCCTGCCTGCAGGGGGAAAGCTTTGCAAATGAAGAAACAGGTCTGCAGGTGTCTCTGTCTCTCTCCCTCTCTGTCTTCCCCTACCCTCTCAATTTCTGACTGTCTCTACCCAATAAATAAAGATCATAATAAAATTTAAAAAAATAAAAGTGAGAAGGGAGATGTCTAGTGTTATTGAAGAGCCTGGAAACCACTGACTTCATTCTTTCCTCTGTTTCTGACATTTTCAAAAAAAAAAAAGAAAGAAAGAAGAAGAAAAGAAAAGACAGTGAAAAGAGTCATAGTAGGGCACATGCCTTGTCATATGAATGACACCCAGGTTCAATATGTGTCCCCATGGCACAAGGGGAAGCTCAGGTGTGTTTCCATTTCTATGTGTGTGTGTGCATGCGTGTATGTGTGTGTATGTGTGTATGTGTGCATGTGTGTATGTGTGTGTGCGTGTATGTGTGTGTGTGTGCGTGTGTGCATGTGCATGTGTGTATGTGTGTGTGTGCATGTATGTGTGTGTGTGTGTGTGTGTGTGTGCTTCTGAATGAGAAGATTGCTCCAGGAGCAGTGGAACCATGTGTATGTGAGATCCCAGCATAGGAGAGAAATAAAAAGAAAAAAAATAGGGGGGAAATCAATGAAAAGAGATGGGGAGACAAGCACAAGGTGAATGTTATTGTTGCCCCTCATGGTTTACTGCAATTATGACTGCAAGTGACAGAAATTCAACGCACAGAAGAGTAAGAAAGGAGGAGGGGCATATGTCAGCATCAGAGTGCCTCAATCTAACAAAGCATTAGAATCCAACTGACCGGGAGTCGGGCTGTAGCGCAGCGGGTTAAGCGCAGGTGGCGCAAAGCACAAGGACCGGCATAAGGATCCCAGTTCGAACCCCGGCTCCCCACCTGCAGGGGAGTCGCTTCACAGGTGGTGAAGCAGGTCTGCAGGTGTCTATCTTTCTCTCCTCCTCTCTGTCTTCCCCTCCTCTCTCCATTTCTCTTTGTCCTATCCAACAACGACAACAACAATAATAACTACAACAATAAAAAACAACAAGGGCAACAAAAGGGAATAAATAAATAAAATAAAATAATAAAAAAAAATTAAAAAAAAAAAGAATCCAACTGACCCTCCAGAACAACCTAGGCTAGAGATTCCAGCACTATATGTAGCTTGTCTCTTGCCTCTGCTCATATCTTTGGGTGTCTTTTTTCCCCCCACTTTCTCTTCACTTTCCCCGACTTTTCTCCTGTGGTCAAAACAAAACAAGACAAATTAAAGCAGATAGACTATGCTTCTAAATACATGATCCACTAACTTAAAAGAAGAAGAAGAAGAAGAAGAAGAAGGAGGAGGAGGAGGAGGAGGAGGAGGAGGAGGAGGAGGAGGAGGAGGAGGAGGAGGAGAAGGAGAAGGAGAAGGAGAAGGAGAAGGAGAAGGAGAAGAAGAAGAAGAAGAAGAAGAAGAAGAAGAAGAAGAAGAAGAAGAAGAAGAAGAAGAAGAAGAAGAAGAAGAAGGAAATAAAAAGGAAAAAATTCTGTCCTTTTTTTTTTTCTGTGTCACTTCAAACATTCTCAGGGAAACACATGATTGGCCTATCTTGGTCATGTGTTTCCTCACTGGACCAATTAGTGGTGGCTAAGTGTATATCATATGGTTCTGCCATGGCTGCTTCCATGGGTAGGAGGCAGATGGTGGAAGTTCAGTAGATCCCAGAAGGGAAAGTATTAGACAGAGACAGCCATCGCTGACCGCTAACAGATGGATCCTATGAAACTTCACTCCAGGGAATAGTATTAAATTCCATCTCAGATTTCTTCTGACCCTACCTTGAATTGGAGTTTTAAAACTGTGGTAGTTGTTATTTGAATATGTCCATTTTGCTTAGCCTGAGAGAAATAATTTAGAAATATTCTTCTCCAAGCATCCAGTGACATCACTAAATTTTAGCAGGCACTCCAGGAAAAAGAATAGTAATAATTCTTAGGAGATCCTAGGACAAGCGTGCTCCCAACCCAGCCGGGGCTAAATTAAGAAGCAAGAGACCAAGTTCATTGTCTGATGACCCCTGCCTGCTCTCCATTCTGTCTTCCGTTCTCCATGTAGACACAGGCAGGGCAGCCCCTCTGATCAAGTTGAGCTGACTTGGGGGCCTCGCAGCCCTCACAAATTGAGTAGAAGCCAACCCTGTAGTTTACGGCTATTCCCAGGAGGTCTCGAAGACTTGGAGGACAGAGGAATGGCTGGCTCAGGTATCAAACATGACCCCAGCAAGACTCCGCAGATTCAGGGCTGCCTTCTGGCTGCTTCTATACAATGAGGGCTGTCATTCAGTTAAGTGCAGGTGAGCTGGGAACACTGAGCAAAGAGGAAAAAGCTGGCCCTCTCAGCATGTGTGAAGAGTTGCCTTGAACCCAACATGGCATAGATTTCTTAGCTTTACCCAGAGCCACCCTGAAGAAGTATTTACAACTGCTTTGGACTCACAAGCTTCCCCCAAAAGTGACTTAGGAGTAGTCTGTTAAATATTTGAATCAGAACACCTTATTTGAATTGATTAATCTATATAAAGGGAAAATGGTGTTTTCTCCCCTAAATGTCAAGTGTGTGTCATATCTGTTTTCCACAAGGAAGAAAAAATCCTTTGATTAAAGTGAAAACTCCTCACAGTTCGGGTGACCCAGCATCCCAAATGGGCATCCAGAGCTCTGCTGATGACACACTTGGGCTGAACATATTTCTAGCTATCACTCATGGGTCCCTGCATTTCCATCTGAGCCCTGGCATGGCAAAGGAAAGACACAGCCCAAAGCATGTCTCTAAAATTTTTAAATATTTTATTTATTTTACTTTAATGAGAGAGAAAGACAGACCAAATCATTACTAATAGTGGTGCCAGGGTTTGAACTTGGGACCTAGGAGCCTCAGGGAGGAAAAGTCTTTTGTATAACCATTAGGCTGTTTCCCTGATGCTCTAATTTTTTTTTTTAATGAGCTGTGGCACTTAGAGTGACTTCTGTGACACCCATGAGCACTGTTATGGAACTCAGCTACTGGCAATGTGTGAGGCTATTCCTACCATTAATGACCTCTCCAGCCTGTTGCCCTTTCCCTTTTACCTCCCCAGCTCTGTCCCCAGCTCCATTCATTTGCAGCTCTCCTCTCTCCCTCCCCCTCAACCTTTTCCAGCTCCCTGACTGCCTCTCTCCCCACCCCAACCGCCAGCCCCCCGTCCACCTCCCACTCCCAGTCCCTGGACAGACACAGCCCTGGCAGTGTCTCCTGTCAGTCACCCTTCTAGACTAGGTCTCTCTTCACTCTCCCTGACCCCAGACCCACTGATGTTTCTTGGTGACAGCTTTGTGATTCCTCTGCGCTTCGCCACTGTTGCATTCCGAAAACATGGGGTTCCAAGGGAGCCTCTGGGCAGACAACAGGAAGAAGCCAGTCCAGTCTGGGCCACTTGTCATTCAGCCGGACTCTACCCGCAACCACCACCACCAATTCTTGAGTCTAAAAGTGGGGTTACAGCCTCTGCTGCTCCTTTCTCAATTCCCTCCTCCACAAGCCATTCCAAACATTGTCTTTTTTTCTATTTTTCAGCCTTCCTTGTCTTCATTAAGCTTGTGCATTTCCCAAGAAGGCAAATCCTCTCTAACTAGGCATTAACCCACCAGTTCAGGACCAGCAAACACTGGCTGGTATCTCAGTAAGTACTTTAATTAGAGGCAATGACCAGGAACTAGGATGTGATGCACCAGATTTAGCTCAAATGTTACCATGCTCAAGGATGTGGGTTCGAGACTCCACTCCCCATATGCAGGGGAGAAGCTTCATGAGCAATGAAGTAGGGCTATAGGTGTATAGCCCTCTCTTTTTTACTTTATCTCCTTCACCCTCTCAGTTTCTCTCTGACATACCAAATAAAACAGAAAGAAGAAAAAAAAGAGAGAGGGCTGCGGATAGTGGTGCACCCGATTAGTGCACATATTACAATGCACAAGGACCTGTGTTCGAGCACCTGGTCCCCACCTATAGGAGGAAGCCTTTACAAATCTTGAAGCAGTGCTACAGATGTCTCTCTCTCTTCTTCTCTATCTCCCCTTCCCTCTCAACTTCTGACTGCCTATATCCAATAAATAAAAATAATATTTTTTTAAAAGGGGGGGTAAAAATGTCCACCAGGAGTAGTGGATTCACATTGCAGCCCCAAGGACTCAGGTTCAAGCCCCTGACCCTCACCTTCAGTGGGGAAACTTTACAAACAGTAAAGCAGTGCTTCAGAGCTCTCCCTCCCTCCCCCCCTTCCTTACCGGTTTCTTTGTCTCTATTCAAACAGATATATCTTAAATAAACACTTAAGGGGGGGTTGGGCAGTAGCGCAGCAGATTAAGTGCATGTGGCATAAAGTGCTAGGACTGGCCTAAGGATTCTGGATTGATCCCCCGGCTCCCCACCTGCAGGGGAGTCTCTTCACAAGCGGTGAAGCAGGTCTGCAGGTGTCTATCTTTCTCTCCCCTCTCTGTCTTCCCCTCCTCTCTCCATCTCTCTCTGTTCTACCCACGATGACTACGACAACAATAATAACTACAATAATAAAACAACAAGGGCAACAAAAGGGAATAAATAAATATTTTTTAAAAATACTTAAAGTGAGAAATATTTACTATGACTTTGATTCAGTAGACTTCATATAGCCCAAGTTTCACTTTTTATTTTCCCTTTCTTTTTATTTCTTTTTTCTTTTCTTTTTTTTTTTTTTTTTTGCCTCCAGGGTTATTGCTGGGGCTTGGTGCCTACACTATGAATCCACTGCTCCTGGAAGCCTTTTTTTTTCCTCTTTTGTTGCCCTTGTTGTCATTATATTGTTGTTATTGCTGTCTTGTTGGATAAGACAGAGAGAAATAGAGAGAGGAGGGAAAGACAGGGACAGAGAAAGACAGACACCTGTAGACCTGCTTCACCACCTGTGAAGTGACCCCTCACCCCTTTCACTTGTGAAGGCAGGGAGCTTCACAAGTGAAACAGTGTTGCAACTCTCTCTCTCTTCTCTCTCTCCCTCTCCCATTCCTCTCCATTTCTCTCTGTACCATAAATAAATAAATAAATAAATAAATAAATAAATAAATAAATAAATGTGTTTTATAAAAAAAAAACATAAGAGGAACAGCCAGCAGCTGGTGTGGGATGAGCTGATTGGGGTACAATGCCCCAACTGGTCAGCTCCAAGGAAACTGATGAAAACCAGACTACATATCTACATTTTAAATCCATCCTTCTCCCGACCAGGGTCATCAGCCTAATCTATGTCTCAGCTGTCTGTCATCTGATGGCTTCTGATTGGCTTGGAAGGGAAGGTGGTGGTCTCTATTTCTCACTTCCAGCAGCCAGGATGTTCTATTGGAAATTCAGGTCAGGCTACCTCCTGCTCTTTCTCTCCAGCCCTTGCAATGTTGCTGAGTCTTCAATCACTTGCCCAGATTCCTGGCCCTTGTCTCACCTTATCACCTTCTTCTGCAGAACCTGAAAGTCACCAAGCATCTCTCTCTCTTCCAGGTTTTGTACCTGCTCTGCTCTGTGCCAGGCCACCCCTTGTTCTCCAGTTCTCACCCCCATGGTGGCCCTTCTCCCACTTCTAGATAACAGTTCCCCCAGCACCTTCTCTGGCCCCAGAACCCCATCTTTTTGTCACATTCCTGGTGACCATTCTTCATCCTACTTAGATCAGTAGTTGAATTTTTCTTTTTTCTCCTCCAATGTATGTAAGTCCTGAGGGGCAGGGACTTGCCTTTTAAAATTTTTATTATCTTTATTTATTTATTGGATAGAGACATCCAGAAATAAAGAAGGAAGGGGATAACAGAGATGGAGAGGGAGTAGGGTGGTAGCACAGCGAGTTAAGCGCAGGTGGCGCAAAGCACAAGGATCCCGAGCTCCCTACCTGCAGGGGAGTCACTTCACAGGTGGTGAAGCAGTTCTGCAGGTGTCTATCTTTCTCTACCCCTCTCTCCATTTCTCTCTGTCCTATCTAACAATGACTACAACAATAAAAAAACAGAGATGGAGAGAGACAGAGAGACACCTGCAACTCTGCTTCACCACTCATGAAGCTTTCCCCCTGCAGATGGGGACCAGAGGCTCAAACCCGGATCCTTGTAACATGAGCATTCAACCAGATGTGCCACCACCCAGCCCCGGGACTTACCTTCCTTGTTGAGCTCTGCCACCAAGCACCAGGATAAACCTACGGAAAGTGCTGCCTCAATATTTGCAGAGAATTGTGCGACACATTAAGCATGGCTTTCTGTGTCCAACCCTTGGCTGTGTCGGGGGAGAATAGGAATGTAACTGGTGTCAAATCCTGCCATCAGACAGCTGCAAGGAGTCAATCACACTAGGGTCTGGTGGAAAGCTGAGTTTACTGCAGGCATGGGGCAATGAAGGACTCAGAGCAGAGGGCGGAGTTGGCCTAGTAACCAAGAGCTGACCTGGGCTGTAAAGGGTATTGCATTATAGACGCTAACTCAAGGCTTTAACTACATTTTCACTGATTCTCTTGCTTTTGTTTTTTTCTCTCTCTCTCTCCCTGAATTAACTCCACTCTGATTTCTCTCCCTCTAACCCCTCCCAGGGATATTTAGAGCCACCTGCTACCAATGCAGGGATCAAAGAGCAAAGTCCAGAATTATATGGTCAGAGTTATCTCTCTGCTAAGAGGCAGCCAGCTATATGGAGATATTCTGGGATGGGAACCCATGGTGGTGTCTCCATCTTTCCTACTCCATGAGGCTTGGGATTCTCCTCAGAACTGGGAAGTCTAAAGATTTACAGGGGGACTGGATGGTGGCACACCTGGTTAAGCACACACATTATAAAGCACAAGGATCCAGGTTCAAGCCCCCAATCCCCACCTGCAGGGGGAAAGCTTTGCAAGTGGTGAAGTAGGGCTGCAGGTGTCTCTTTGTCTCTCTCCCTCCTCTCTCAGTTTCTCTGTTTCTCCTTTTATTTTTTAATTACCTTTATTTATTTATTTATTGGATAGAGGCATCCAGAAATCAAGAGGGAATGGGGAGATAGAGAGGGAGAGAGACAGAAAGACACCTGCAGCCCTATTTCACCATTCATGAAGCTTTTCCCCTGAAGATGGGAACTGGGGGATTGAACCTGGGTCCTGTGCGCTGTAACATGTGCCCTCAACCAGGTGCACCACCACCTCGCCCCAATTTCTCTCTATTTCTGTCCAACAATAAATAAATAAATAAATAAATAAAGGTATTTTTTAAAATATTTAGAGAAAGCCAGACTTAAGCCCTCCTTTGTCCTTGCCCTGTTTGCAAGGGGAGAGCCTATATTGGGGGACATAGAACCTTCTGGACAGAGACACTCTATGATTTTCTGCCTATCAGAAAGGTGCTTCGGTTTTCTTGGCCTGGTTGAAACACCCTTGATAGTTTCTTTTCTTTTCTTTTTCTTTTCTCTTGCTTCTCTTTCTTTTTCTTTCTTTTTCCCTTCCATCCTTTCTTTCTTTCTTCCTTTCTTTATTTCTTTTTTTTTTATTGCCACCAGGGTTATCACTAGGGCTCAGTGCCTGCATAATAACTTGAGGAAGACATTTTCTTTTTCTCCTTCCCTCCTTCCTTACTTTATTTCTAGCATTTTGTTTTCTTTCTTCTGTATAGGAAAGAGAGACTCCTGGGCACTATCCTCAGGTTCTTCACTAGTTAGCTGGCAAAATTTGGAAATTTGTTGTTGTTTGTTTGTTTTTGCCTCTCTGCACACTCATTTCCCTATACTATGAAGATTAGACTAGAACAATGGTTCACAGATTATAGCAATATGTCAAATCTGTTCCACAAGCTGTTTACATGAACAAAGCATTATTAAACACATTTGGGGTTTTGTTGTTGCTGTTTGGGGAACCAAAACTTAAATATACATTCTATTTCACAATTTCTGGGTCAACTGTTTTTTTCTTTAAGTTAGAAAGAGGCAGGAGGGGGACAGATACCACCACACCAAAGCTTTCCCAATGCCATGGTACTGCCATGTGTTTCCAGGGTTTGAACTTGGGTCACACACATGGCAAAGGCCCTCTACCTGGTGAGCTATCTTTCCTGTTCCCAGATATGTGCATTTCTGGGTTTCCTCTGTCATTCTACACCAGCAGAATTGTCAGGGCAGAGACTGGGGATTCACGACTCTTGCAGGAGATGGTGCCAAGGATCAAACTCGGGGCCGTTGGGGGTTCAGCTATGCAAGTCTGGTGCTCTAGTGTAGTGAACTCTCCCTAGATGAAAAGTCAAAAATATTTTTTGGCTATAGCAGAAAATATCTCCCCTCTCCCCTTTCTTCTAGACTCACAGAGGGCCGCCTCAACTCTTTTTAGCTGCAGATCCAATACCTGATGATGTTTTGAAGGTGTGACCATGATGAGGTGACAGACTGACTCATGGACTCATCTAGGAACCCTGCTAGTCAGCACACATCTATGCCTGCCTTGTAGCTCTGTGGTTCCTCTGTTCCCAGGGACTTCTGTTTCCTTTGGGCCCTCCCCCCCTTCTCCCTTCAGGCCTGCCCCATGGTCTTGAAATTTTGGGGGACCCCCCCTCACTGAACTTCTCAGTCACTTTCCAGGTCTGTGAGCCCCTCTCTCCTTTTCTTCCATCACTGTCCACACCCCAGCAAATGTACCATTCAATGCTCCCTCCTCCGTTCCCCTCTCTTATTTGCTAAACAAATCCTGATCTGCCTTTTTAGGCTGCTCTCGAATTTTATGGTAACATATAATAAACATCTGACTGCTTTTATTTCTATTTAACTTTTATCTCAAACGTCTCTGCTGTTTCAAACCAAATATTTATAGCATCGCACAGCCGCCGCACTTCCATTCCTCACCCAGACTGTCACTCCCTCCTGCCTGAGCTCACCAGTCCTTCCAAGACTCCAGGGAGCCTTCAGGCAAGGGTCTCCTTTGTGTCCTCTCCCAAGACTCCTAGCCTCAAGGTCTGAGTCCTTGGATACACAGTCGTGCAGATGGCTCCTGGGCAGCTCCACTCTGGGCTGTCTGCAGTGAGGCCACCTTGGGGTGACTCTAAAAGTTCTATGCTTT
This sequence comes from Erinaceus europaeus, assembly GCF_950295315.1. Taxonomy (NCBI): domain Eukaryota; kingdom Metazoa; phylum Chordata; class Mammalia; order Eulipotyphla; family Erinaceidae; genus Erinaceus; species Erinaceus europaeus. The sequence continues at coordinate 179,779,455 of NC_080163.1, forward strand.
GTACTTTCTCTGCTTAGGGAACTCCACCTGCCTGAGGACTGAGGGGGTAACCCCACTTTGTCTTATCCCCTGTGGAGGAACGGACCTGGAACATACCAGGCCCTCTGTCTGCTCTGAGAACTTTCTTTCCCCCCCCCCCCCCCGCCCCGAGTTTTGCAAGTCCTTCCTGAGAGTCAAGCCTGGCTTACTGGGCCAGCCTGTAGTCTCCCCACTACCAAGCACCCAAAATTCCTTCCTTTCATCCACAACTCTCTGGTACCTGCATGGTTACAACTGATCCAAAATGTCCAGCACTAAGTGTCCATCTGAATCTAGTATTTGAGAGAAAGTAGCCTTGTTTGCTGGGAAAGAATGCTCTGGACTTAAAGAGACTGGAGCCTTTGTTTTCTCTCCTGGGGCCTCAATATTCACACCTATAAAATAGGATTCATAATGCCTGTCTTCTGACATAGAGTCCCAGAAGATGAGGGTGGAGTCAGAGCTCTAGAAACTGCAGTTCTCTGTCCTGTGCCACCTCACTGGGCATGGGTGAATCATCCTGATCTGACTAACCGCAGTCTGCACCCACTGCCCAGAGGCTCATTCCTCCAATCTGTCTGTGGACTCTGATACAGTTAAAAGCATCTGGGGACCCCCAGCTCCTGTACAGCAGTCAATGATCTATAACTCATATTCACAAAGTTAAGGTAACCTTGTCAAGGTTCCTCCATCTTCCTTCTTCCCTCCCATCAAAGATTGATTTCTGAGCCAGTGAAATAGCTCACTTGGATAGTGTGCTGCTTTGCCACATGTGTGACCAGTTTGAGCCTGGCCCTGCCATACTAGATTGTAGGACTCTTCTGTGTTGCAGTCTCTCTCTCTCTCTCTCCTTTCTTTTCCTTTTCTTTATACTTGCTTTAATGATTTAATATTGATTTACAAAATTACATGTCAACAGGTGTATAATTCAATACCATTCCCACCACCAGAGTTCTGAATTCCTAGTGCCTTTATTAAAGCTATAGCATTTCCCCTAAGGTTTCTACAACTGTCTATATTTGTATATAATTGCCCTTTTTGATAATGTTCCCTCTTCTCTTCCTTTCCAAGCTACACACAAGCCTATTACTACATTCAGATGTCCCTCTCTTTTTCCTCTTCTCTCTCTGAGTCCTAATGGAGTTGGAGTTCAAAGCCCCTTTATCTTCTTCCTCCTAACATTTCTCCCCCACTGGGACCAAAATTCTTCCTCAAGTGGCAGAGCAGGATACTTCAGCCTCCCTTCAGGAACTGGGGTGGTCCCTACCATCACTGCTTAATGATGAGGACAAGGTCGTGGGAAGGCCCAAAGGGGACTTAAGATGATGTTCCTGATGGAAGTGATCAACGGTGGTGGAGAGAAGGATCCATTAGAGTTCTAAGCTCAATCTGTTTTTGTGGAAATCCAAGGTTTTTATTATTTTTTAAATAATACTTTATTTATTAATTAATGAGGCAGAGGAGAGAAAGAAAAAGAACCAAGCATCACTCTGGTACATATGATGCTAGGAACTGAACTCAGGGCCTTATGCTTGAGAGTCTAACATTTATCAACTATGAGTTTAGTCTTGTTCTTGAGGAAGAAAAGGGAATCAACCTGAGCAACAAAGTACATGGCTATATGTCATGCTTTTCCCTACACTCCGTCTTTATCTCAAATTACCCAGAGGATCAGATATTAAAAATAGAAACACAGGTATAGATATGTTTATTCCCCTCCCCAGTCTCTCTCACAAGGAAATGGGCTCCATGAAAGTGGGTACTTTATCTCCTAATCGTAAAAAACTGGAGTGATCATAGCACACTAGTATGTAGTGTCTCTCAAATATTTCCAGAAGAACTAATTGGCCTTGTAGAAAAAGAGGTCTCCCAGGGTGTACAGAATGACAGTATTCCCTGGGCCACAAAAGGAAAAGAAGTAAAGCCCAGGACACAACCCAGAATATATCTATGTATTTTTAACACCATGCATCAGAGAATAACACAGCTCTGAGCCAAGGTGTCTATCCACATGTCCTGTTTTTCCTAAAACTGGAAACAAATGGTATATAGATAAATATATAGATAAATAGAGGATTAGACTGGCTCAAATGAGAACAATCTCTAGTGACCATTTCATTTATATGATGCCCAATACTCCTGCTTTTTTTCTTTTTTAATTTTCACCAAACAGCTCTTTCCTTTGGTGCCAGGTAGACACAGTCAAGCCATCAAATCTTGCCTGGGAGGTGTGAGAATGGAGTCTGTGATTCTTGCCAGTGCTATCAGCAAATCCTCAGCCCTAACACATAGCAAGTCCACATTGAGTCCCAACACAGCCCGTGAAGCTATAGATGACACTGTGCTCCCAGGGCTTTCTGTCCAGATTAGAGAGAAAGAAGTGAACTATCTTCATTCACAGGCAACCCATGTAGGAAAAAAAAAATCTGATGGAATCTACCAAAAGTTAATAAAACTAACAAGTTTAGTAAGTTTATAGACTACAAAGCAATATAGAACAGAATTGTTTTTCGAGACACTCACAAGGAACAATCAATCATAAATTGCAATTTTTAAAAATACCATTTGTGATAGCATCAAAAATATGAAACAGTCATAAATCTGACAAAAGATGTGAAAGATATGTATGCGGGCAACAACAAAGCATTGTGAGAGGAATTAAAGAAAACTTATACAAGCAGAGAGATAGAGACTTAGCTCATGGGTCAGAAGATTCGACGTTATTAAGGTGTCAATTCTACCCAAATTGATTCAGTGACATCTCAGTCAAAATCTTAGCAGGTTATTTGTAGACATTGACAAGTTGATTCTCAAATCTACATAGAAACACAAAGGACCTGGAATAATCAAAACAACCCTGGAAATGAGGAACTCAGCTGGAAAACAAATACTGCCTCATTTCAAGAACTATTATAAAGCTACTGCAACCAAAACAAAATGGTATTGACATAAAGACTTCAAAATAGATGGACGGACTAGAAAAGGGTATCCAGAAGTTGTGTCACATCTTTCTTACAAAAGAGCAGATCGGTGTGTTAGAGAGAGATAAGCTTTGCAACAAATATAGGTGGGGCAACTGGATGTTCAAAGGCAAGGAATGAATTTGGACCTGCAATTCACAACACATGCCTAATCAACTAAAAACGGACAGGCACACATCACCATGTGCAAAGACTCAGGTTCAAGCCCCCAGTTATCATCTTCCCTTTCCACTTATCTCTTTGCTGTTAAATGAAAAGATCAGGAAAAAAAATGGCTGCCAGGAACTGTGAATCTGTAGTGCAGGCACCAACTCCCAGCAATAAGCCCGGTGGGGAGAAAGAGAGGGAGAGAGAAAGATCTAATTGCAGAATGATGAACTATAAAGTTCTTAAAAGAAAATGTTGGGGAAAATCTTTGTAAAAACTTAGATTATAATATATCTTAGCTATGATATCATAGCACAGTTCACAGAAAAACAAGCTGACTAGGTCAGGCAGTGGTGCACCAGGTTAAGCGCACATAGTACAAAATGCAAGGACTTGCAGAAGGATCCCAGTTCTAGCCTTCAGCTCCCCATCTGTGGTGGTGGTGGAGGTCACTTTACAAGTGGTGAAACTGGTCTGTAGGTGTCTCTCTCACTCTCTGTATTCCCCTCCTTTCTCAATTTCTCTGTCCCATCAAAAAATAAAAATAAAAATAATAGCCTCCAGGAGCAATGGATTCATAGTGCAGGCACCAAGCCCCTGCAATAACCCTGAAGGAAAAGAAAAGAAAAGAAGAGAAAGAAAAGAAAAGAAAGACAAGTTGGCAACTTTTAGTTCATCAAGGTATATCTGTGCTCTTCAAAACACACTCTCAGGAGAATGAATGTCAAACCATAGAAATAGTGTGTAAAGTATAATCAGATGATCAAAGACACATCCTGGATATATAAAGAACATTTAGACTCAACCACAAGCAACCTCACCAAAAGGGACACAATATCTGAGCAGACATTTCAACAAAGACACAGAGACAACAATCAAGCATATAAAGGCTGCTCTATATCATTTCTGATCTCGAAACTTTACATCAGGCTCAACCTGACGCTGTTGACTGGCTACGGAAGAAGGGCAAACGCTAGAAGAAAAGCAAAATGCAAATCAAAACTACAGGGAAATGAGATAATATTACACATCTTACAGAGGAGTTAAAATTGTATAGGGCTCTGAGAGGGACCAACCAACACACCACCACAACTGTGGAGGAGCAGGGACCCTCTTACACTGCTGGTGAGAATGTGAATTGTTCAGTGACTGTGAAAACAATTTGGTGGTTTCATAGGAAGTTAATCATGCATTTGCCATGTGATCCATTCATTCCAGTCATAAGTATTAACCCAAACAAAAGGAAATATACTTCTATTCAGTGACAGGTAACAAACAAATTTACCATCTTTCTCTATAACTGCCCCAAACTGGAAACAACTCAAATGGCAGATGAATAGATAAACAGATAATGGCAAATCCATGCCATGAAACACTACTCAGAAATAGATAAGAATCGGCTATTCAAATATGTAACACTGTGAATGAAACTAAAATAATTACGCTCGTGAAGTAGAAAAGACAGGATGTTAGAAAGGACACATGAAAGGACCTAAGTCATGATTCTGTTTATTTAAAACTCCAGAAAATGCAACTGAAATCCATTGTGATGAAAAGTAGGCCTGTGGTAGCTTGGGGCTGGGGGAGCAGAGAGGGGCATGAGGCAACATTGAGAGGGGATGATGCCTTTGCTTTCTGAACTGTAATTTTGATAGTGTCACAGACATATACACATGCCAAAGTATATTAAGTGGTACATTTTAAATGTGTAGTTACTGTAGGTCAATTATACCTTAATAAAGCTGTTAAAAAAAGAAATCCAGTGGGAGAAACAATCAATCTTCCTGGTGGAGTTAAGACTGTTGTGGCTTCTGGGAAGAAATTGGCCTCTAGAGCTACAGGAGACTGAGTGGTGGTGCTGACAAGGACCCGGGGCCGTACATGGGGAGGGAGATCAGCTCAGTACTTACAGAGATGACAAGATCCGAGCACATCTGAGAAATGTTAGCTACTATAATCCATGAGAAGCTGGGGCACAGGCTGCTGAGATGGGAGGAGAGGTCTCCAGATACAGCGAGTAGTTCATAGGAATGTTTGGAGAGTAAGAGTTTATGTTGCTCCCCCAGAGTTCAGCCCCAAAGGATGATTATGATGGAAATCCATTTACTCAGTTCCTTTATGTTCAAATGAAAAAGAGAGAGAGAGAGAGAGAGAGAGAGAGAGCAGGGGGATAATTTGAGGAACTGACATAACACCAAATCTGTGACCCTAGAGATCTGGGGGGGAGGGGGTTAGCACAGTGGATAAAGTATTGGACTCTTAGGCATGACGTCCCAAGTTCAAGCCCTGGTATCACATATGGTAGAGTGCTGTTCTAATTCTCTCTCTCTCTCTCTCTCCCTTGATTTCATTAATAAATTAATAAGTTTTAAAACTTAAAAAAAATGGTGACCTTCTTGAATGACCCTCAAATCCTCTTTCCCTACTATCAAAAGATGTACCTAAATAAATCTATCTGAGTTTCTACTACAATCAAATTCAGCTGAGAGTTGGGCTAACTCAGCTTTCACCATAAAGTGCCCTGGGAACCCAGCTCCAGCTCCTGTGGGGTCACCATGGTGGGAAGCACATGGCAGAACTGAGGGGAACTAATGTAGCTTCTCACTCCAGGCCCATCCCAGCTCTGCTTTGTTGGGTGGTCTCAGAACATTGCTTGATCTCTCCAGACCTCAGAGTCTTCACCTGCAACTGAGTCCCTACATTGTGAGCCAGGTATGTTCAAATTCCTGAGCTCTGGGAAGAGACTAAGTAAGGACAGATAAGTAAGGGGGATCTTGCATGGGGAGACAAAGTGATCCAAAACACTAAGGCTCCTGCTGTGGTCAGCTGGGTTCCCTTGGTGGCCTGCCCAGTCCTCTTGGCTGAGATGGTACATGTCCCACTCTCAGCTGCTGTGAGGATGGGCTACTAAAGCCTCCCACCTGTAGCCTCCCCTAGACAAACACGCCCTCTCATCTCCTTACTCAGAAATAGCTGGGGGGGCTATATTTACATTAGGGACAGAAAGTTTATCCAGTGACTAACTGATGGAAAGGGAATTTATTCCCTTTCGCTTACAAAGGACAACTCTATGGCAACATTGAGCTTGCAGAGTTCACTGTGGGACCCTGCAAAGAGTAGACTCCAGCTAGGTCCATAGCTCTGCTTCCATTACCTCCCCTCCATGACCTTGCACCCGACTGTTAGAACACCTCCTTCAGTAAGATGCTTGCACAAGAGTTCCAGTAACTCCCTTTTTAGATAAATCCAGCTAAGACCCCAACAACTGAGTCTCCACCCCCCCCCCTTTGGTTATCTTCATTGCCAGGGTTTTGTAAATGGCTAATGTCACTGCTCTGGGTTGAAGGGGGGGGGGGAGAAGGAGACACAGAGAGAGATAGAGACACACACAAAGAGAGAGAGAGAGATGAATTTCTGGCATTCACACCAGGAGCTCAAGTATAGCAAAGAAGGCACCCTACCGGATTTTAATGATCTTTTTCATAGGTTAACCTGTCTCACTCCAGCAGGGGCTGTCCCTCTGTGCCCTTCCCCAGAGTTTGCCTTGGACCCCTGAGGAGACCAAGACCTGGGACCTGACTTGTTCCTAGATGTTTTGTTCCCACTCTTCTCAAAAAAACACATTTTTCAATAGCTTTAATTTAATCAAAACGTTCTTGACTGAGATCATTAAAGCCTTTGAGAGGCATTTAATTCTAAATTCACCATATCCACGGCGTAGCAGTTGAGTAACAGAAAAATCAACTTTATGTCATAATTGTTAGAATGTTTGTTTACTCTTCATCTAAGACACGCTAATTAAAACAAGAGGACTTCACAAGCAATCCAGTCAGCAAGTGGGCTTGGTTAATATCATAGATAAGGTCTGGGTAGTAATTACTGGGAAGTTCACAATCCACCCACATGGGTCAGTTTTAGGGAGAGCCTAGGGCGATCCTGACTACTTATTGGGGATCTGCACCAGATATCTCTTTGCCCATCTTCTCCTTCGTCAGTGTTTTTGTTGTTTGTTTGTTTTGTTGTCACCAGGGTTATTGCTGTGGTTAGGTACCCAAACTACAAATCCACCATTCTCAGTGGCCATTTTTTTCTTCCCTGTCCCCTTCCTTTCTTTATTAGATAAAACAGAGAGAACTCAAGAGGGGGGTAGGAGACAAAGAAAGAAAGAGAAAGATAGACATCTACAGCACTATGTCACTACTCTTGAAATGTTTCCCCCTTACAGGTGAAGTGGGGGCTCAAACTCTAGTCCTTGCACATGGTAACATATCTAGTCCTTGCACCATCCTCATCAGTGTATCTTATGAACAGTTCTGAGAAATATTTATGTTTGTTGGGGTCTCACCTGCCATGACTTTGCCTTTAGGTCATCTTGAAGGGATGTGATCAGGAACCCTTAGAAGTTGTTCTTCCAACAGAGTCGACCAATTTCTACGTGTCCACAGATTTGGCTAGAAGTCTATGCTTCCCACTCTTCCTTGCTCTGCTACCACAAGCAGAAAGATAGACCTGTCCCAGAGACCCTCAGGTCTCCGATGCCTGGCCTTCTGACAGCTCCAGGAGGCCCAGTCTACTCTCCAACCATCCCATTACCTCTTCAGCAGCTACACCTTTCATGAGCTGGGGTTCATGTTACTTCTTGAGAATTGAAGAGCATCTCCAAACACAGATAGCTGAGGATCTGAGACACATGTTTTCAAGCAGAGAATAGCAGGTCCTTAGCCTGCCAATGACTCTTTCCACCCTATTTGGCCATCATGCATAGTCAACACATGCTCAAACAATTTTCTCTCCAAGTCCCTTCTTTACATACCCAGTGCAAATTACCCAAACATCCTGCTTTAGTCCCTCGTAGAAATCTTTTTGTTGGTGATATCCCCTCCCTTCTCAGCCCTAGGTATATATGCCTGCTCTTAGCTGCCCAAGCTCTGTATATCCAGCTCTGGCTGGGAGCCAGCAAATGTCACCTTTTCACACTTGTTTAACAAAAAGGAAACTGAGGCAGAGAGACCAAATGATGAGAGGATTGCTATATCGGTAAATAGAAGGCCTACATATTTACTTGTTTTGGGTTTTTTTGTTTGTTTGTTTTTTATGTCACCAGGGTTATTGCTGGTGAAATACACCAAACCCAGGAATACCTAGACTGGGGAATGAGACTATTTTGCAGAAAACTGAGAAATTTTACACATGTACCAATAACTATATTGACAGTAAACCATTAATCCTCCCAACAAAAATAGGAGAGAAGGGGGAATCAGACAAAGAAAGATACCTGCATCCCTGCTCTACCACTAGTTGTGAAGTTTCCCCTCCTGCAGGTGGAGATGAGGGGCTTGAAACCATGTCCCCATACATGATAATATGTGTGTACTACTTGGTAAACCACTACTTGGTTCCACATGTTGGTATTTTTAATATTTTATCCATAATAAGACAATGCAGGAACTGACTCCATCCATCTTACTTGGCTTTGTTAGTCCCTGTGTTTTCTTAGTTTGACAGAGATTTGGTTCTTCAGAAGCTAAAAAGCTAATAGAGATGTCATGAAAATGCACTATGACAGCATTTCCCGACTACAGGCTTGAATTGTGTGAATAGAAAATACTATGATCAAAATATTAATCATGTCTCACTTTTATTTTAACTTTGAAATAAGGTATCAAGAATCCTATCACACAGTTAACACCTTAGTTTGAATGAGTGTGCTTTGTAAGTAAAGATTTGGGAAGGTCCATTATGTGTTATAACTGAAAGAGGATAAGGGCACGGAGGCATCAGCTACCTGTGCTGTCTCCTCCAGGCCTGCCACAAAGACTAGGTGTTGAGTGGACAAAAGACAAGGGCACAGCCCTGTGATCAGCTTCTATGTGAGGAGGCCTGAGCAACCAACCATCATGCCCACTTCAAAGCATCAAAGTCAAGATTTTCTAGTAGACCCCTCCCCAGGGGCTTCAGTGTGTTCCAATCATAGCACCCTGGCTAAGTAGTTTCTCTGAAAACCAAGCCTATGACAGTCTGTCCCTTCACTACCAGAAGCTCCCTACTCTTTCTCGATGGCCCCAACCAACCTTCTTTCCATGGCGGAATTCCATCCCTGCCTCCCAGCACTTGTGACTTCCACTGACCTCTTTCTGTCTCATCTCTCATATTGTGGGGACGGGTTTATACATCACAATATAAAATGAATTGTAAAGATGAAACAGAAGACTGGTGTGACTCAGTGGGAGTAGTGAGAGCAAAATACACAGAGTCTATATGAGGGAGCATCAGCTATTCTCTGCCTCCTGGAACCACCTAGAAATGCAGGTCTGCTGCCACAAATCTGATGTTTAGAAGGATGGTACAGACTCAGATTTCACAGGAACGATCCCATTTTTAACATAAACTAATCTCATTGTATAGAACTCGGCTTCCCTGTGACAACAACTGTCTTGTAAAGCAGCATTTCCTCAATATAAATAAATAAAAACTGAAGCATTATGAATGCCAAAGAAAATCCATCTTTGGACTGGACTTGGGTCCCAGACTAACAGCTTGCAATCTGTTCCCAAGAGAATGTGTGGTGTGTGTCATCCAGCCCAGTGCCGGAGTAGAGAAGACCCAACTTTCTCCCCACCAGAAAATACCACCTCTTTTCTGTGAATGAAGAAAGTCTAACTGATTTTCCTCACTGCTTCAGCTGTAAGAATCTCAGAGTCAAAATTGAGCTAAATCAAAGAAATCGTGTTTATCTTTAATTATTTCCTACGCTCTTGTCATGTTGTTTGATGCTTTCCTAGTGTTTTTGTGGCAAACCTGATTTTGTGAAAGAGGTAGGGAATAACTAAATATATATTCAGTAGATAGATTTGGATCAGGGACCATCCCTTTGCTCATTCTTACCTTGACCCCTTTTTACACCCATCTGGATATATTTAATGCTTGGGGTCCTTTGGTTGTAAGTAACAGAAAATAATTCTGATTGGTATCATCAAAGGCAAGTTTTGGGAAAGAAGGGACTATAAGGAAGAAATGAATGAGCAAGGGAGACAGCATAATAGTTATGCAAGAGATTCTCATGCCTGAGGCTCCGAGGTCCCAGGTTCAATCCCCAGCACCACTATAAGCCAGAGCTAAGCAGCATTCTGGTGATTCTGTCTAATCTATCTATCTGTCTCTGTCTGTCTACCTATCTGTACCTCTCTCTCACTAAAGTAAAATAAATTAACTGTTTTTAAAAAACAAAGAAAGAAAGAAAAAAGAAAGAAAGACAAAATAAAATAAACAGGGAGTGGGTGGTAGCGCAGCAGGTTAAGAGCATACGGCACAAAGCATACTGACCTGCATAGGGATCCCAGTTTGAGCCCCTGGCTCCCCACCTGCAAAGGGGTCACTTTACAGGCGGTGAAGCAGGTCTGCAGGTGTCTATCTTTCTCTCCTCCCTCTCCGTCTTCCCCTCCTCTCTCGATTTCTCTCTGTCCTATCCAACAACAAGGACAGCAACAAGAACAACAACAACAATAATAACAACAACAACAACAATAAACAGCAAGGGCACCAAAAAAGGGAAAAGATAGCCTCCAGGAGCAATGGATTCATAGTGCAGGCACCGAGCCCCAACAATACCCTGGAGGAAAAAAGAAAAGAAAAGAAAAAGTCTAGCACTGAGTAATGAAACCCTAACGATGACTAAATTAATTAATTAATTAGTTAGTTAATTAATTATTTAAAAGTGAATAACAGAAGAACCAGGTTAAAGAAGAATCGGGAAGCAGAGCTCCTGTGACTGTCAAAACCACCTCAGGAGGCTAAGAGGTTTCTCAGTGAACAGGGAACATGTGCTGCAAACATAAGCTCCTGGGCAGGGATACTGGTGTTCGATTCCCAGGACATATATGCCAGAGAGGTGCCCTGATCTCCCTCGTTCTCCCTCTCTCCTCTGTTAAATTGATCTTTAAATTAAAAAAAAAAAAAAAGACCCTGGGGATGCTATAATGCAGTTCCCAGTGCCCATGGCCCAGGACTCAAGTTCAGAGAAGTTATCATTGTTTAGATAACATTCTTTTCTATTTCAAGCTTATCAAGGCCCCTCCAAAAAGGGAAGATACAGGGAGTCGGGTGGTATCGCGGCGGGTTAAGCGCACATGGCACCAAGCGCAAGGACCAAAGTAAGGATCCCGGTTCGAGCCCCCAGCTCCCCACCTGCAGGGGAGTCGCTTCACAGGTGGTGAAGCAGGTCTGCAGGTGTCTATCTTTCTCTCCCCTCTCTGTCTTCCCCTCCTCTCTCTATTTCTCTCTGTTCTAACAACAACAGCATCAATAACAACAATAATAATAACTACAACAATAAAAATGCAACAAGGGCAACAAAAAGGAAAATAAATAAATAAATATTTTTTAAAAAAATTTAAAAAAGGGGAAGATACACTCCCTGGAGGGAGGTGGGGTGAAATTTACAGAAAGAACAGATGTCCTAAATGGATCTTGTTGAAGCGTATTGAACCAAACCAGACCTAGTAGAGCTGAAGAATCTTGCATGTAAAGATTCAATCATTTCTTTATGCTTTGCACACCCAAAGGGACCCATTGTGGCTAGGGTGAATCAAGATCCTAAGACAGGCCCTCACTTAGGAAGTTGGTCAAAGGAGAGCACAGAGATTCCGGGCTTCCTCTCGGCTCTACAATGGGCTCAGAAATGCCTTACTCCCTCAACCCATCCCAAATTCCTACTCCTCACCTCCCCATCACTTTAGGACAACTTCAAAAGCTTCCCCTTCCTTGGACTGTCTTTCTTTTCTTTTCTTTCTTTCTTTTTTAATATAAGAAAGGAGACATTAACAAAACCATAGGATAGGAGGGGTACAACTCCACACAATTCCTGCCACCCGATATCCCCTGATAGCTTTCCCATGTGATGATAACAATGACTATCTTTTCTTCCCACGGGCAGGACTGCCCTGGCCTCACATCCCCTGGTTGATTCTGCGTCCTCCCCTGGTGCCTAGCCTCCATAGTCTGTATCTAGCACTCTGGACTCTTCAAACTGGATTGCCCAACCCCTCTGCAAGCAATGTGTTTAGTACTTAATTCAGGAAGAGAGGTCAGAGGTGAGGCTGTGAAGTAATAGCAGTCTCACTTTGTTCTCCCTGATTAAGTAGAAGGAAAAAAGAAAGAAAGAAAGGGAGAAGGAAATTTACCTGAAAACTAAAAAAATACAACCAGGATTTCTTCAAAAACTCACTAAGCCAAAGCTGAGTGGTTAGTGGATGGGAAAGGGGTGAGGGAAATATCGTCAGGACCCAAAAAATCGTACTCATTGATAGCTTTTGTTAAATTGGGATTTACTCAGTAGAGCACATTGCTCATGGCAGGAAAAGTACATCTATGTGATTGGCCTGTGAACTTGGGGGCAACAAAATATTGAACTGTCCACAAGGACTCACTATCCTATAAGGAAAAAAAATCTGGCTAAAATTAAAGCTCTCTGATTGGCTCTGGCTCCTACAGCCAGCGAGAAAAATAAATCCCAAACAACTCCCCATGGCATGGCAAGGGATTAGCAGCTGAGGCATCTTATTCTGGGCTACTGAGTTTAAGCATTAACAACCCCACCTGGAAGGGATAACTCCACAAGTGCTCAGGTTTGCAGATGTCTATCTTTCTCTCTCATTCTCTATATCCCCACCTCAATTTCTCTCTGTATTATCAAAAAAAAAAAAAAGTGGTCATAGGAACGGTGGATTCACAGTATAGCTACCAAGTCCCAGTGATAACCCACGAGGCAAAAAAAGGAAAAAGAAGAAAAAATCACCTAAAAGCTCACCAATTTACAACTGTGACATCTTAAGTAATTTACTTAGCCACAAGTATGTACAGGCAAGTGTGATCAGGAGTAATGGAGAGGCTTTCAAAACTCTTAAAGCCCTAATCAGTGGCAGTGGGCAGCATTTTGGTCCTTACAAAACAGAGCACAAGGTGGGAAGGAATGCTGGGAATTTTGAGGGGACTTAAATTGTGAACCCAGGGGCATCAAGATACTGAACTGTCCACAGGGATCCTCAAGGTTTATGACAAAAATCTGAGTGAGAACAAATCCTGTGTGGGTTTACAGGGGCACTGGCATCCAGCTAGGGTAATAAGCCCTTTTTTATTGAATACTAAGGAGAAATAAAATCTCTAGTGCTCTTACCCCCTAGAGGCTGGAGCAACAGGGAGACTCTCTATTGACATCAAAGTCACTAAACCAGCCAGCTTAACTAACAAATTCTGTGAGACTTTCCAAGAAGAACTGATTCACCTCAAACTCATCAAGAAAACAGGAGAGGGGCAAGCACTTCCAAACATGTTCTATAAGGCTAGCATCACTTTGATCCCCAAATCGGAAAATGGCTCCATCAGAAAGGAAAACTATAGACCTGTATCCCTGATGAACATTTATATAAAGATGTTTAACAAGATCTTGGAAAAGTAAATCCAACAGCATATCAAGAGAATAATTCACCAAGACCAAGTGGGATTCATCCCTGGGAAGCAACATCACAAGTCAATCATTGTCAACAAAAAGAAAGATAAAAATCACACAGTCATATCAACTGATGTCAAAAAGGCATTTGACAAGATCAAATACCCATTTATGATAAAGACCCTACAGAAATGAGGAATAGAACAGTTCCCCAACATAATAAAACCGATTAGTACAAACCAATACCTAACATCTTTCTTAATAGGGGAAAGCTGAAAACTTTCCCTCTAACATTAGGAATCAGACAAAGATGTCCATTATTATTCAACACAGTCCTAAGGTACTCAGCACTGCAACCAGATAAGAAAGAAATATCAAAGGCATACAAATTGGAAAGGAAGAAATTCAATTATCACTATTTGCTGATGACATGATAATATACCTAGAGACTCCCAAAGAATGCCAAAAAACTACTGGAAATAATTAGTAAATTCAGTAAAGTAGCAGGATACAAAATCAATACACATAAATTTGTGGCCTTTCTGTTTACAAACAATCAGAGGAAAGATAAAATAAAAGACTCAATTACATTTACAATTGACTCCAAAACGATAAAATACTTTGGGGTGAATTTCATGAAATAGATGAAGGAACTTTACAATGAAAACTATATGACCTTGTTAAAAGAAATAGACGAAGACACACAAAAAAGGAAAAACATTCCTTGTTTCTGGATCGGAAAAATAAACATGATTAAAATGGTCATTCTACTACAGGTAATGTACAGTTTCAATATAATCCCTCTCAAGAACCCAATGACACTTTTCAAGGAAACTGAACAACTTGTCCAAGATTTGTGTGGAACCATAAAAAGGAAGGAAACATCATGAATAGCCAAAACACTTCTGAGGGAAAAAAATAATGGAAGTAATATGCTCCCTAACTTCAGTTTATACTACAAAGTATTAGTAATCAAAACAGTATGGCACTGGAATAAAAATGGACAGTTGGCTCAATGGAGCAGAATCAAAAGCCCAGAAATGATCCTATAAGTATAGAACCACCTGATTTATGACAAAGGGGTCAAAACCATTAAATTGAACAAAGAAGATCTCTTTAACAGTTGGTGCTGGGAAAATTGGACAACCACATGTAGAAAAATGAGACTAGACTGCCACCTAACCCCATACACCAAAGTCAAATAAAAATGTATCAAAGATTTAGATATTAGACCAGAAATCTAAAATGTGTAAAGAAGTGTCGATGAAACTTTGCAGGATCTTCACTTCAAAGATGTATTTGGAGACTCAGCTACATGGGCACGGGAAGTGAAAGCAAAAGTAAGTAAATGGGATGACGTGAAACTAAAGAGCTTCTATCTACTGAAAGCAAAGTATGTAAGGATAACCAGGCAACCCAGTAAATGGGAAAAGATCATCATGCACCTGATAAGTGACTGATATCAAGCATCTGTACAGAATTGGTACAGATCTGCAAAAAGAAGCAAAATTCACTAAAAAAAAAAAGAGTAGGCAAAAAAATTAAAGAGTTTTCTAAAGAATAGGCCACAGACATATGAAGGAATGCTCCACTTCACTTATTACAAGAAATGCAAATTAAAACTACACTGAGGGAGCTGGGCGGTAGCGTAGCAGGTTAAGGTGCACATGGCACAAAGTGCAAGGACTCACAGAAAGATTCTGGTTCGAGCCCCCGGCTCCCCACCTGCAGGGGACTCACTTCACGAAGCAGGTCTGCAGGTGTCTGTCTTTCTCTCCCCCTCTCTGTCTTCCCCTCCTCTCTCCATTTCTCTCTGTCCTATCTAACAATGAATGACATCAACAATAACAATAATGACCATAACAAGGCTACAACAACAAGGGTAACAAAGGGGGGAGATGGCCTCCAGGAGCAGTGGATTCATGGTGCAGGCACTGAGCACCAGAAATAACCCTGGAGACAAAAAAACAAAACAAACAAACAAAAAAAAAAAACCACTACACTGAGATGCCATCTCACACTAGGGAGAATGGGATGCATTGGATCGGCCTTCTCGTGGTGCATCCCGTGAGTACCCATTCATTGGGGAAACTGACGATCCTTCCTAGCCGACTGAATCCACATGGCTCCCAGTCACTTTCAAAGCCAGCAACAAGCAGCTCCTGACAGCTTTCAACCTGACGCTGTTGACTGGCTACGGAAGAAGGGCAAATGCTAGAAGAACTAGGGAGAGTGGCTTACATCAACAAACCAGAAGATGACAGGTTTTGGAGAAAAAGGAATTCTGCTACACTGTTGGTGGGAATGCAAATTGGTATAGCCACTTTGGAAGAGTACATGGACAGTCCTCAAATACATAAACATGGAATTACCTTATGATCCAGTAATACTACTCTTAGGCATTTATCCAAAGGACACTCAAACACTAACTCAAAGGGACATACTATTATGTTCATTGCTGCATTATTCACAATAACCAAAGAGTGGAAGCATTTAAAATGCCCATCCACATATGACTGGCTAATGAAGTTAGGGAATATACATTCCATGGAATACTCCCCTGCAATCAAAAAAAGTTGATATGTGTCCTTTGAGACAAAATAAATGGAAGTTAAAGACAACTGCCAGATAATTTCACTCATATGTAAAATCTAGAGATCTGATACACATGAACTTGAAAAAAGAAAAACAGAAGCAAGCAAACTGTCTCCAAGTCCTTTGTAAATTATAAAGGTTATCTTTGGGAGGTGGAAGAGAGGGATAGAGAACTTTTGTGGTAGCTGTGGTGTGTGGAACTATATATGGTAATCTTCCAGTCTTGTAACTAATGACAAATATATATATTTTAAGAACTTCAATTTAGTTCAGGTCCTACAATATGATGGCAGCGAGGACCTAGGTGTGTGTGGGGGGTGGGGAGGGTAGATTGTTAGGTGGAAAACTGAGAAATGTTACACATGTACAAACTACTACATTTTACTGTCAACTATAATCCATTAACACACACACACCCCCAACGAAGAAAGAAAACTTCCATTTAGGGACTGGGTGGTGGTTCACTGGGTAGAGCACACATGCTGCCATATACAAAACCCAAGTTCAAACTCCAGTCCCCACCTGCAGGAGTAAAACTTCATGAGCAGTAGAGCAGTGCTGTTGGCAACTCTCTCTCCCCACCCTTCCTCTCTCCCTCTATAATAAAGAAAAAACTAGGACCAAAAAATAGCCACTGGGAAGGCTGGAGCCATGCAGGCACAAGCTCCAGCAGTAATCCTGGTAACAAAGAAGGAGGAGGAGAAAGAGGAGTAAGAGATGAAGAAGGAGGGAGAGGAGGAGGAGGAGGGAACTTGATTCAGCTGTTGTGCACGCATCTTTGGTGCCTCCAGTTGTCAGATTTTGCACTATTCTGACCATCTCTCCAAATCTCCATTCCCTTCTGTAAATGTGCATGGCGGGCTGAGGAGATGGCATAGTGATTATGCAAGATAAACATTCATATGTGAGGCACCAAATGTGTCAAGTTCAGTCCCCAGCACCACCATAAGCCAGAAAAGTTCATCAGTAGTCTGGTAATTTAAATAAATAAATAAATAAATAAATAAATAAATAAATAAATGTGGGTAATAATACTAGCATTTAAGGGTTTCCAAGAGGATAACAGGTTTAAGAGTTACAGATAGGGGGTCAGGCAGTGGCGCAGCAGGTTAAGAGCACATGGCGCAAAGCTCAAGGACTGGAGTAAGGATCCCGGTTCGAGCCCCTGGCTCTTCACCCACAGGAGGGTCGCTTCACAGACGGTGAAGCAGGTCTGCAGGTGTCTATCTTTCTCTCCCCCTCTCTGTCTTCCCCTCCTCTCTCTATTTCTCTCTGTCCTGTCCAACAACAACAACAACAGCAACGGCAACAATATAATAACAACAAGAACGATAAAACAACAAGGGCAACAAAAGGGGAAAACAGTAGTAGATTTGTGGTACAGGCACCAAACCTCAGCAATAACTCTGGAGGCAAAAATTAAATAAATAAATAAATAAATAAATAAAATTTTAAAAATAAATAAAAATTTTTTTAAAAAAAGAGTTACAGATAGCATTCAGTAATTCCACATACACTTACTAAGCAACCACTCTGCCCCGAATTCTTTCCAGTCTCAGAAGAAGAAGCAGGATGGTCCAGGGGAGAAAGAGAATAGCCATCACAGAAATGCACAAGCACCTAGTGTGACTCAAGTTCAAAAAGTGGAAGTAGAGAACAACCACAGGAGGGAGCATTTGCAGCCTGGCTGGGAGTGTGGTCAATAGTAGCCAAGGCTTTCAACACCTTTAGATTCTGCCTTAGCTTCAGAAAGCTGCCTCCTTCTGCAAATGAGCAGATCTGACAGGAAGAGCCCTGCCCCATGGACACCCTAGAGGCAGGGTGGTGAGGAAAGGTATTCCTGGTCTCTAATCTCAATGCTGCTTCCTCCTTTTCTTTGTGTAAGTGTCACACCCCTCCCAAATATCTTGGACCCCACTTTATACCCCAGGACTAGTAGATAGCTCAGCCAGTAGAGCACACAGTTTTACTCAAGGGTCTGGGTTCTAAATTTCGCAAACAGTTGAGCAGTGCCATGGTGCCTCTGCTTCTCTCTTTCGCATGCTGTCTGTCTCTTTCTCCATCTCCTTCTCTCCCTTTCCATCTCTCTCTGAAATTAAAAGGGGGAATGGGTTGAGGACAGTGAAATATATCATTTGGATACTGTGCTGCTCTGGCATGTGTTCAAGCCACTGCATTAAAGGAGGCTTTGGTGCTGTCTCTGTCTCTGTCTCTCTTTCTCTCTCCATATATGTGTGTGTGTGTGTGTGTGTGTGTGTGTGTTCCACTGGGAATATTAGCATTATGGGAACATAAAGTCCCAACACCAAAACATTGCATCCAAACTCTATGCCCATATCCATTTCCTTCTGGAAAACTCAACCTGACAACAGCAATGGACGAAGATAAACCTTTTATGGTTTTATGTAGGGAGTCAGGGAAAACCTTTGCAGAGCCCAGAAAAAAAAAGTTAGTGCTGCACATTAAAGTCACCTGCCTAGGCTGAGCCTGCAAATGCATTGGGCAAGGAAGGCCTGGGGTATGGGAACAGACTGGGGGAGGGAGAGAGAATAGCAGGTGGCGAGGTCAGAGAGAGGTCAGAGCCTAAGGTCATGTGGGCTGTTAGGTCATTAAAATCACTCACTCCTAGGGCTCCGTGGTGATGCATCTGGTTGAGCAGACACATGGCAATGTTTAGGGACGTGAGTTTAAACCCAGTCTCCACCTGTAGGGGGAGAAACTTCACTAGTGGTGAAACACTTGGCTATTAAAAATGGTGAATTCCCCTTCTTTACCCCATCTTGGATGGAGCTTCAAGGAATCATGCTAAGTGAGATAAGTCGGGAACAAAAGGATGAAAATGGGTTGATGTCACTCATAGGCAGAAATTGAAAAACAAAATCAAAAGGGAAAACACTAAGCAGAACTTGGACTAGAGTTGGTATATATATTATGTATAAAAAGGAAACACTGACAAAAACTACAGGGTAAGAGCAGTACAACTCCACACCATTCTCATCACCAGAACTCCATATCCCATCCCCTCCCCTGATAGCTTTTCTATTCTTTAGCCTTCTGGGAGCATGGGCCCATGGTCATTGTGGGATGCAGAAGGTGGAAGGTCTGGTTTCTGTAACTGCTTCCCTGCTGAACATGGACATTGATAGGTCGATCCATACTCCCAGCCTGTCTCTCTCTTTCCCTAGTGGGGCAGGGGTCGGGGGGAAGTGGGGCTCCAGGAAACACTGGTGGGGTCATCTGCCCAGGAAAGTCCAGTTGGCATCATGGTAGCATCTGGAACCTGGTGGCTGAAAAAAGAGTTAACATATAAAGCCAAACAAATTGTTGACTAATCATGAACTTAAAGGCTGGAATATTGCAGATGAAGATTTGGGGAGGGGGGTCTCTGTTTTGTATATAGTAAGAGTTGGTGTATTGCACCAAAGTAAAAGACTCTGAGGTGGGAAGGCGGGTTCAGATCCTGGAACATGATGGCAAAGAAGGACCTAGTGGGGGTTGTATTGTTATGTGGAAAACTGGGAAATGTTATGCATGTACAAACTATTGTATTTTACTGTTGACTATGAATCATTAATCCCCCAATAAAGAAATTAAAAAAAAAACTAGTGGTGAAATAGTGCCTCAGGTATCTCTTCTTCTCTCCCCCTACCTGTCTCTTCCTGCCCTTTCAATTTCTTTCTGTCTTATCAAATAAATAATGGCTCAGGGTCAGTCAGAAGATAACTCTCTCAAAATAGTACACACCTTACTGTGCATGAGACCACATGTTCAAGCCCTGATACCTTGTGGGAAACCAAGGAAGGGGGAATTGGAGAGAGAACACCATGGATGGGGGGGCCATGCTATAGTGTCTCTGCTCTTTGTTGCTCCATCACTCCTCTGCCTCTTTCTTTCTCAGAAAGAAATAAATGAAGAAACAAAAAAGAAAGAGGAGAAAAGGAAAAAAAAAAAAAGGTCCAAAGATGCCAATCATTAGTGACATGTTCATGTGCAAGATCCTGAGTCCATTCTCTAATGACATTAAAAAAGAAAAAAAAAAAAAAAGCTGGCTTTTACTCTTGGTGAAATGGGAATCCAGAAAAGCTTAGAACTGTGGAGTCTGTCTTGTAAATGGAGCTTCCTGGCTGCCCTAGGGACCATGGGTCAGGATAGAAAGAAGATGACTTGGGGAGATATTCTGGTGGTTTGACGCATGGGATGCCTGGAATTACCTGACAGGAAACTGTAGTGCTCCTGTTGGTGATTCAGTTGTGATGTGGTCCGTCATAACAATACAAGTTGTAGACACACTGGTGGGTAGGTCAAGGGCAGGGCGTTTCCTGCCTGGCGGGGTTGCCATGTGGCATTTGCATGCAGCTTCTCAGCACATGGGCCATCTGCACAGGCCTCCCACTGTGCCAAGGGTGTGTCACAGCAGATTTCAGTGATCTGAGCCACACACAGAGCTGGTGGCATCCTTAGGCTGTGTGAGGAAAGGGGATAGACATATTGCATCCATCCAAATACTTAATGTACCAGTTCTGGTCCAGCTCTGCTGAGGTTATGTTCCAGGTTGCTTTCTTGCCCGTTCCAGCCTCTGGACATCTTTCTTAGCAGAGGACTGAGCCAGCCAAGAGTGTTTCTCCTGTGATGACTCCACTTGAAAACAGCAGCCTGGGATATGACCCAGGAAGGCAGGGTCTCTCTCTCTCTCTCTCTCTCTCTCTCTCCCTCCCTCACTCCCTCACTCCCTCCTCCATTTCAGCTCTGTCTTTTCATCCTCATATTTCTCTTTGTGTGGCCAGGGAGCTACTGTGGGTTGTTGGCACTGTGCAAACAGGAGGCCCTGCTCTGGGGAGTATCTGGGAGCCACCAGCTCTTGAGCAAATTCCATAATCAACTAGGCTGAGTGATGTGTTTAGGAGGCCGAGGCTGATACCAACTGTAATTCACACTCCCTGGACGCCGGGCTCTGTAATAAAGCCTGGATGTCAGACAGCCCAGCCAAGAGCTCACATACCTGTTTAAACTAGTCTAGTGCCAATGGAAACATGTCAGGAAGAGAGAGAGAGAGAGAGAGAGAGAGAGAGAGAGAAACAGCCAACTGCCTGATGCAAATGGTTTCTTTTCGGCCTCTAGAAGAGTCTACATAATCAAGTGCCCAACCACTCGTCTTCGGTGTTCAAAAAGTAATGTCCCCTAAATGAATATAGTGACAAGCTCTTAGATCCTGCCTGGCCTACCCAGAGCCGAAACAGGGCCGTGTGGGGCCTGGTTCCATCACACCGTGGGCAAGCTTTATCCTTCTCCCGGCATGTTTATGGTCCCAGTGTCAGATTATGGAAATGTTTCACCCTCAACTGTGAAGAGTTAAGAGGCACTAATTTTTAAGTGACCCTGTTTAATCAAAACTCCTATTGAAATGCAGCCCCCATCAGTGAATCGCTAAAAGGCAGATTTCAATGCGCAAATAGCCCCGTGTTGCCGGGTTCCTCGTCAAATATGTATTTAGCCCCCCGAGAATCCTTTTCACTAAGCCAGCAGCGCCGGGTGTGCACAATGGTTTAATCGTATATTGTTCTCTGAGTACTAACCCTTTACAAATCATATGACATAAAAAGAAAAATAAGTAACATTGTAAAGACAGTAATGAGAACTGTTGAGCTAAAGTGCCTCTTAAAGAAATCCTAATAAATTCCAGAATTTCTAGTCTTCTGGCAAGCTTTCCATTTAGAACAAAATCAATGATCAATGGCTGCAACGAGCCGGCATTAGGCTTGCATGCCTCCGGAGCAGGGAAAACTCATAGACGAAAGATGACATTTCAGGAAAAAAAGCTGACATTGAGTCCATCACTGTCATCGCTTCTGCCATAAAGCAGCTTCAAATATTAAAACATTTTTCATCTGTGCTGCATTATTGGCACCAGAAATTGTTTTCTCTCTGTCTGGTGCGCACTTGAACTGCAGCAGCTCTCCCCGGAGACTCGGGATTGTTACCAAGGCCTCATAACATATTGGCAGTTGACGTGGTGGGGCTCATGTACACTTGCCACTCACACACAGAGCCTCCCCTCCCCCGGCCGCCAGGCTCAGACCCAGGGCTGCTCTGGGACTCAGGGCTTGCCAACCGTCAACCACCACGGCTGGAGAGCCTGGGGGCTCTTGCAGACCCAGCAGGGATGAAAGCGTGGCCCTTGGTTCTCCAAAACTGCAGATGCTACCCCTCCTGGTCACAGCCCTGCCCTGGCCCCTGTCTGATGCCCTGCTTAAACCAGGCTTCTGTAGAGCAACCCCAGTCCTCCCAGGAAGCAATTATAGCCCATTGGAATTATAAGACTCTGGCTAAAGTGAAGAGAGGCTCTTCCAGGAGGTAGGCTTAAGCTGTGTTCCTTTTGCTTCTGGGTTCTGCTTTAAGACTAAGAGAAAAGTCAAGGGAAACAGCATAAAAGTTAATGTAAAAAAAAAAAAAAAAAAACCTTTCATTCCTAAGACTTCAAGGTCCCAGGTTTAATCCCTGACACCACCATAAGTCAGAGCTGAATAGTGCTCTGGTCTTTCTCTGTATCTTTCTGTATCTCTCATAAAAATAAATAAAATGTTTTGTCAATATTTAAAAAAGATATATTATCTTAAAGAGAAACTGGAGGGAAGGGGGAAAGGGGCCAAGCAGGCGGTGTACCTACTAGAGTGTACATATTTCTATGTTCAAGTCCCTCATCCTCACCGGTAGAGGGATGTTTCACAAGCAATGTAGCCTTGCAGCAGGTGTCCCTCCTGCTCACTCTCTTACAGTCTTTCTCTCACAATTTCTACCTTTATGGCAAAAAAAAAAAAATTAAATAAAGGGGAAACAAGGGCCTCTGGGAGTAGAGGTTCACTGGGCAGGTCCCTATTTTGCCTATGGCAAAATAAACAAATAAATAAGACTCAGGGTAACAAGGATGGACTGTTTCCAGGTCTGTTTTTACAGCATCCTCTGAGACTATAAAGGCTACTCCCACACAGTCAGCCTGGGAAGGTCCCACATATAGGGAAATCAGCTCATAGGAAGAGTGTGTATTTGTGGGAGGGGAGGGACTTCCACAGGGACTACAAGAGGGTGACTGTGACCACCTTCCAGCTCTCCCCACAGGCCAGCAAGAGGAGATCAGAGAACCCTGGAAGAGAGAGAATCAGGTGTGGGTTGAAGAAGCAAGCAGAAATTTCCACCGGCTGTTTCACGTGTTCCCAATTTTGTTTGGCCCAGGGCCTCCTACACACACATGCTTGTATAGCCACTGACTCCCCCAGCCCTCCAGCCTCAGATAGCCCTCACCCCAACACATTGTCTTTGCCCTCCTAAAGATGGCCCAGACTCAGGTAAGCAGATTTCTGCCCAGGGAAAATGGTTTTCAGAAGGAGGCTCTGGTGAACTAGTTTCGGTGTATCTGGAGTTTGGGTCATAGTCTAGAGATGAGCAGTGCTCTCTCACTCCCTTCTCCCTGGCCTCCCCCACCCCATCTCTCTCTCTCTCCACGTGTCTCAAATATAAATACATACCATTTGTAAAACTAAAAGCTCAAGAAGACAATAACTTTCAGGATCCAAGATTCCTGAACAGGGTATCAGTGGAGCAGCAATAGAGAATTATGAATGTATTTTATGAAAGGAAAGAGAGGCCGGGGCTTACACCCCTGACTTCAGAAAAATCAGCTGGTTCAGCTGGAAGGCAGAGGGATGGAGAGAGAAGGTCGTGGTAATCCACAGTCTTTTGAAGCATCATCTCCTCCTATCTCTGAGATGTTGAGAGACCCAGGCCTGTATGTGTGAGAGAGGGTTGGCTGATGAGACAGAATGAGTCTAGGAAGGGCAGAGTTGAAATGAGAAGAAATGTAATGAGCTGCAGCAGAGGCACTGAAAAAATGTGGCTGGAGTGAGGAGTGCTTCGTAGTGGGAGGAAGTGGAGTGACTGAGATGTGGCTGAAGGAAATAATCTTCCCCATCACTAGGGGAGGTCCATGAGCGGTCAGCTGACCCTTAACCATGGGGAAAGTCTAGTGCATTCATGGACATTCCCTGAACCCTTTGCTCTGGCCTCTCTCTCTTGCTCAGAAGACTTCTAGCAACCTTCTCCAAGATAGGGCCAATGGCTTTCACATAATCCATCCCTCCTGGGAAACTTGTCACCTACCACTAACATGTCGAACATAGCGCTTCTTCAACACTACCGACACCAGCCACCATTTTCTCATAATCCCAAGTACCTAGTCGACAGCGAATTCCTAACACACAGTAGCAACTTTGGGGAAACACTGAGAAACCCATGTTTGTCCTACGTCCTGGGCTGCTCTCTATCTCATTTTGCAGGGCCCTTTCCTACGCCTTCTGCTTTTGGAAGAGCACTCAGACCTTCTCCTTCTGCCCCCAGGGCCATGGGCCCTGTCACTTCCTGTGGGTTCTTTAAAGTACTATTTCCAGGCTCCAGAATTGAGTACAAAATAGCTCACCTGGACAGTGCACTTCTTTGCAAGGTATGTGATGCAGGTTAGAACTCAGCCCCCCACTACAATGAAGTAAGTGTTTGTAATGTATTCTCTTCTCCCTCTCTCTCTCTCTCTCTCTCTCTCTCATTGGACTAGTTTCGCAGGTGGGAGAGAGAGACAACCAGGGACTCATGGCTGAGTGATATGCAGTTCAGTCTTTATTCGTGTGGAATGCAGTGCAATCTAAGCTATCTCTAATCACAATCCTGTCCTTATATATCCTGAGGCAGAAGAGTCAGGTCCAAAGAGGATGTACGTAGGATAGGGGGTGGGGAGAAGGAAAAAGCATGCAAAACAGTGAGGATTAAACCAATGCCCTGGAGGCAGGGCGGTGCTTAGTTAACAGTGGTTATGTAAATAGAATACAGTGTTAAGCAGGAGGGATTAAACCAATGAAACAGAAGGGGTCTTAGAAGCAGAATTTAGAAGCATACCAACACTCTCTCCCTCTCTCTTTCTGTCTCCCCTCCTTTTTGTCTCTATCTGAAAAAGCAGGGCCCATTGATGAAGCCCTGGAGAAGACAAAAAAGGGGGCAGGGGGCATATTGGTATTGGTTGGTAAAGTGTACCCATTACTAAGCATGAGGACCCAGGCTCAAGTCAGTCCCCAGGGCAGGAGGAAAGCTTCCTGAGTGGAGGAGCAGTGCAGAATCTATTTGTCTGTCTTCCCCACCCAGTTTTCTGAGCCCCCATTTCTTATCCATGGAAAGGGGGCTTATTTTCTCCTCTGGGGAAGGGAGGAGGTCATAGAGAGGGTAATCTGGGCCTCCCACCCTGACTCTGAGTTTGCTGCAGTGTCCCCAGGAGCAGAGCAGAGTCTCTGCAGGAGGAAATGAAGGAAGGGACTGCTTCAAACCACCACCACCCCAGTCTGAAAAGGAACAGGCAGTACCCCCAGGCCCAGGCAACCAGGCAGGGCTGGCTGTGGGGGGCTGGCTGGCAGGAACCTCAGCCAGGTGTGAAGGAGCCTGGCATCTGGCACCCAGTGCCGCCCAAGCACGTCCGGGCTTCCTTGCCTTTAATAACCATCCCCGCTGCAGCAGAGATGTGGCAGATGAAAACACGCCAGGCTTGGCAGTTGAGGCGAGTGGAGGGTGGATGATCAGGGCATTTAGACTAAGAGGAAGGGAAGAGAGAGAGTGTGCAAGACTGGGGGGACCACACAGGAAGACAGTGCGCTGAGCCCAGCGCAGCCATCTGCCGCCACTTCACAGGCCGCTCCGGAAACTGACAGACACTCCTTGAGCAAGGCCCAGGCCCGTCAGATGAGTCAATCAATCAAAAAAATCCTTATGAAACTTAATCATAGAGGGTCGTGTTAGGGAGTGGGGAACAGATTAAATTACCACGGTATTAGATACGGGAAATGATTTCTGTCAAAACCATCTTTACTGCAATTATAATATGTTAATTATGTATTTCATTAAGTAAGTGGATTAGAGTCTGCACAGATGAAATCATGTGGAGGCTTTGAATCATTCGCCGAGCACGGTGGGAGGACTCCTGTGAATGGATCCTGCTTCATTTGGGAAAAAAAAAAAAAGTACACCTGTCAAATGTCATCCCCTCTTAACCCCTTCTTTTGTGACCCTGGTCAGTAACTGGTCTAATGGAGAAGTCCAGGGCTCCTGGAAGGCAGATAGGGTCACTTGTGGACAGCCTCCAAAGCCCTGAGGCCCCAGGGAGAGGCCCATATGCTGAGACCTCATCAGGATGGATTCTGGTCTTGCTTTCCTGGTCATCCAGCAGACAAGGTGATGCTGACAGCCTCTAGGGAGGTCAGACACCTCTGTGCGATGGCTGGTACAGGCCTTCTGTGGTTTACAGTCATGGGCAATATGTGTGAGAACCACCAGGAGGATGCCACTGCTTGGTGTCTGATTGCAGGAGCCACAAGTGCATTGCCCTTCCTGTTGACCTTGGGGACAGACAAGAACATTGCCCTTCCCATTGAAGGCAAGTGCATAGCTCTTCCTGTTAACCTTGAGAGGCAAGAGCAGTGTCCTGCCAGTTGACCTGGGAGAAGACATTGCTCATTGGATGTTTAGGGAACTTAAATTGCAATTCTAAAGACTCTCCAGATGCAGATTAGATGGCCCACAGCCATAGGACAGGCCAGCCAGATGTTTTACAGTGGCTCTTCAAAACAAGATTGTTTAATCCTCACTTCTTTCAGGCCCTTCCATTCTGGTTAGCTACAAGGAAAGGAGGGCTGCCGAGCCAACCAGTGGTGAGCACCATTGCCCACAGAGCCAAAGCAAGGAAGTCAGCAAAACCTCACCAGCAAGGTTCACTAGGATCACTAGGATCACAGCACTGTGCCCTGTTCCTTTAGCTGCCCATGCTGGGAAACGGGTAGGCTTGTTCATCTCAGCTTGAGTTTGTGGACACATACCAGCCACCAAGGTTAAAACCCTTCAGTCCCCTCACCTCCAATGCTTCTCTGTTTCTGAACCCCTTTCAGGAAGCAAAGAGAAAGGAAGAGCTCACCATGGTCTTTTTCAAAATGAGCAGACATCCAGTCCATAGAGGGCCCAGGCCCTGAGAATATCACTACTAACCACAAGGGAGTTTTGACAAAGGGGAGGTGAGGCAGTGGGAGAGGGGGCAGGGCCTAGGGTCTGCCTGGAGTATGTGGCAGAGGCAGTGACGGGAAAAGGTTGGCTGATTTGATGAAAACCCCATCAGCCTCTCTGGGGAGATATTACTTTCCTCATTATTCCACTGATTGGCCTTATTTCATCTGAAGAATGCCACACGTTCCTTACAGGCCTGGCAAGCCTCTTTAACAATATCCAGGAAAAAAAAAAAAAAGAAAAACCTATCACCTCCTTAATCAAAACAACAAGGAAATTTAACACAAGTCATCTTCTTCCTTAGGGATCACTGGAGAGACCAAGCCCAACCCAATCTGCTACCTCTTGACCCAGTCACCACTCCTCCTAAGCCCCCCAAAACGATCAGATCAGTGGCTTCAATCTTGTTCATGTGGGAGAGCTGTGGGAGGAGTTAGTACTCAGATATGCCAGCAGCTGAGGACTCTGTATAAATCCCATAAGGAGAACAAAGGCTCAGGTGGGACTCCAGCACCTTCCTCTGCACAGAAACAAAATCCCAAAGTGATTAGATGATTCCAAAGCACCATTTTTCTTCCAGGCAGAGTCTGCCCTGATGCAGGAGACTCACTTACTTTGGTCCCCCAATGCTACCCGGGCTCTGCTTGCCAGCACAACAACAGGGAGAAAAGCACAAAACACACTTGTGAAATTCAGACTGAGACTGGCGTTATCAATGGCCTGGAGCTTGCAATAACTGTTAATTAAGTGCATTTTTTTTTCATTCTCCTTTAGCAAAGAGGTAAGATTTAATGATGCAAGTTAACAATGGATGATAATTTAAAGTGGTGACAATAGTTTAATTATTCACCCACATACAAAAGTTAACTTCATAACTTGTTTCTTTGTAAGAACAAGTTCATTTAAAATATTTTGAACTATGCATGCAATTATCACTTAGACTCCTTCCTTCATGGCTTTGTAGAGACAAAGAGTCAATTCTCCTTGTAAATTTCTCACTAGACAGTTTCACAGACTGAAAATTCTGTTTTATTTAAAAAAAGAAGAAGAAGAGCAAAAAGGAAAAGAAGAAAGAGAAGGGGGTGGGGAGGTGGGAAGAAAATCCCCACCATTGGGTTTTGTCTAGAATTTCCTGAGGATTCAGAAGTGAGTTGAGTAGTTCCATAAAACAGTGTCTTTATATTCAAATAGAAACCAAACACCCCAAATAATAGTGTGTGTGTGTGTGTGTGTGTGTGTGTGTGTGTGTGTGTGTGTGCTAGTAACTGAGATACAGCTCCAAGTGTGACTAGAAAAAAGGACAAGTAAATACTGGAAGTAGAGTGTTTAAAATAGTCATCTATTTTATCATTCTTTCTTTCCAGCAGGGTTATCACAGGGGTTCAGTGTCTGTACAGCTCCACTGATCCCAGCTGCCATTTTTTTTAACAGAAGGTAAGAGACATAGAGAGAAAAAGTGAGAGAAAGAATAGAGACACATGTATCACTGTTCTACTGCTTGTGAAGCTGCTCACCTACAAGTTTGAACTCTGGTCTTCACATATGGGAGTGCATGAGTTCTACTGGGTGAGCCAACCAACTTATGGCCCCCTTTTTAAAATTTATTTATTGGGGAATTGATGTTTTACATTCGACATTAAATACAATAGTTTCTACATGCATAACATGTCTCAGTTTTCCATATAACAATACAACCCCCACTAGGCCCTCTGTGATCCTTCTTGAACCTGTATTCTCCCCCCCTCAACCCACCCCACAGTCTTTTACTTTGGTGCAATACACCAATTCCAGTTCAGGTTCTACTTGTGTTTTCTCTTCTGATCTAGTTTTTCAACTTCTGCCTGAGAGTGAGATCATCCCATATTCATCCTTCTGTTTCTGACTTATTCCACTTAACATGAATTTTTCAAGGTCCATCCAAGATCAGCTGAAAATGGTGAAGTCACCATTTATGATAGCTGAGTAGTATAGTATTCCATTGTGTATATATATCACAACTTGCTCAGCCACTCATCTGTTGTTGGACACCTGGGTTGCTTCCAGGTTTTGGCTTTTACGAATTGTGCTTCTATGAACGTATGTGTACACAGATTTTTTTTGGATGGGTGTGTTGGGTTCCTTAGGATATATCTCCAAGAGAGGAATTGCAGGATTGTAGGGTAGGTCCATTTCTAGCTTTCTGAGAGTTCTCCAGACTGTTAAATAGCCCCTTTGACGTGAACATTTTACTAGGTTTGATGATAATGTACTCATCTGAACACTGGCTTCATGTTGACCAAACCATAATTGTAATTGGTTCTAGCAGGATCTTGAGAGGCTTCCTTTCAAGAGAGGATTGTGGAGGTGTGGTTTGAGTGAAGATCTTCTCAGTATTCTCTAAATTTACTGGAGTTGCTATCAGCTTTGATATCAGTTGTTCATCACCGGTAGGGAGCAAGAGCAAGTGAGAACTTGGAATGGACGAGGTGGTCAAATTCTGCTCTTTCACAAGACAGATGACTCAGCAAATGTGGGATCATTGTGGAGCTCCTGCTGTATGCCCAACCAGCAATTGCAGTTCCTTTAAAAGGTGCTGGCTCCATCCTGGTGCCTGGGTGTTTGGGGAAAAGTTAAATTGCTTTTGTGCTCCATTCGGTCAGAACAACATTAACTATATTGTCTCTAAAACAATTCAAACCAACCAATATTTGAATATGGATAGACTTGTGACTAATCACATATCAAAATGCCATCCAGTCTTCCTTTGTGATGACTGTGTGTGTGTGTGTGTGTGTGTGTGTGTGTGTGTGTGTGTGTGTGTGTGTGTGTGGTGCTTCAGTATAATGGTCATTGGACAGTTTTATGATCAGAAACTTTCTGACTGAAATAAAAATTTTCCCACTGAAGTTTAGTTGTTTATCAGGAGCTGGTGCCACTTTGTTACAGAGGACACTAGACTGTGTAATATAGACAACACTGTTGTAGAAATGCCAGTTTTCTACCATAACTTCATTACATAAATGAAATTTTGTCTGTTTTTTTTTTCTTTTAAGAATGTAGCATGGCAGTCAGTGCTTCTGTGACAAGTGTACACACTGGCCTATAGAATTCCTAAAGTCCCCCAATTCAGTCTTCAATAGAAAAAAGAATTGTGTGAAAAATCAATCCCTTCTTTCTACCGATCTTAGAGTAATAAGCAGAGAGGAAAAGATGGCGGAACATCATCAGCTGAGCATGAAGAATGACATCATTGGGGTCTTTGGAAGGGTATAGAGTTGTAACCACTAGAGTAGAGATGTCTGGTAGATGACATGCAAAGAGCATCCATATTACTCTCTAAAGTTAAACTCAGAGCAGTGGTGGTGCACCTGGTTGAAAGCAAATATTACAAAGTGCAAGAACCCAGGTTTGAACCTCTGCCCACCACCCCGTCTCCATCTACAGATGGAAAACTTTGTGAGTGGTGAAACAATGCTGCAGGTGTCTCTCTGTCTCTCTCCCTCTTTATCACTCCCTTCCCTCTCAATTTCTGGCTATCTCTATCCAATAAATAAACAAGGATAATAAAAAATAAATAAGTAAGTCAAGTTGAACTCCACACCAAATACTCTTTATCACTTGATCCTCTCTTGTTTCGTACTATCCACCAACTAACCTTCTTTTGTTGTTTGTTACAGTTTTGTATGTTTACTGTCTGCCTGCCCTTATAGAATGTAAGCTCTGAGAGCAAAGGATTTATCCTTCCTGTTTGTCATGGTAACACGTGTCCTCAACTGCCACGGCAGGTGTTCAGTGAATACTTATTGAACATACAAGTGGATATGCATTGATTTCATTTGTTGATTGTTAAATAAGCTCCCTGTCCCTTAACTAGCAGATGTTTCGGCATAACAGAAGTGATGAAGGGATTACTTATTGTAGACAATGTTATTGTGAGTTCCTTGTCCCTTCCTACATTCAACTCTTTGCCATCTAAGTTTGTTAATGTAGCTTCTGCTTTGTTAAGGCAGAGGAAATCGCCTTGCCTGCTGACTTTGTGTTTCACCAAGAGGCTAACCCCAGTTCCATGGCTGCCAGTTCTTAGCAACATCGCCCCGCCAGATATTCGTCAGGATGTGGCATCATCTAAGTTCATTTCCCACATCCTGCCAATATTCGTGGATATCTTCGCCCACCCTGTCCAACGCTTGACGTCTCGTCACCCAATCTGGTCCCCTATGCCTACACTGAACTTCTCTGCTCCAGTCTCTTGGAAACAGAGTTGGCAGTCAGCTGAGGTAAAGAACAAACACCTCATCACAGACCCCTGCAAGCGTCAACCCGGCTTTGACCTAGCACGTTATGATTGGGCCCTCCTCAATCGCTATCGAACAGGCCATGGCCGGTGCGCCGCTATGTTCCATCGCTGGGGGGCCAGAGATGACCCGAACTGCCCCTGCGGCTACAGACAGACTATGACCCACATAGTCAACGACTGCCACCTCTCCAGATTCAAAGGAGGTCTCGAAACTTTACATCAGGCTCAACCTGACGCTGTTGACTGGCTACGGAAGAAGGGCAAACGCTAGAAGAAGAAGAACCAAGAGGCTAGCTTTAGCCAGTACAATGAGTTGGAAATGGCATTGCACTGATTATTAAGAGTTCTTGTGTCTCTATGTTCTTCTCTATACTTCTGTCATCACTATGAGAAGAACAGACCCAGCCTAGTCTATGGGTCCCAGAAAGAGAATGCAAGACATTTAGAGGTAAGTTGTTCAACTGAGTTCAGCCTGGATGGACCAACCCCCAGTCAGCCCATTGTCACATGAGCTAGATTAGTCCTTATTGCTTCATACCGTTAGCTTCCTGCTCTTGATTCTTATACAACCATGCACATCCCATGTGCTCTATCTCAAACCCTTGGATGAATGAAACTGTACCTGAGGCTCTGAATTAGCCAAAATGACCCATGACTATGCCAGGTCATATGTACTTCATTTTAAGTGGCCAGCAGGAGAGAAATATGTAGAAGCAGCCCCACAGAGCAACCCATCTAAGGGCCAGACACTGCCATCTGCACTTCCCATGCATTATCTTCCAAGGTCCCAGCTCCTACAGCATCTCTTCTTCAGTGAGGATACTAGGCTTACTAAGGGGATATTTGCTTGTCTCTGATCACACATCTGAGAAGAAAAAAAAAAAATCCCTTTCAGCTGTAAACCTCAGATATTATTACAAAGATAAGGATGAGTCTGGCTACAATTAGAGCAAATAGGTAGAAATTCAGAGGTAGCTCACTGGGGAGACCTGTCTCTTCCACTCTCTACGCCCACTGCGTATCCAGAGTGGCCTGAGGTAAACAGAACTACAGTTTTATGTACAACATACTCTCCCAGAGACTATGTTGCATTGACAAAGAATAGTTGTCCTGAAAGTCTTTGAATTCTTGTCTTCTGAGCTAGCTCTCCAACAGGCAATAGCACATTATTTTTATTCCACCAGGGTTATAATTGGGGCTCAGTGCTTACATGGGTCTACAGTTTCTGGTGGCCATTTTTTTTCTTTCTATATAGGCACAGGGTAGGAGAGAGAGATAAAGAGGGAGACAAAGAGACAGAAAGGAAGAGAGACAGCTGCAGCATTGCTCAACTACTTGCAAAGCTTCCCTTCCATACACATAGGCGGCTACCAATGTGACAGAATTAAAAAAAAAAATTCTGAACCATGAGTTCAGCTTGTTTTGGGACCAAGTTCTCCAAACACAGTCTTTATATTAGAGAGTATTCATCTCTTTACGAAACAGAATAATTAAGGACCTAGTGAGAAAGCTCATTTGGGAGGAAGGTCTTGTTGGTCATGTGTGCACCTAAGGTTTAAGACCCTGGTACACCATATGGAAATACAATGTGGTAGGGAGGTTTTCAGCATTGTGACATCTCTTCCTCTCTGTCTCGCTGTTTTGATTCCCCTCTCTTTTTCTATCAAAAAAAATCCCAGGAGAAATAAAGCCTTGGCAATAATAAACAGAAAGAAGAAGAGGAAGAAGAAGAAGGAGAAGGAGAAGGGGAAAGGGAAGGAGAAGGGGCAGGGGCAGGGGCAGGGGAAGGGGAAGGGGAAGGGGAACGAGAAGAAGGAGGAGGAATGAAATAATTGAAGGTTGCATTTAATATACTTTTATAATATCTTTTACTGCATTCTATGCCCTCATTCATTTATTCATTCAGTAAACTCCAGTGAGTCTCTGCTATGATTCAGGCAGCCGGCTCAAGCCAAAAGGTCCAGAGCTGTCCTCTTAATTACATGTCCCTCTAGTTTGGAAACATTTCAGAATAGACACCATTTGTCATCACTGCTCACTGAAAAGCTTCCAATGGCTTTCAGACACCAAGCCAACTCCTCAGCTGCTTCTGTCCCTCATGAGTTTACATGTGTCCTGCCTAGCATCCAACTATTGTCACATGTGGTTCCCCTGCCCTGAAGTCCTCCTCCCTCCACTTGGAAATAGTCTACTTGTTTTTGAGATACAAATCTAATTGCCTTTCTGATGATTAATGTTATGGGTCAACTAGACTGGGACAGTGATAGCTAGCCAGACATTATTTCTATATCTCTTCTTCTTCCTCCTCCTCCTCTTCTTCTCTCTCTCTCTCTTGTTCTGTCTCTGTCTGTCCTCTCACATAAATAAATTATAAAAAAAAATGAGGGTGTCCAGGGGTAGCACAGCAGTTTAAGTGCACATAGTGTGAAGCACAAGGACCAGCATAAGGATCCCACAGTTCTAGTTCCTGGCTCCTCACCTGCAAGGAGGGCACTTCACAACTGGTAAAGCTGGTCTACAGGTATCTATATTTCTCTCCCTCCTCTTTCTTCCTCTCCTCTCTCCATTTCTCTGTCCTAACCAACAATAATGACATCAATAACAACAATAATAATAATAAACCACAACAAGGACAACAAAAGGGAAAAAATGGTCTCCAGGAGCAGTGGGTTTGTGGTGCCAGCATCAAGCCCCAGCAATAACCCTGGAGGCAAAAAAAAAAATAACCACTGAGAGTGGTGATTTTGTTTTGCAAGTACTGAGTCCCAACAATAACCCTGGTGACAACTACAAAAATTAAACAAACAAACAAACAAATAAATAAATAAATGAGCCATGGGTAGATGCTACTCTTATACTTAGTGTATTTATTATGTATTTATCTTCCATTAAGATAAAACACTTTGTCAATTGCAGTATGTTATGTATTATAAACATCTGGAACAGTGCCTGATTCAAAATAGGTGCCTAATAAGTCCCACCAATAGAATGAATGGCATGGAGTAGAGAGAGAGCAAAATTTTTCAAATTTCAGGTAACAAACACCCTAGTCTGAAGATGATTACATTTTCCCAAGAAGGATGTGTGTGTTGGGGGGGGGAATCCTCTATATTAATGGCCACTGTAGAGCATACACACTATCATGTACAAGTACCTAGGTTTGAATTTCCTAGTCACTACAAAGAAGCAACTATTTGGGGTGTGGGGGGGAGGAAGCTTAGAAGAACAAAGAAGCAGTGTTATGGTGTCTCCCCTTCCCTTTCTATCTGTCTCCCATGTTCTAGCTAAAGGAGAGAGAGAGAGAGAGAGAGAGAGAGAGAGAGAGAGAGATTACCAAGAGCAGAGAAGTCATGCACCAATAACCCTGATAGGAAAAGAAAGAAAAAGGAATAAAGAAAGAAAGGAAGGAAGGAAGGAAGGAAGGAAGGAAGGAAGGAAGGAAGGAAGGAAAGGAAAGGAAAGGAAAGGAAGGAAGGAAGGAAAGAAAGAAAGAAAGAAAGAAAGAAAGAAAGAAAGAAAGAAAGAAAGAAAGAAAGGAAGGAAGAAAGAGGCATCATTATGGCAGGCTTTTCTACCTGTTCAGTTTTGGTTGGCCAAG
Organism: Erinaceus europaeus; assembly: GCF_950295315.1. NCBI lineage: Eukaryota > Metazoa > Chordata > Mammalia > Eulipotyphla > Erinaceidae > Erinaceus > Erinaceus europaeus. The sequence continues at coordinate 179,814,593 of NC_080163.1, forward strand.
GGCATGAGCAGATAACAGTTACTCAGGGTTTTCATGTAAAAAGTCTTTTATTCCTTCATCACTGTAGTACAGTCTTTCAGAAACACAAAGATCTTTATGGAAGCACCATCTCTTCTAGTTATCACACGTTGATGATACAAGGCCAAGAAGTTGATCGTCTATATTGCAAAAACATCATTCTGAGGTTCATCAGTATCAAGGCCAAATGACCCATGGATTTCTTCTTTTATATAAGATTAAGTGCAATTTTTTTAAGTAAGGCCTATCAAGATGTGATGTGATGAAAGTCCATCCTTTGAATAAGTGTTGTGACTTAAGAAACAGTCCAATTTGACCCCTTCCTTTGTCATGAATGCGAAATCCACCTTCTTACATGCAAAAAAGCAGAAGGTGTCTGATCCCATAGGGACCTACCGCCCACTGTCACCACATAAGAAATCCCTTTTGTAGTGGCTATGAGATTAAAGGGAAAATGAGCACTTTCTGCCTGAAGACAGCATAGTACATTGGTACCACCATTACAGAGAGCCATCTGGAGGCAAGTATTGAATCAGAAGTGTTTTGACTCTCTCACACAGCAGTTTTCTTGTAGGACTTTAATTAATTAGTTAGTTAATTAATTTATTAATTTTGCCTCACTGGGACTCAGTGCCTGCACTACAAATCCACTGCTCATGGAGGCCATTTTTCCCATTTTTATTGCCCTTGTTGTTATTATTGCTGTTGTTGTTGGATAGGACAGAGAGAAATCCATAGAGGAGAGGAAGACAGAGAGGGGGAGAAAAAGATAGACACCCGCAAACCTGCTTTACCGCTTTTAAAGTGACCCCCTTGCAGGTGGGGAGCCAGGGGCTCAAACAGGGATCCCGATGCCTGTCCTCTCCGTGCTGTATGTCCTTAGCCCACTGCGCTACCGCCTGGCCCTCAGGACTTAATTTAGTGCAACTTATCTTGCAGATACACGGGAAGCTCGCATGTGAAGTGTTGTTTGACAGGGATGCCTGCAATAAGAACAGATTACCAAAGGCTATTTGATTTCAATTTTCCTATGGAAAATCCTTGCTCCATTCAAAGAGAAGATGACTACACAGTTGATAAAATGCATGGGCTTGAGTAGGAATGACTACACTGTGGACAGCAGGTCAAATCTTGACTACCACTTGATCTTCTTACTGAAGTTTTATTATGGAACAGCTCCACTCATTCATTCATTCACATATTGTCCTGACTGCTTTTGAAAGTCCCAGATTGGGTGCTAGACCGTGGCACAACCAGCAAAGCACAGCATGTGTGAGGACCCAGGTTCAAGCCTCCGGCCTCCATTTTTAATGGAGAAGGATTAGTGGGTGGTGGAGCAGGCTGCAAATGTATCTTTCTCTCTCTACCACCATTCTCTTATTTCATTCTGCCTCTATCATAATATAAAAAGGAAAACTTGGCTACCAGGAGCAGTGCATTTTTTGTGCATGCACTGGACCCCAGCAATAAATCTGGTGAGATACATGCGGGCGCGCGTGCGCATGCGCGCGCACACGCACACGCACACACACACGTTTGATTGGCAATTTTGACTACTTGTACAGAGTATTCAGTCCTCAAAGCCTAAAGTGTGTTACTTGTCATTTTTTAGAAAAAGTGTGTTGATCCCTTTTTTTGTCCTCTCTCTCTCTGTCTCTCTCTCTTTTTCTTTTTTGCCACTGGGGCCTCCTACCTAAAGGTTTCCACTGTATAAAAAGGTTTTATTTTTCTTTTCAAATTTAGTCAAAAAGATACAAAAAGGAAGAGGAGAGAAACCGTTTATTCCACTAGCAGGGCTTCCCCAAGATGCGCTGAACAATGCTCTCTCTCAGGTGGCTTTTAGGGATGGGAACTAGAGTTTTCATCAGCTAGTAAGTATGCCCTCCCAGGGGAACTACCTCCCTTCTCCCTGCCCCTGACCCAGGATCCTTCCTCTTTTCTCTTTTCTTAATTTACATTTTAAATTTCATTTTGCTTTACCAGAGCACTTCTCAGCTCTGACTTAAGGTGGTGTTGGAGACTGAACCTGGGAGTCTTTAACAGAACCAGTATGCTGTCTCCCTAGCCCCTTCCCACTCACCTCCACCCACCCCACCCCACCCCACCCCTTTTTAAGCTTTTTCAAATAGAAAGAGTGAGATGGGCTGGTTAGGGGAGAGAAAACCAACAACTCAGAAACTTCCTTCAGTGCAAGTGCAGTGGGGACCAGACTTGAACACAGATTACACACATGGCAAAGCAATGAACTCTCTTGCCAGGCCCTCTGGTCTCTTTTAAAAGACAGAATTGCGGGGGTCGGGCTGTAGCACAGCAGGTTAAGCAGGTGGCATGAAACTGGAGGACTGGCATAAGGATCCCAGTTTGAGTCCCCAGCTCCCCACCTGCGGGGGGGCGGGGGTCACTTCACAAGTGGTGAAGCAGGTCTGTAGGTGTCTATCTTTCTCTCCCCCTCTCTGTCTTCCCCTCCTCTCCCCATTTCTCTCTGTCCTATTCAGCAACAATAACATCAATAACAACAATAATAATAACCGTAACAATGATAATAAGGGGCAACAAAAAAGGAAAATAAATAAATTAATAAAATATCAAATAAACTAATTAATAAAATTGGATTAAATAGATCGCAATTGGCTAGAGAGGGGGGGGAAAACAATACTGGCAGGAAAAAGCAGGGCGGTGACATATCATCTGACACCATTTATATGAATTAAACACAAAAATACATGGCTACATTCCTAAGTATATGGGAGTGTCACAAATGGACTGGAAGAATGTCAGCAGCCCAGCTCATAATTCTAATTGCCTGTGGGAGGGTCAGAGGAGAATGGAGTGGGTTTGGATAGAATGGAAGGCTACAGGAAGATCATGAATCATTTCTTTTCATTTCTGTCTTGGAATAGAAATCACAAACTATGCTCTGCTCTCACAGGAGGTTGCACAACACCTCACCCCACAACCCCATTTTGTTCCATGTCCCCTTTCCAAGCGCTGCAAGCTGTCTCATCAGCAACTGATATAAGGGACAAGTCTGACCAAAGATTCAAGTGAAGGCAGGAGAGCATAGTTTAGACAAACAGATCACTGGGATTTACAGGGGAAGTCCAATTGCAACAGGATGTCTTAGTCAGGTTTCCTCAAGTTGAACTTGACCACATAAAGTCACTGTGAGATGCGCCAGAGATGGACCTGACATTGCGCCATCCCAAACAGGAGCTACCCACCAAGGGTAGTTAGTTACTGAACTCTTGAAATGTGACTGGGCAAAAATGGAACATGCTGTTAATGTAAAATGCATGCCAATTTCAAAGACTTAGTCTGGGGGGGGGGAACAAGCAATATATCGCATTAATAGTTTGTCATGTTGATTGATATGAAATGATAATATTTGGTGTATCGGTGTGTTCGTTTTCTATCACAGCTGTAACAAATTACTGCAAACTGGGAGGGGGCCTTAAAGCAACATAAATTTATTATCTTACAGTTGGGTGGGTTGCAAGTCCCACACATGTCTCCCAGGGGTTTCCAGGAAGGTGTCAGCAGGACCACATTCTTTTCTGCAGACTCTTCCAAGGCCTTTGCCAGCTTCTAAAGGCCTCCCGCATTCCTTGGCTCCTTTATTCATCTTCAAAGCCAGCAGGAGCTGGTCAAGTCCTTCTCAAATGGCAGAGATCTGCCCCTCTCCTCTGCCTACCTCTGTATTTTAAGGACCCCTGTGATCACACCCACTGGGATGACTTAAGACAGTTCAGATCACAGCTCTATCTTAGAACCAGGTGACTAGCACACTTAATTTTTCTCTGCCACCCCAGTTCTCCTTTGCCACATAACAACACAGTGACAGGTATTGGACACCTATGAAGGCCTCTTCATGTTGCTCCATAGCAACTGCAATTAACATTAATTTCACCTATGTTTCTCTGCTTTGGGAATGTGGCTGCAAAAAAGGCTAGGGAGACCGCATAATGGTTATGCAAAAGGCTTTCATGCCTGAAACTGTAAGGTCTCAGCTTCAATCCCCAGCACCACCATAAGCAAGAGCTGAGTAGCATTCTGTTTTTTCTCTGTATCTCTTTCATAAAATAAAATAAGAATAAACTAATATATATATAATATTATATATATTAACATTATGTATATAATATGGTTGCAAGGAAAATTTAACTTACCCATGAGGATTACATCTTACCTCACTTGGACAACATGGCTCCTAGGCAATATATGGGTGTGTTTTGCCAACTTAAACTATGTGCATGTCAGGCAATGTCAACTGAAATGCAATGGTTCCATCAAAATCACTATTAATCAATGTTTATTGAGATTTTACTATGTGCCCAGCCCTATATTTAGGCATAAATTCCTCTCATCTGTGCATGAATCTTGAGGCTGATTCTACTGTTATTTACAAATCACAAGTAATTTGAACTAAATCAAAGAACCAAGAAGTCGGCTCAAGTTTCAGACAGCAGTGTCTGGAGATTTCCCTCCAAGATCTCTGCCTATTTCAAATATCAGTTTGGATTCTAAGATGGGGGACACGTGCTGAACAGAGAGGTCTCCGAGTAGGACACCTGCCTTACCATAGACACAGCCCAAGTTCAAGTCCTGATACTTCACGGAAGTTACTACAGCTCCAAAGGAAGCTATAATATCTTTCTTTCTCTCTGTCTTTCTATCTGAAGGAAAAGATGGCTAAGGATTATGAAATCACACACAGTCAAGTCCCCAGCTACACACACACACACAGGCACATACACATGCACACACACACACAAGCTGGTACAGATACAACTGCTATATTCTAGTGCCCTGGAGTCAACCTGCCTCTCCACAAAAATTTGCAAAGACACTTTGTTTTGCTAGAGCCCATAGAGTGATGCCACAGAGATCTAATGTTCTGATTATGAACTAAGTCTTTCTGGATATTCAGTCTTGTGTAAGGATCCCAGTTCGAGACCCCGGCTCCCCACCTGCAGGGGAGTTACTTCACAGGCGGTGAAGCAGGTCTTCCAGTGTCTATCTTTCTCTTCTCCTCTCTGTCTTCCCTTCCTCTCTCCATTTATCTGTCCTATACAACAACAATGACATCAATAATAGCAACAATAAGAACTACAACAATAAAACACAGGCAACAAAAGGGAATAAATAAATAAATATTTAAAAAAAAAACAGGTGTGGGGGGTGAGTGGGGGGTGTCAGACTCCTTCTTCCTCTGTCCGTTCATTCATTCAGGCCCTGCATGGACTAGATACTACCCACCACAATGGGAAGGATTATTTGCATTACTGATACTGATGCAAATGCTAATTGTACATCCCAGGGATTTTTGGCTTACAGATGGCATATCATGAAAGCTCCCAGCTTCCATAATCATGTGAGTCAACTCCTTATAGTAAATATATAAACAAGTATATGTAAACATATGTGACATGTGTTATGTACTATGTGTATATTCTGTTTCTCTAGAGAATTTAGAATACCTCTAGGAGGTACAGTGGAGGGTTGCTCAGAGAAATAATAAGTTCCAAGTACTTTAAGTGTGTGTACATTATTAGGAATATCTAGGAATCATGTTTAACAGAATATAGCTGTTTACAGTTACATATACATGGACAGGAGGGTGGCAGACAGGTGGGAGGGTCAACGGCTAGATGTGTGGGTGAACAGAAGAGTGGATGGGCAGAGAAATAGATAGATGGCTGGGCAGTTGGGAAGTGGGTAGGTAGAAGGGCTAATGAGTGGATGAGTGGATGGATAGATGTTTGGATAGTTGATTAAGTGGATAGTTAGATGAGGTGGTTAGGTAAGTGGGTGGGTAGATGATTTGATGAGTGGGTGAACAGAGAGCTAAAAATGGAAGCAAGTTGGCTAAAGTCCCGAGTCAGAAGTGAAGCTGGTAGCAGTAAGACTGGAAAGATAAGACAGAGCCTGATTATGAAGACCTTAAAAGCTCCATTGAAACTACTCTATCGTGAAGCATAAGGGGGCATGACAGGTACACCAGGGAAGTAAAATCACTGGAAAGTTGCTTTAAAGTTGACCATGGCCTCAGGGATATAGACTCAAAGTACACAGCTTGGAAAAATTATTGTGAGCTCTATAACTATCTATCTGGAAGACACCGTACACGTTTGAGACTAACCCCTATATCAAGCACAACTCGAAATGTTTTAGTTTTTATTTTTTAACATTTGTTTGGTTTTTGTTTGCTTGTTTGTTTGTTTAATTTTATTTATTTTGGATAGAGACCGAGAGAAGTTGAGAAGGAGGAGGGAGACGGAAAGGGAGAGAGAAGGAGACACCTGCATCACTGCTTCATGACTTATAAAGTTTCCTCCCATGCAGGTTGGAACCAGGGACTTGAACCCAGGATCCTTACACACTGTAATGTGTGCATTCAACCAAGGGTGCCACCACCTGCCCCTCCCCAAAGTGTTTTATAATCACTCACTCACTAAACCTACACAAGGGCTCTAGGAAGTCAGTGAATTTTGATCACCCTTGACTGCAACAAGGAACGTGAGACACTGAGAGGTTAGGGACCCACATGACTTTGTACACCACATGACTTGGTGCATATAAGTGGCAGGTCTGCTGGCTCTGCATAGGCAATCAGACTCCAAAGCCCAGACCCTTAACCCTCACTTCCTCCTGATGCTGATTCCATGGCTCGGAGGACAGTGGCTGCTTCCTGGGGAAGTAGTGGCACATCTTTTCTATTACAGGGACAGTGTAGAATGGTCCAGGGAGGTGACAGTCAGCAAAGCAGCAGGTCCATAGGTTCTTAATGGATAGACTTAGAGCATCATGGCATTGCTCATAAAGCTTATTTTTTATTTTATTTATTTATTTATTTATTTATTGGCTAGAGATAGCCAGAAATTGAAAAGGAGAGGGAGAGAGAGAGAGAGAGAGAGAGAGAGAGAGAGAGAGAGACCTGTAGCACTGCTTCAACACTCACAAAGCTTTCCACCTGCAGGTGGAGACTGGGGGTTTGAAACCAAACCAGGTCCTTGTGCATTGTAACATGTGCACTCAACCAGGTGTGCCACCACTGGGTCCAGAAAGTTTAAATCCTCTGCTCTCTATCCACCAGAGCCCCAAGAACCTGATTATTCTCGGAGCTTGCAAGAATTTCTGCAACACAGAGGCTCCTTGCAGGGAGAATTCACCAGCCATCCCCTTTCTCTTTGAGTCCTTAGAAGGAATTTCAGGCAACGACTCTGTGTCATACCTGGTATATGCCTACCAGCTCTCCAGTCTTGTCTCTTACTCCCTGTCTTCCCCTCCTGTGCCTTGAGATATGCTGACATGGAAAGGATGTGTTACTACTTCCCCAGGAAGCAAGACACACACATGGGGCCTTAGACATATACTCTAGTGCCTCAGGCTTGCAGGGGAAATGTGGAGAATGGGGGGGGGGGGGGCAAAGAAGCAGACAGTAGGAAATTACCCCAAAGTAGATAAAGAAGTCTTTGAAGAAAAGGGAGGGGGTGAGGAAGGTACAGAACTTTGGTGGTAGAAGTAGTGAGACAATATACTCCTATTAGCTTATAAACCTGTGAAACACTATTAAATCATTCATAAAATGTATGTTTAAAGAAAAAAAAAGAAAGACAATGAGGGGGCTGGGCAGTGGCACACCTAGTTGAGTGCACACATTAGTATGAGTTCATGTCCCTGGTCCCCAACTGCAGGGGGAAAGAGTCACAATTGATTAATCAGTGTTTCAAGTGCTCTCTTTCCCTCTGTCCTATCAAATAAAATGAAAAACCTTAAAAGGAAAAAGTGGCAACTGGAAGTGATGGATTCACCTTCTGGGCACCAAGTCTGAGAGTTAACTTTGGTGGCAATAAAAGATAATAAATAAGGGAGTTGGGCGGTAGTGCAGTTGGTTAAGCGCAAGTGGCTCAAAGCGCAAGGACCAGTGTAAGGATACCGGTTCAAGCCCCTGGCTCCCCACCTGCAAAGGAGTCGCTTCACAAGCGGTAAAGCAGGTCTGCAGGTGTCTTTCTCTCCCTCTCTCTGTCTTCCCCTCCTCTCTCCATTTCTCTGTCCTATCCAACAACAACGACAGCAATTAAAAAAAGATAATAAATAAATAAATATATAGCAGAGTGAGATGTATTTCAAGACCAGTGGTCCTTAAACCAGTGTTGGTATGCTTCTAATTCTGCTTCTAAAACCCCTTCTGTTTCATTGGTTTAATCCCCCCTGCTTAACACTGTATTCTATTTACATAAACCACTGTTAACTAAGCACCACCCTACCTCCAGGGCATTGGTTTAATCCCCACTGGTGATGTCTTTTTGCTCCGCCCCCTCTCCTTGTCACACCCTGATTTTCACCAACCTCTTTTCACTCCACCCTCTCTACGTCACATCCTGTTTCCACCCTACTTGGCAAGTATATATATATATATATATATAAGGACAGGATTGTGATCAGGGGTAGCTTAGCTTAGATTGTGCTGCGTTCCACATGAATAAAGAGATACTGCGTACAGCTCAGCCATGAGTCCCTGGTCATCTATCTCCCGCCCGCAAAGCTAGTCAGCCCAGCAAACCTGTACTCAGCAGAAACCCAAATGTATATATTTTATAGACATGAGTCCTTCCTCTTCTTCTACTACTCCTACTTCTTCTCCTTCTCCTCTCCTTCCTCCTCCTCCTTTAACTTGCACTGATTCATGAATAATAAAGAGAGAGAGAAGAGAGAGAGAGACCCAGAGCATCACTCTGACACATGTGTTCCCCAGGGGCAAACTCAGGACCCCGTGTCTGTAAGTCCAGTGCCTTAACCGCTGTGCCAGTGTTAGGGTCTCATAACCAAGTATGTTGCATAGGCCTCTTTTGTGTCCCTGACAGCTGTGTTTTGAGAGGCCTTGACAGAGAGCTTGTCAAGGCTTCACCACTCTGCCTGTCTGCTGCCAACTCCTTAGACAGCCCTTTGTCGCTATGTTGCTGAGAGCTGCCAGCCTCCTTGCCCAGAATCCATTTTACCATTGGGTTTCAGAGGTGACTACCTCTACCTAGATCATAATCTTCTTGAGGGTCCAACTGTCAGGCTGCACCTTTAAGAGGCAGAAGGATGGAAATCTGAAGTAAATGGGATGCAATACAAAACTACTAGCAAAAACAAGCAGAAGAACACTTTCCTTTAGGCAAATAAAGCACTGGCCACTTTTTCTAAATATTCCACACCCTCCTGAAACCTGGCACAGGACTTTGCACAGACTGGAAATTCCATAGATATTTGCTGAAGGAAGAAAAGAAGGGAAGGATGGAAGGAAGAGTTGAGTGAATAGGATGAAGCAGCACAGGACTGAGAGTCAGAGCCTCTTGGCCTTGTCTCAGCTCTTCCAACTCCTTGTTAGATGAAGCTCCAAAGTTAACCCCCAGCCCCCACCCTGAAGGCCTCAGTCTCTGAAGCTCAGAGGTTCCCAGTTCGATGCCCCCACCCCCTCCCTGGTTGTGGCAGCTGTGGAAGTTTTCCCTCCCCCAACAGGACACCAAACGGTTAACGCACCACCCACTTCCTTTGATTTATGAAGTGGACGATTGGACCAGGAAGCACAACAGAGACAGCCCTTCTCACTTGCAGGGGGAGGCCCCGGAGAGCAGTAATTCTGTTACACAAAGGCGAGCAGCAGCCTAGGGCCCTTGACTGTGCTGGAAAGCCTACCCTCTCCAGCCCAGCCCCGACCCACACCAGGGCCAACAATCCGTTCCTGCCCTGCAGTGCAGGGACAGAGGTGGCTTGATCAACTGGCCTCTGCTGTACAGGCGGCACAAGGCCCTTACAGCAAAGCCTCTGGCCCCAGGAACTGAAGCGCTAGTCTGCCCCGGTCACCGCTCAGCACTGCCTTTCAGCATCTGCCAATCTATCAAGATCCAGCTACCGCTGTGAACCCATCAACTGCATGGAAAGGAAGAAAGGGACCCCTCACCACAGCAATTATTTATCCTGGGCCTGAACTCCAGGTGACCTTTCCAGTTTCACAGAAGTTACTGCAGTTGGGAGCACCTTGGTTTGTAGCATTTTTTTTTTAAATCCCTTCTTCTTGTAACAAATACAGTTTCTTTTCTCTGCTACGTGATCCTCTTTTGCAAAAAAGAAAAGAAAGAGAAGAAAGAAAGAAAGAAAGAAAGAAAGAAAGAAAGAAAGAAAGAAAATGGCAAGGATTTCTGGGTGGTCCACACACTATGAAAGGAGTGTAATGTTGGCTGGCCTGGCAGAGAGTAACTTTCATGTGAGAAAAAACAAAAAGTCACACACATACAAAAAAAAGTTACAAAAAAAAAGTCCAACAACGAAAGAGTTATGACCTCTTGGGGGTGCTCCAGGGAAGACCTGAACAGCGCCCCGCCCCCACCAACTCCCCCCTGGGAGGCAAATGCAGGTCATCCTTCACCAAAGACTCCTCTGCGGTGACCTACAGGGATCTGATATTGTACAGTGTGTGTGTGTGTGTGTGTGTGTGTGTCCTAGAGTTTCAAGAAAATCCAGGCTGTAATGAGGGTTATGCAGGGTCCAAGTTCCTGTGTAAATTTAAAGTGACCTAAGGGACATAATTACATAAATCTCATCATGAGACAATATACTTTTTATTTGTTTGAATTTTATTTGTATTGGTAAAACTGACCTGAAACTGACACAAGTTTATTAGAAAAAGGACTCTGTAAAAGCAAGTGGGCTGGTCTTCTTATTTAAGATGGATGTGCCAACTTCTAGTATGATTAGAGAAATGGATAACTCACTAACATCTGTGCAAACCACAATAAAAAGGGATTTAGTGTTACCCCAAGGAAGGCAAGAGAGGCTGTCTGTCCATTAAACGCTTTATTACAGTGCCAGCAGCTTTTTTCTAATTCAGTTATTCCTACACCGCGTTCAGCACTCTGACTGCCTGTCATCCCACCAGACAGTGCTCGGGGCTGGGAGGTTTTGTGCAAGGTAGGTGACAATCAAATGAGCCACTGAGAAGAGAGGGGAGCCTGACCCTCGTGAAGGATTAACTACAGAAAGTGAGTGTGATCATGTCACACCATTACTTAGAATTTTCACAGTCAATTTCTGAAAATATGAGATAAGTTCTTAAAGAGGCCGTTGGCTCAGGAGCTCAGAGGACCTAGTGGGGTTTTGTTACTGCATGGCTGGGAGCCTGGAGTAAGGGGTCTGCCCCAGGGGCAGGGAAGGGTCTGATCCTGCACAGGGCATGCTGGAGCCAGGCCCTGGGGCCAGGCACTTCAAAAAGCTCTGAAGTCAAAGGAGACAGAAGGAGAGATGCCTTCTGGGCCACCTTGCTCTTTCTTCTTCCTCCCTGGTTCTATTTGAACTTAAGTTAATTTTATTTTATTTTGATAGGATAGAAAGAAATTGAGTTGGGAGGAGGAGATAGAAAAGGAGAGAGAGAGATAGGGGGTGTGAGAGAGAGGCCTGCAGCATTGCTTCACAGCTCGTGAAGCTTCTCCCCACTACAGGTGGGCACCAGAGGCCTGAACCTGGGTCCTTGCATATGCTAATGCCTGCTCAACTGGGTATGCCACTACCCAGCCCCTCCTCCCCTGGATCTTGAAGACCAACCACCCTTGGGGACAAGCAGGCCAAGGGGCATGGTCCTTTCATGGCCCCACATGCATGGAATTCTAAAATACCTTTGCCTTTCTCAGGTAATTGTCTGAGATGCTTGAGTCAATTTAGTGGCAAGATGAAATACCCATCTTTTCCCACTGTCTGCCACCACCACCACTGCCATCAAGGTTTTCTTCCCCCAGAGGACTATCTGCCTTTGTCACAAGCAGGGGTCACTGTGCCTGGTGCATCAGGGGGCTCTGTCTCAAAGGACTTCACAGTCTGGCAGCTTAAAAGGTCATAGACTTTAACACATACCACATGCATACTTAAAATATATAGAATGGGCCTGGTGAAGGGAGATAGTGACTCAGAGCAGGACAACAGAGATGAGACTGTGCTTTGTATACAGAAGGGTTACCTGAGACACATGGGGTAGAGGCAGAATCAACCTGGATTTTGACTGAAATCCCAAGTGAACTGGGACTGTGGCCAGACACTCAATTTCCAGCTCCCAGATCAACAGAAGTCATGGGGGGGGGGGGGAGGTTGGGGAGTGGAAGTGGGAGCACGGGGTCTACACAGTAGGGGCTTTTTGTCAGGCAAGTCTGGAAATGTGATTTATCCCTTCCTATCTGTATATTTAAATGAGAAAAGTAAGCCACAAACCTCTGAGCTTGGTTCTGCTAAAGTAATTTAACATCTGCTGCCACCTGAATCTAATTGAAACAATTCATTATCAAATTTACTGATCTGCTTAATGATTTTGTATTTCCCTTTCAAAATCACCTTCCGCCTTAGCTAGCCTAGGTAAATTAGTCTCCCCATTCAAATCCGAAAGCTTGAAGGGACCCAGGAAAGTGCATCACGCTAGAACAGATATGTTTAAGGTAGGATGCCACAGGTCCAGGCGGGTTGGGGACCCGCAGCTTCAAGGTCAGGCACCCAGTCAGGCAGACCTTGAACAGGAGCTGAGAAGTCTCTCTCATGTCTAGTTTAGGGGTCGTGCGTTGCTGCTTCCCTGTCCATCTCTTTAAAAAAAATGCAAACGAAAGAGCAACAGCAAGAAGGTGATATGTAAAAGAGAAAATGGAAGAAACACAAAAAGAGAAAAAGAGAGAGTTGATGAAAGAAAAAAGAGAAAAGAGCCCACTGAGATCTCTCTCCAGAATTGTTTTGTTTTGTTTTGTTTTGTTTGAATGTTTGCTCTGTGGCAGTCTGTTAAAGAAATAACTTCAATGTCACAGAACATGGAGTCATTAAAGGCACCTTGGAAATTTGGACCTTTTACTAGAATCAGGGACTTAAATAGCAACTGAATTTACGACACTTCCTGAGGAGGCTGATGGCATTTTTGCTCTAAGGTAAGGTCACCTCACTCAGTGTATCCCCCCTTCCAGCCCTTCCCCACAGAACCAGCCAACACCAGAGGGAGAAGCAGGCGAGTCCTCTTTACTCTCCAGTAACTGATTACCCAACTGCTACAGTGTAAGTCGCATATGTATGGAGGCTCATTTGAGGGCACCGGTGCTTCTGAAAAAGAGCTTCTTTATATATCTGTGTGCAAAAGAGGAAAGGGGGAAACAGGGGGACCCAGGGATAACATGTGAATAATTAGATCAGAGCTAGATGCCACCTTTTCTCAGTGTTGGAATGGTGAGGGGGAGAAAGTACTAGCACATAATTGACATAATTGATCTAGTATTTTCTCCCTTTTTGCTGCAGTAATTTTTATGCACGCCATTGTTGCCGTTATTATCCAGGATGTGATCTTGTGTGGTGGATAATACAGACTAGATATGAATACGGGTGCGCACCAGCCAATCACAAATCTATAGTGTCTATTTCTGCATCACCAGGTGCTATCTCATGGGAAATATCCTCTTTTTTGGCAGGCACACAGAGCGCTGCATTATCTGTCATTTTCATTAGATTCGAGCTACAGCTGAGCCAAAAAGACTTAGTTCTAGCATATGTGCTCAAAATGGCCAAGCTGCGATTGTCCAAATTCACCCTTTCAGGATTGCAGTATAAACAACTGGAGCTAAAGCTGGGCACGAAAGGGAGCAAAACACCAGAGCTCCGTTTGGGAGACAGCAAACACCACAAGCTCATATAATGGGGGCTTAGTATCTTGGTCACCTTGAAGGATAGAGGAGACACTGTCTCCCATCAGCTGCATGATTTTTCTCACATTTTAAGAAGGCTTGGAGGATGGTTTTGAGGCCACTTAACAAAGAAAACCCAATCTCTGACATTCCTCTCTAGGTTTCTCTTCAATGCACCCTGGTCTTCTGGGATGGCTATAAATTCTGTCCCCAGGTCTTGCCTGAGGCTACCAATGGAGACCTGGAGGACACATGTCTCCTGCTGGGTTGCAGCTTTAGGCTAGTATAAAGACTAATCATACAGACAGCAGATGATACCTCCTCCAGGAGTTCTGAGGACTGAAATTATCCAACTCCACTGAAGTCAAGTTTCTGCTTCCATAAATCCAGTCCTGTATTTGAGCAAGTGAAGATGGCACATTATGTAACCAAACCCAGTGCAAAACGCTGAGAATGGGGGCTAGACTGGGCCACACCTGACAGAACGCACATGTTAAAATGAGCAAGGACCCAGGTTCAAACCCCTGGTCTCCACCTACACAGGAACAGTGATGTAGGTGTCTCTCCTTCGCTCTCTTTACCCTCCCTCAATTTCTCTCTGTCTCCATTGAGATAATTAATTAATTAACTAATTTTTAAATTTTACTGAGAATGGTAAAGCCTCTGGAATGGGAATCAGCATAGAGTCTTGGAAATTGATATTCTTTTAAGAGCTTTATTTTCTTTTTCTTTTTTTCTAGATTTTATTTATTTAATAATGAGAGGGATGGGAGTCAGGTGGTTGCACAGCAGGTTAAGTGCAAGTGGCGCAAAGTGCAAGGACCAACACAAGGATCCCTGTTTGAGAATCTGGCTCCCCACCTTTAGGGGAGTCACTTCACAAGTAGTGAAGCAGGTCTGCAGGTGTCTCTTTTTCTCTCCCCCTCTCTGTCTTCCCCTCCTCTCTCCATTTCTCTCTGTCCTATCCAATAACAATGACATCAATAATAAGTACAACAATAAAACAATAAGGGCAACAAAAGGGAAGAAATAAATAAATTAAAAACAATAATAATCATGAGTGGGATAAGAGGAGAGAAAGAAAGAACCAGACATCACTCTGGTACATGTGCTGCCAGGGATCGAACTCAGGACCTGATGCTTGAGAGTCCAAGGCTTCATCCACTATGCCACCTTCCAGACCACCTTTTAAGGACTTATTAGGGCTTATTATTTGATGCTGAAATCTTCCCATGGAGCATAGCCACATCTAGATAAAGGATCCTTTTCTGAAAATTATTTTCATTGTCTATAAGAATGCTTTCCACTATAGAATAGTTTCTGATCCATAGTAACTCTTATTTATAAAACACAAATCTGGAATAATATTTGGGGGGAAAGGTAAAAAGTTGTTTTAAAAAAAAAACAAGTGTTGTTCAAGCAGAGAATGACTGTCTTAAAAGCCAAAGACCAGCGAGGATGTGGAGTAGCTGCTATGAAAAACAGTAGAGGGTTCCTTGAAATGTTGAACATAGGAAGCGCCATATGATGCAGTGATTCCACTGAATTAAAAGCAAGGTCTGGAAATAGTACTTGCACACCGGCATTCATGTAACATTATTCACAACAACCAAAAGGAGGTCACAGTCCGAGTGTCCGCTGGGTGCGTTACTAGACAGGTTGGGGGAGGAGATTTCTCAGCCTTAAAAAGGAAGGGACTAGGCTGGAAAAATAGCTCACTTGGATAGTATGCTGTTCCGCCATGTGCATGACCCAGATTCAAACCCAACCCAGCCTAGTTTTTTCATTATTTTCTTTCTTTCTTTCTTTCTTTCTTTCTTTCTTTCTTTCTTTCTTTCTTTCACTTATTTCTTTCACTTATTTCTTTCTCTTTCTTCCTTTCTTTCTCCCTTCCTTCCTTCCTTGTTTTCTTCCTTTCTTTCTTTCTCTCCTTTTAAACTTCGTTGGAGAGGTAAATGGATTACTGTATACTTGTTGACATGTGAGTACAATTTCTCATCTCCCTATGATAGGTGTCCCTTTTCCACCATCATGCACCGGACCACAGGGTGCTACCTCCCCACCCTCCTTCCCCAGAGTCCCATGCTTTCGTACAATACATCAAATCCGGTCTACGTTTTGAAGAAATCACATTAAGTGAGATGAGTCAAAATGAGAAGGATGCATACCAGATGATCTCACTTATAGGCAGAACAGAAGAAGAAGAAGAAGAAGAAGAAGGAGGAGGAGAAGGAGAAGGAGAAGGAGAAGGAGAAGGAGAAGAAGGAGGAGGAGGAGGAGGAGAAGGAGGAGGAGGAGGAGAAGTTGGAGGAGGAAGGAAGAAAGGAAGGAAGGAAGGAAGAAAGAAAGAAAGAAAAAAAGAAAACAGAAAGATCTCACTTCTAAACACCATGACCTTGACAAGACTAAAGGCTTCAACATATAAATGGGTGTGGCACACCCAAATATTCATTCCGTAACAACAACAACAACAAAAAACATGTATTTTCTGGCTCCCTGGGCTTTGCACCAGTGCACTCTCCTAGCTTCCTATTGACGTTTCCAAGAAGGTCAAGATAGACAGCCAGACAGAGCTCTCCCCAGTGAACTCCTATAAGTTGTACCAGGTTCAACTCTGGGCCATATGCATGGCAAGACAGATGCCCTGCAAGCTGGGCTATCTCTCCCAAAGAGACTTTTATCTTCCCCACACTATCCCTGTAGCTGTCGGACCCCCCACCTCCACTCTGCAATGGGCCCTCCTTTAATCTGTTACCACCTGCGGCAGTAAGCTTGAACTCCCTATTTCCCTTGACCTCCAACTCCCTATTTCCATCCCCTATTCTCATGCCCACTTAAGCTGCAGAGTTCTGTCTGACTGTTGGACAATGTCTTCCTACAGAAGAAATCTGTTGTCTTAGTAATTGTGCCATGTTTTGAAACAGCCTCAATATATATTTTTTATTAAAAGAAACTTTCTCTTGTATTTGCCTTCAATTACCACCATGTTACTGGAAATGAGGTAAGAGAATCTGAAAACAGTTGAGTGAAAGAATATACAAACAAACTTTCAAACTGTCTTTCAGCAGCAAGTGAGGCTAAAGTTATTGAATATGCAAATTGCCTTATTAAAAGAAGAATGATGTCTTTTTCAGCAATCAGTTTAATTACAGTGGAACCCTTCAATAGAGAAATCAACTCGCTTCTCAGAATAAAAATTCTTTAGTAAAGGGAATTTAGGTGTAACAGATCGAAATGAGAAAATGTACACTTAGAAGAAAAAGATGCTTGAATAAATGGTCTGGGGAGCTGCTGTGAGAGGTGGGGGGAGACTCTGGTGGGTACAGAGGCCACTATTACAGCTGCTGAGCCCCCGTCTACTCAGCCTCCTGCTGTAAAGTGCAGAGCAGGCCAGCCTAATAGCTCACTTGGATAGTGTTCTGATTTGCCATGTGTGAGACCCAAATTCGAGCCTGGCCCCCATGATATTAAAGGAAGTTTGGTGCTATGATCTCTGTCTTTGTCTCTTTCTGAGAGGAAATAAAAGTCAACACAGCTCAGTGAAGCCTTGGTGATGAATAATGGTGATGACAATGATGGTGGAAGAGGAGGACTTTTGTGGAGGTGAAGTTGAAGAGAAAACAAAGATGTCTCTGGAAGGCATTCACACCACTATGTGAGAGGGCCTGGTCTGCAGGTCATATATTCTCTTCAGGTGATGTGTGGGTGGGCAAGGTAGGTTACATACATGAATACCAGGACCCAAGTTAGAGGATTTAATTATTTTTTAATATTTTATTTATTTATTTATTATTGGATAGAACAGAGAAATTGAGAGAGGATGGGGATACACACACACACACATATATATTATATATTATACATACAGGGGGGGACACCTGCAGCCCTGCTTCACCTCTCATGAAACTTTCCTCCTGCAGGTGGGGACCAGGGGCTTGAGCCTGGGTTCTTGCACACTGTAATGTTTCATGTGCTTAACCAGGTGTACTACCACCTGGCCCCAAGGATGGAATTACTTAGAAGACCTTCCACCAGAACTCCGTCAATGCTGGTCCAGGTCCTTTCCTTTGTCCTCAGAAACTTCTTTCTCTTTAAGGTTAGGAATCTAAGGAACCATCCAAGATAGGGTTGAGGTATTATTGGATGTTTGCTTGCTTTATAGAGCAGGAGTCTTGTATGTGTACAATTTCATCATAGCTCTGGGCCAACTTTTCCATTCAGAGAGAAAGAGGACATAATATCAGAGCTTCCCCTGGTACCAGAATATGCCCATGTGGTATCAGGGTTCAAACCTGGACCCCTCCCAATAAGCTATCTCCCTGACTGACTCTGGCCTATTTTAATGAAGGGTCCCATTGAGGACTACTGGCATTTTATCAGATATAGACATTAATGACAACTATAAAAGACCTCAGGTTCCCATTCTGGTCAAAAACCTGGGATGAATGAGACCAGAGTCATACCCCAGTAATGCCCAACAGGCTTTCTTTGGGGCTGCAAGACCCTAAGTAGATAACATAAGGATTTAGGGCAGGGGGATGGTTGCCAAAAAGATAGTACAAGGCATTCAGTTCCTCCCCTTGATTTCTGGAGAGGGGAAGGGGATAGAGGTTGAGCTCAATTGCCATTAGCCTATGATATATTCAGTCATGCCTAATCAGTGAAGCCACCATAACTATATCTATTTTTACAAGTTGGTTTCATGAACATAAAAAGAGACACCTTTAACACTATCTACACTTAGGAAATTCATAGACTTTTTGGAGCTGTGAGCCAGAACCTGTGAATGAAAACGAAGTATGAGATGATATCTGTAGATACAGATATATAGATATATACATGCTGGTCACCTGAGTGATATCTATGTATATTGAGTACACATGATATATACATATACATACATATATAATACATACATGTATAATTATAAATAATGATATTGCACCTGGTTTTTCATCTGTGAAATAGGAGAGAGAAATACTGTCTGCTTTACTAGGTGATTCAGTAATGTAAAGAGGAAAATCCAGGCAACAATTTAGTATAAGACCTGGCATATAGCAAGCACTCAATTAATATTAGCTGGTGGAAGTGGCAGCAGCAATAGTACAAGTCTCCTGAGTACACTCTGATACTTTGTTACCTTAACTTTCACACACAAGTCTGAAATGCAAAACATGAAATTCAAACATAGCAGAAAAATGCACAGGCAAATGTTCCTTCCTTGAACTTTGAATGCTTGGGCACCTACCATATGCCAAAACTGAAGAAAAGAAAAAAAAGAAGAAGAAGAAGAATTTCTGTCCTTTTTGTGTTTCTCTCCTCTCTTCTCCTGGGTCAGCTAGGAATACTGAAGGAGACCACCTGGGACCGCAACAAGACAGGACTAGAACGACTTCAGGAACCCACCAAATCACTGGTGAGTGTAAACATGTGTGGTTCATGGACAGAGAGGAGCCTAGGGAGACATTAAGTGGCTGGTAACAGTCCAGCAGTTTACCAGTTGAGACGCCACCTCCAGTCTGTTTCACCAACAAAAAGACAGCTGGAGGGAGGAGAGGACTCACCTAAGACTTACCAAATGCAACTGTGAGTCTCCATTGCTACTGACCTCAGAATCTGGAGCAGCAACATATTCTATGCTACCCCTGAGGAAGATGGGTCCTAAAATTGGGGCAGCTTGGAATGTTCCTACTCATGTCCACAGAATGTGAGCTCAGATCTGGAAGGATGCAGAGGTCACATAGGCTCCTAAGCTGATTATGGGCCCCAGACCAGATCAAATCAATGGGGTTTACAGTCAACAATATTTATACCCCATCCCCATATTTTAGGGAGCTACTTTCTTCCCTGATCCAGCTTTCTGTCCCCTTTCCAGCCATAATATCACCTCCCCAGACAATAACTTGGGTCCACCTGCATTTCAGATTTCAGGCTCAGAGAAAAAAGAACTAGTACAGCTACAGGATCTTTGAAATATAACTAAAATATGCCTACTAACTATCTACAAAATGTCGGAACCCCCCCTCCCCAAACTCTTCATCTGCACTATTCCAGCCTATAGGTCCATGACTGGTCAACAATTTGTTTGGCTTTGTATGTTAACTCTCTTTTCAGCCACCAGGCTCCAGATGCTATTATGATGCCGACCAGACTTCCCTGGACAGACGACCCCACCAATATGTCCTGGAGCTCCGCTTCCCCAGAACCCCACCTTACTAGGAAAAGAGAGAGGCAGGCTGGAGTATGTTTCGACCTGTCAATGCCCGTGTTCAGTCGGGAAGCAATTACAGAAGCCAGACCTTCCACCTTCTGCATCCCACAATGACCTCAGCTTCATTTTCTGTCTCTACGACTACACATCTAATTTACTAGGGAAGCACACTGATTACCTTTTGTCACAGAATATGCCCACATTGAGTGCTGGATGGTGATGCACCTAGTTGTGCTCACACATTACCGTGTGTGAGGACCCAGGTTTGAGTTCCTGTTCTCCACCTGCAGGGTGGAAGCTTCAGGAGTGGTGAAGCAGGCCTGCGGGTTTCCTTTCTGGCAGATGTGTAATACCTATGATATTTAATCTTGTTAGAAGTGCACTATACTTAGTGGTATTGAGTTATAGCCCATGAATAAGGCCACACCAATTTAGTTCAAATGCACGTTTGTTATGGATTTATCCATCAAGGTGGTTATGAAGTTCTTTCTCAAAAATTATAAAATGATTCCAAGATTTTGTTCAACTAATGTAAGGTAATTTTTGAGAAAGAACTTCATAACCACCTTGATGGATAAGTCCATAATAAACAGGCATTTGAACTAAATATCATAGGTATTATCCATCTGCCAGATAAAAGAGTGTTCTCATATGAGGAAACTCTGAACATCTAGTGGTGCATGGAATGACTCCTAAATATTTGATTTTCTGTATCAAAAATATTTATTTAATATTATTATAGCTTATTTGATAGGACAGAGAGTGATTTCAAGGAATATGGAAGACAGAGAAGGAGAAAGAGACATGTATAGCATTGCTTCACCCTGCAAATGGAAACTACTGGCTTGAGCCTCTATCCCCTGTGCATGTGTACACTAAACCTTCACACCACCACTGTGCCTCAGTATTTGACTTCTGTCTTTGTCTTAGACACACCAATATTTCCCCACCCCAGAGCCTTTGAACTTATTATTTCTTATTTTTAGAACATCCTTTTCCCCAGACATTGGGCAATGGTCCCTTTCCCAGTCACCAGGTCAAATAGCATCTCAGCATCAACCACTCTGTACAATATCTTCTCTGTGCCACAACATCTTCTCTATACCACAATATCTTCTCTGTGCCACAATATCTTCTCTGTACCACAACATCTTCTCTGTACCACAACATCTTCTCTGTGCCACAACATCTTCTCTATACCACAATATCTTCTCTATACCACAATGTCTTCTCTGTGCCACAATATCTTCTCTGTACTACAACATCTTCTCTGTACCACAACATCTTCTCTGTGCCACAATATCTTCTCTGTACCACAATATCTTCTCTGTGCCACAATATCTTCTCTGTGCCACAATATCTTCTCTGTACCACAATATCTTCTCTGTGCCACAATATCTTCTCTGTACCACAATATCTTCTCTGTACCACAATATCTTCTCTGTGCCACAACATCTTCTCTGTGCCACAATATCTTCTCTGTACCACAACATCTTCTCTGTGCCACAATATCTTCTCTGTGCCACAATATCTTCTCTGTACCACAATATCTTCTCTGTGCCACAACATCTTCTCTGTGCCACAATATCTTCTCTGTGCCACAATATCTTCTCTGTACCACAATATCTTCTCTGTACCACAATATCTTCTCTGTGCCACAACATCTTCTCTGTGCCGCAACATCTTCTCTGTGCCACAACATCTTCTCTGTGCCGCAATATCTTCTCTGTGCCACAACATCTTCTCTGTGCCACAATATCTTCTCTGTGCCGCAACATCTTCTCTGTGCCGCAACATCTTCTCTGTACCACAATATCTTCTCTGTACCACAATATCTTCTCTGTGCCACAACATCTTCTCTGTGCCGCAACATCTTCTCTGTGCCACAACATCTTCTCTGTGCCACAATATCTTCTCTGTGCCACAACATCTTCTCTGTGCCACAATATCTTCTCTGTGCCGCAACATCTTCTCTGTGCCGCAACATCTTCTCTGTGCCGCAACATCTTCTCTGTGCCACAATATCTTCTCTGTGCCGCAACATCCTCTCTGTGCCACAATATCTTCTCTGTACCACAACATCTTCGCTGTTAAGTCAGGGTTTTCCAGAAAGGGAATGAAGCATTAGAGCATAACTCCAGAAGAGAGAGAGCAACAAGAGGTTTATTATGAGAAATTTGTTAATGTAATTACATGAGCCAAATTCCTGTCTCAAATAAGAGTCCCAAGTTCAGCACTTGTCAAACTGAGAACCAGAGAAGCTGACACGAAGTCTGAAGCTGAAGGCCTGAGACCCAGAAGAGCTAACTGTACAGACTTCAGCTTTAGCTACAGATCCAAGAGGAGCAGATGCTACTCTGTTCATAACTGACAGCAAATAAACAAACAGACAAACCAACTAATGCCCCAGCTAATGCTGTTGGGCAGGAGGGGGGTTCCCCTCTGACTTACGAAAGAAACAGCATTCTTGCTTCATTCAGATCCTCAACTGATGACACAAGGCCCACCCATTCCATGGCGTACAATCTGCTTTACTCAGTCTCCTGATGCATATATTCTTCTCATCTAAAAGTAGCCTCAAAGACTCACCCTAAGTGGTGATTGACTAAATACCTGGACACCAGTCAAAATGACACATGAAGGGGCTGGGCAGTGGCACACTTTAGAACACACTTTTCATTGTGCAAAAATCCAGATTCAAGCACTCAGTCCACATCTCCGAGGGTGCAGGTGGGGGGGAATCACAGGAGCAGTGAAACAGTGCTACAGATCTCTCTCTCTTTCTCTCTCTCTCTCTGTCTCTCTTTCTCTCTAGTTCCCATCCATCTGGATTTCTCTCTATCTCTATCCAATACATATATAAATATGATTTAAGAAAAAAAGACGTGTAAAATTACCATGGCTCTGGCTTAGTCTCCATTTCTTATCATTTTACCGGTGAATCTTGGTTGTTCTGTTTGCTCATTCAGCTAAGGATTTGTCTTCCCTATGAAAATAGAATTTCCACCAGCTACTTGTCAAGTGAATGAGTAGTCAACAAATGAAAGGAAGATGATTCCATGTCTGATTTGAGAATTGGGAGTGATGGACATGGGGTTTTCTTAGGCCAGGTGGTGCTGGTGTGGAGAAGTGATTGGTGCTTGAAGAGACACAGAAGGAGCCTGGGGAAGATGGGAGGGGGGCAGGGGTGATGTCAGGATGAGATCAGACCTTAGGGAAAGAGACAGAAATCCATCTCTGGCAGCCCAACCCTCCCCTCCCCTCCGGCATACGCTGACTTGTAGTTTTAACCTGGAATGAAACACCCTCTGTTCTGATCATGCTGACTGTCAGCCAGTACAAGTCAAAGCCCAGAGCAGGGCGACTCCCAGGATGGACTTCCCTGGGAAAGTGAAGGGGGCGCCAACCTGGAAACAGGCCTGGTGACCTCCACCCAACCCTACATGGCCATTTGTCTGTATTTGCAGAAGGTTCAGCCAAATGAGCCACTTGATCTTGAAGGTAAGGTGGCCTCTAGGGGCCCAGGACAGCACAGACACAAGGCAGCACCCCTGGCACACATTGTGTGTTTGTGAAAAAGTACAAAACAACTGGGGAGACAAGCATAATGGCTGGGCAAAAAGACTTCCATCCTTGAGACACCAAAGGGCCCAGGTATGATCCCCAATACCACCATAAGCCTGAACTGAGCAGAGATCTGGTAAACAAAAACAAAAACAAAAAGAAACAGGTTGAGGTAGAGGAAGAGGGGTAGTGGAGAGGGAGAGAGAGAGAGAGAGAGAGAGAAGGAAGATAAGGAGTAAAAAGGGGGGAAGAAAAAAGAAAAGAAGAAGAAGAAGGAGAAGAAGAAGAAGAAGAAGAAGAAGAAGAAGAAGAAGAAGAAGGAGGAGGAGGAGGAGGAGGAGGAGGAGAGAGGGGGTCCAGCAGTTGTGAAGGCAGTTGCACAAGTACCTGGTTCAAACCCCATGCTCCACATACAGAGGAGGGGCTTCAGGAGTAGTGAAGCAGGGCTGCAGGTGTCTCTCTTTTTCACTCCCTCTCTATCTCGCCCTCCCCTCTCAACTTCTCTCTATCCTATCCTAACTCTGGTGGAAATGAAAAAAAAAATGTAAAGAAGAGAAGCTGTTTATAAGTGTCACATATATACACACACTACATATATGTATGAAAGGGAATAAAGACATAGCTCACCAGGCAGGTAGCGCACTGGTTTGGCCATGAATGCGTCCTAGGATCCAGTCTGGCAATACTCATGTAAGTGTCATCGTATCAAGAGATGCTCTGGTGCTGTGGCGTCTTCTCTCTCTCTCTCTCTCTCTCTCTCTCTCTCTCTCTCTCTCTCTCTCTCAATCTGAATGGAAAAACAAGAGTTGGTCAGGGAGCAAGGCAACTGCCTATAAGTGGGGCCTAGGTTCTACAAGGTAGGGATAACAGCTAAGAAGAAAAATATCCTGTGTATCACTTAAACTAAAATAATCTATTCAAAATCAGCTGTCATGTGAGGGACTTTTTGCCCGTAAATTTTAATAAATGATTAGATGTAGAGTTGTAATTGGATGGGGCTGGACCATGACACACCCAGTTGAGTACATACATTACCATGTTCAAATTCCCCAGGTTCAAGCCCGCACCCCCACCTGCAGAGGGGAAGCTTCATGAGTAGTGAAGCAAAATTTTAACGACATCTTCAATGAAACGAATCCAATTACAAAGAAGTCTAAGGCAAGCATAAACCTATGGGACTACATCAAATTAAAAAGCTTTGCACAGCTAAAAAAAAAAAAAAAAAAAAAAACTACCACCTAAACCAAGAGGCCACTCACAGAATGGGAAAAGATATTTACATGTCATACATCAGACAAGAAGCTAATAACCAGAATATATAAAGAATTTGCAAATCTCAACAACAAGAAAACAAACAACCCCATCCAAAAATGGGGAGAGGACACAGACAGAAAATTCACCACAGAAGAGATCCAAAAGGCAGAGAAACATGAAAAAATGTTCCAAGTCTCTGACTGTCAGAGAAATGCAAATAAAGACAACAATGAGATATCACTTTACTCCTGTGAGAGTGTCATACATCAGACAAGGTAACAGCAGCAAATGCTGGAGAGGTTGTGGGGTCAAAGGAACTCTCCTACACTGCTGGTGGGAATGTCAATTGGTCCAACCTTTGTAGAGAACAGTCTGGAGAACTCTCAGAAGGCTAGAAATGGACCTACCCTATGATCCTGCAATTCCTCTCCTGGGGATATACCCTAAGGAACCCAACACACCCATCCAAAAAGATCTGTGTACACATATGTTCTTGGCAGCACAATTTGTACTAGCCAAAACCTGGAAGCAACCCAGGTGTCCAACAACAGATGAGTGGCTGAGCAAGTTGTGGTATATATATATATATGTGTGTGTGTGTGTGTGTGTGTGTGTGTGTGTGTGTGTGTGTGTGTGTGTGTGTGTGTGTGTATACAATGGAATACTACTCAGCTATTAAAAAAAGGTGACTTCACCGTTTTCAGCCGATCTTGGATGGACCTTGAAAAATTCATGTTAAGTGAAATAAGTCAGAAACAGAAGGATGAATATGGGATGATCTCACTCTCAGGCAGAAGTTGAAAAACAAGATCAGAAAATAAAACACAAGTAGAACCTGAACTGGCATATTGCACCAAAGAAAAAGACTCTGGGGTGGGTGGGTGGGGAGAATACAGATCCAAGAAGGATGACAGAGGACCTAGTGAGGGTTGTATTGTTATATGGAAAACTGGGAAATGTTGTGCATATACAAACTATTGTATTTACTGTTGAATATAAAACATTAATTACCCAATAAAGAAATTAAAAAATAAAAAAAAAATTTAAAGAATAGGAAAGCTATCAGGGGAGGGATGGGATACAGAATTCTGGTGGTGGGAATTGTGTGAAGTTGTACCCCTCTTATACTATGGATTAGTCAATGTTTCCTTTTTATAAATAAAAAATTTTAAAAAGAAAGATATGAATGACTGGGGGCTGGGTGGTGGTGCTGGTTGAACACACACATGAAAATGTGCAAGAGCTCAGGTTCAAGGCCCTGGTCCCCACCTGGAGAGAGAAAGCTTTGAGAGTGGTGCATCAGTGTTTTAGGTGTCTCTCAGTATCTGTATCTCCCCCTTCCCTTTCAATTTCTGGATGTCTCTATCAAATAAATAAAGACAGTTTTAAAAAAACTTTTTTAAAGTGGATGTTAGGGGCCAGGTGGTGGTGCATCTGGTTAAGTGCACATGTTACAGTGCGCAAGGACCCAGGTTTGAGCCCCTGGTCCCCACCTGCAGGGGGAAAGCTTTGCAAGTGGTGAAGGTGCTGCAGGTGTCTCTCTGTCTCTCTCCCTCTCTATCTCCCCCTACCCTCTCAATCTCTGACTGTTTCTATCCAATAAATAATTATTTTAAAAAATAAACTATTAAAAAAAGTAAAAAAAAAAAAAAAAAGAAAGAAAAAAAATGGTTGTTGGAGGCAGTGGATTCCTCATGCAGGCGGCAATACCTTTGTGGCAATATAATAATAATAATAATAATAATAATATAATGATGATTATAGTGCTATTGAATAATCTTTCTCAAGGACTTTGTGGACAGGAGCTGTGATGTTTGCAATGGGTCAGGGACTACAGTCCTCACAGGCACCTGGGCTGACCATATAGAAGAGCTAGCTCCAGGAGTACCACGTCTCACCATACTCCATGTAAGGTATATGCTCTGTGTTGACTGGTTCTGCGTCATATGATGAATTGAAGGAATCACTATCAAGTGCTGATGTCAGTGGAAACCCCCAGAGCAAGTGGGGCTTTCTACCCCAGTGAGCACTTATCCCACTGGGAGCTGCCTATCTGGTTATATGGAGCTGAAAAGTTGTATAGAACCCCACACCCAGCTCAGAGCTGCAGACCCTCTCCAAATGCCTATCACCAGCCAAGCTTCTTGGTGCTCCTGGTCATCATAGCTTCTGGGCTGAAATAAGGGAACAGCCAGGGATGCCCTGGACATCGGCAGGACCCGGGTATATGCCCAGCCCATGGGTCACTGCCAAGAGTCTGTGTCCACCCCTCCCTCCCTTCAAAGCACTTTGCTTGCTGCTGTCATAACCCACTAGCCTCAGAGACCGTCTGTTTCATTGATGGAGACAACTCCATGGCAGTCCAAATTCAGCTTCAAACCACCTTGGCAGTGTCTGGCTATGCTGACCAGATCAGATTTGAAGCTTCAGTGTCTGACAGGCACCAGCTGACTGGATTATCGGAGCTGTGAGGTGGGTGGGGGCCTTTTTCTTTCATGTAGAAGTTAAGGCCTCCCCCTTGAAAAGCCCCGCTTCACCTCCAATCAGGACAGCATCCCCCCTCCTGGAAAAGACAGGGGGTCTCTGTAGCTTGCTGACTACTCAGTGTGTCTGCTGGGTGTCTTTCACCTCAAGACCACTCACCCACTCCAACCTACTCTTGAGGGTCTCCCAGAGTGGTCATTCTCAGCTGGAAGTCAGAGGCTAAGGGGGGGGGGTCTGTGGTGGGAATTCATATTGTCCAGCCTCCTGGCATCTAGAGTAGGATGGAGAATGAGGAGGATGCTGAAAATGGTGATACAGACATGATGATATAAAGGTCCTGATGATGGTGCCAGTGGGAGTAGTGGTGATGGTGCATACGGCCTTGGGTATCTTTTACTGACTACTCACTCACTGGCTTAAGGCTATGCCAGCTTCATGTCAGTCAATAATACACAGGTAATTGGAGACAGGATATTGGCACATGATCAGAACTGACGTATGCTCCACAGGACTTTACCCAAAACACATGAGCTGGCAAGTGGCTAGTCTAGAATTACTTAGTCAAATAGGAAGGAAGGAAGGAAGGAAGGAAGGAAGGAAGGAAGGAAGGAAGGAAGGAAGGAAGGAAGGAAGGAAGGGAGGGAGGAAAGAAGGAAAAAAGGACTGAAGGAATGAAGGAATGAATGGACAGAGAGAGCATGAGTCCAGGTCTAGACCTTTCTCCCACATTCCCTGGAGTTTGGACCATCAGACATTTAGCAAATTGAGCACAATGGCATTGTAACATCTCTGTTTTCTCTTGGGACACATTTCCTCATGTCTGAACCTGAAGTGAAACCCATGAGAAGCTTCTCAGATCTCATTGGTCACTGACATTTCCCTCCGTCAAACTCTGAGCTCAGCGTGAGAATGTTTGGGCTATGTCTCATTGCCACACATGGAAACCCAAGCCCAACATAGCTCAGAATTGCTAATCACCTCCGGATTGTTGTGTTAATAAGTGAAAATACAGAGAAACACAAACCTGTCTTCCTGCTCATGTTAATTTTGGTCCCAAAAACATATTGCCAGGCTAGTCACAGATGTTCCTCCTCTTGCACGTGCAAGATATTGCAAGGAATAGTTGGATGCTCTGACAAAATTCCTTTTGCTTTGACAGTAGCTATGGTCATGCCATCCCCCCCACACACACACACACACACACAAACCTGTCTCTTTGTCGGACCTTCTCCTCCTGTGAAGAGGATTGAGTTGGGGCAGGCATGTGACTCTGTGCACCCCTACAGCCTATGCAATTGCCTGGTATACAGAAGAACTTTTAAAAATTGATTAACTGCCTTTATCTCCTTGCATGATAACTGTCAGGTTCAGGCAAAATTTAGTAAACTCATAAGCCCCTTGAAATATACCTAAATAGACTTCCTAGCTTTTTCCAAAATGGAGACTCCAAATCTCATCTGATATATTCTTACCTTTAGGTTTCTAATTATTAAACAATTTGTTCTGCCTTATATCTTAAAGCTTTTTCAGCCACCAAGTTGCAGATGTTACCATGACACCAACCTGACTTCTCTGGATAGATGACCTCACCAGTGTACCCTGGAACCCCATTTCTCTCGAACCCTACCCCACTACGGAAAGAGAGAGACAGGATGGAAGTATGAATTGACCTACCAGCATTCATATCCAGTGGAGAAGCAATTACAAAAGCCAAACCTCCCACCTTCTGCACCACATAATGATCCTGGGTCCATGCTCCCTGGGAGATAAAGAATAGGGAAGCTTCCAATGGAGGGGATGGGATTCAGAGTTCTGATGGTGGGGATTGTGTGGAACTGTACTCCTCTTATCCTACGGTCCTGTTGATCATTATTAAACATATTTAAAAATAGGTTGAAAGGGGGGGTGAGGAGACTGGCAATGTCATATGCAGTTAAGCACACATGTTACCATGCACAAGAACCCAGGCTCAAGCCCCAGGTGATCCCTATCTGTAGTAGGGAAGCTTCACAAGTGGTGAAGCAATGCTGCAGTCACCCATGCTTCTTTCTCTCTCTTTCTGTCTCCTCAGTTTCTTTCTCTCCTATCAAATAAAAGGGAAAAAAAAAAAAAGAAAGAAAGAAATAGCTTCTAGGAACAGTGGATTAAAACATAAATGCATCGAGACTCAACAATAACCCTGGCCATACACACACACACACACACACACACACACACACACACACAAGCACAATCAGTTGATCTGTGTCACTTTCTTGTCTAACTCACCTGCTCATTTCACTATATGTGAAACCTGGTTGTTTGTTCTCTGAGCTCATTAGGGTGAAAGATGAGACAGCAAGACATGGGGCCCTCCACTCATACCAGGCTTCTGACTAGCCTGGCAGGAAGAAATTTAAAGCGACTTTTACCAGTTTTTGAAGAACAGAGCAGAACAGCAGGGCCTTATTCTCTCCTCCTTGTCCGAGTTTATCTTGCACGTGCAGTTGCCATTCTAAGGAGAAGGAAATGTCAGAATGTAGAGTGATGGCAAGAGAAAAAAAAAAAAACTTACCCAGTCTTGGGATGCCAGGCCTTGCCCTTACCATGCAGGAGAAGGGGGACAAGGGTAATATCAATCAGGGCACAATGGTTTTGGTTCTACTGCTATGTTCTGGGCTGTGTCATTGTGAGGGGAATTTTTATAGCCTCTGGAGCAGGGAGAAGTGATACTCTCAGGCCAGAGTTTTTCTTTACAGTTCCATTGAGGTGATTGAGAGCTATGAGGGGAATGGGAAGAGAGAGAGAGTCCTTTGAGAAGCTAAGGATGAAGAGGCAGGGCTCTGTATTAACCAAAGAGTGAACGTTTTTAACACTCTCCACACTTAGAAATTGCCTAGGGGAGCCAGGTTGTGGCGCACCTGGTTAAGCGAACATGGAAGGACCCATGCAAGGACCCAAGTTTGAGCGCAGCTTAGATGGAGCTTGAAGAAATCATGTTAAGTGAAATAAGTCAGGAAGAGAAAGATGAATATGGGATGATCTCACTCACAGGCAGAAGTTGAAAACAAGATCAGAAGAGAAAACACTAAGCAAAACTTGGACTGGAGTTGGTGTATTGCCCAAAAATAAAAGACTCTGGAGTGGATGGGGGCAGGGGGAGAATACAGGTCCTGGAAAAGGATGATCTAGTGGGTGTTGTATTGTTATGTGGAAAACTGGGAAATATTATGCATGTACAAACTACTGCATTTACTGTTGAATGTAAAACATTAATCCCCAAATAAAGGGGGGGGGAAATTTTTTAAAAATAACTATCATAGCTTTCACAAAGGCTAGAAGAAATTTTCATTTTGATTTATCTGCAACTACATTAGTAGCAGACATCTGTACTTCACAGGAGAGTGAAATCACTTTTTAAAAATTTTTTTATTTATAAAAAGGATGCACTGACAAAAACCATAGAATAAGAGGGGTACAACTCCACAGAACTCCCACCATCAGAACTCTATATCCCACCCACCCCCATAGTTTTCCTATTCTTTATCCCTCTGGGAGTATGGACAAAGGTCATTGTGGGACGCAGAAAGTGGAAGGTCTGGCTTCTGCAACTGCTTCCCCACTGAACATGGGTGTTGACAGGTCAATCCATACTCCCAGCCTGTCTCTTTCTTTTCCTAGTCAGGCAGGGCTCTGGGGAAGCAGGGCTCCAGGACACATTGGTGGGGTCGTCTGCTCAGAGTAGTCTTTTAAGGATGACTCTTTAGTCACTATCAGGTCACCCTATCAGCAGGAGCCCTAGTCGGGAAGTCCTAAGATTCCCAAACAGATGTGATAGGTCTAGACCTCAAATAAATCCCTCTCTCCATAGTTACTGGCTATCTTTATCAAGAACAACACAACAGACCCCTTTGTGGGTGCCCATAGGACCTTGCTTTCAACATGGATCAACAACAGTAGAGAATGTTCCATCCTCCGAAGGGAGGCTGGGCAGCATATCCTATCTTCCGCCTGAGGATGATGGGTCCTGAAATTAGGACAGCTTGAAATGTCCCTACTCATGGCCACAGAATATGAGCTCATATCTATAGGGATGCAGAGGTCACATAGGCTCCTAAGCTGAATATGGGCCCCATATCAGAAATCAAACTTTTTAACTCCTTCTGCAGATTCCGTCAAGCAAAATCACTCCATTGTAACCACTCAATACCAGCTGTTCAGAAGTTGGTGAGGGACATTCTGTCCTTGCCAGGCTGAAGAAACAGCTAAGTGCTAGAATCCAGAAAGGACCCAGAAGTTTCTAGAGCCTAACTAGCCCCCCTATTTCAGGTGAGTTCAGTATCTGCCATAACAACTCCAGAACAAGCATGATACTATTGTGTGGACTAAAGGAATTCTCACAGTAATATAATCCAAATAAACATAAAGATCATTGCATGGTGCATTTAGTATGGTGTTTGGACTCGACAGAGCCCCAGTGTAAGTGCTGTCAAGAATTTCAAATGGAAGGGTCAGGTAGAGTATACATATTGCAATGTCTGAGGACCCAGGTTCAAGTCCTGTGTCCCACCTACAGAAAGAAAACTTCATGAGATGTGAGTCAATACTAAAGGTGTCTCTCCTCTTATTTATTTATCATCTATCTATCATCTAGCTAGCTAGTTATCATCTATTTCTCTATTTCTCACTGCCTCTGCCTCTTTCTCTATTTCAATCATAAAGACTTTAAAAAGAGAACCTCAGGTAGACTTACCTTTTCCAAATGTTTTTGGAGACAGCTGGTTATACACCTTTCCAAATAATTGCCTCATGTAGTGTGTCCAGCAGAGACACACTAACAAAGTATCTGGCAACACCACAGGACATGGCTCCCAAGAGACTTGAACCTCTCAGACTATAACCTTCAAATCCTTCTCAGCTGTGTCAAACTGAAGTCTTCCAGAATTTTATCTCTACTTTTCCCTCTTTATAAACATGTATACACTGGGGCAGGGAGGTGGCACATCCAACTGAGTACACATGTTAACATGCAGAAGATCCAGGTTCATGAGCAGTAAAGCAGAGCTGCAGGTGTCTCTCTTTCTCTCTCCTTCTCTCTCTCTTCCTCACCTCTCAATTTTTCTCTATCTTATAGAGTTTTTTAAAAATGAGAGGCACGGGGAATGGCTGCTGAGAGTGGTAGCATCATAGTGCAGTCACTGAGCCCCAACAATAACCCAGGTGGCAACTAGAATAAGTAAATAAACATACACACACAAAAAAGTCACACAGGAATATGAGTTTATGGAAAGGAGTGGCATTTAATTCCTATAAGGGACTGAAGACTAATCATGAGATCCTAGCCAGCCTAGAAGCCATATTCCAGTCACTTCCATAAGAAACAGAGTCCATCAAAGGACTAAAGGGAAGGAAAAACTAGTATTCATAGAAGTTGTAACGACAGGCAGTAATAAACTCTCTTCAGAATAGCCTTTCTTTATTACCAGAATATTTTCTGTTGATTTTACCCAAACTAAGCTAGGGTCACCGTATGGCACAGGTGGTAATGAAAGATCAAGTTATTAGAAATAATAGGCAAGTGGTGTGTGTGTGTGTGTGTGTGTGTGTGTGTGTGTGTGTGTGTGTGTGTATCAGAATCTACATAATGGAGGATGAATGAGGCAAAACTCATAGGGGAAGAGCTGGTTGCTTTTACATGTTAATTTGCTGGGGCCACATTGCCAAAGAACATGCTAGTTACATACATTTGGATGTGGCTGTGAAGGCATTTGTTCAAATGAAGCTGCCTTCATTTCTTTCTCTTTTTTTTTCTTTTATTTCTTTTCTTTGTTTTCACTTTTGTCCCCACCAGGGCTATCTCTGAGGCTAAATGCCTGTCACACTCCATCACTCCTAGTGATAAAAGGGAGAGATAGAAAGGGAGAGAGAGGACATGAGAGAGAAGCAGACACCCATAGCGCTGTTCCATCATTTGTGAACCTCCTCCCTGCATGGTACCACCCCCACCTACACCACACACACACACACACTCTGCCAGCTGCGATATTGGGAAAGTGCATGGCCTGGATTCAGGTCCTTGACCATGGTAAAGTGTCCACTCTACCAAGTGAGCCAGTAGCCTGACAATTCACGAACTTAAGGATACCATTTAAACCAGTAAATTTAGAATAAACTGGTTTTACCTAATCAGCTGAAGATAGTAAAAAAGAAAGAAAACTTGACCAGGTAGGGCATATGCTTTGTCAGGCTTGAGGCTTGAGTTTGAGTCCTGACACCACATGAGAACCTCATATGACACCAAGAGAAATTTTCTGTTGCTCTTCCTGTCTTTATCTGTCTTACTGTCTCTCTATCTAGACAAAAAAAAAAAAAAGTGTCCTAGAGTAGTGAAATTGTGCATGTGCTAATCACTGGCTCTACAAGAGGGGGATGGGAGATTTCTTTGAAGGAAGAGAGAATTATGCAAGCTGACTACTTTTGACTTTGAACTAAAACGTGAACTCTCTGAGGGTCTCTAGTATGTAGATTTTGGACTTGCCAGTCCTTACAATCAACAGGAATTGATTCGCTTCCCAAAACTCTACATAAGTATGTATGTATGGCTGGGAAGACAGCACAATGGTTATACAAAAGCCTTTCAGGCCTGAGGCTCTGAGGTCGCAGGTTCAATCCCCACCATAAGCCAGAATTGAGTAGTGTTCTGGTCTCTTTCTCTTTCTCTCTCTCAGTATCTTTCCTTCTGTATCTACTCTTTCTCACTAAAATAAACTAAATAAAATATTTTTTTAAGTATATATGTCTACCTACCATTCGGTCTCTCTGTCTACATCCTCCTGCATCCGTTTTCCAGAGAGCTACATCATGACTATTACTGATGGGAGCACAGAGGAAGAAAGCATTTTTTGCAGAGACCATCAGAGGAGGGACGATGCTCTATGGCCCCAGAACACAGGTGTTCTTCCAGTGACAACCTATTCAATACATGCCTTCTCCTCACCCAGCCTGTAGACAGGGTGCCATGCCACAGGACCCATGTATGCTCATTTTCCTTGTGGGAAACATGCTGTGGAAGAAATGTTAAGTCTGTGCCTTTGGGGGCTCTGAGGACCAACTGTGTAAGTTGTGAGTGAGACTTTCTCACTAGACACAGTGAGAAAGCTCTCTGCCAGGTCCACTGCTGAGACCTGGCCTTTTGGAGACTTGCTTGAGTCTGAAACCAGAAGCCAGTGGAAGGGAGCTAGTTGTAAAGCAGGTATGTTCGGGGCTTTCTTATTTATGTGTTTATTTGTTTATTTATTATTGGGTAGGAATCAAGAGGAATTGAGAGGGAAAGGGAGACAGAGAGGGTGTGAGAGTGAGGGAAAGGCACCTGCAACATTGCTTCACTGCTCATGAAGTTTCCTCCCTGCAGATGGGGACCAGGGGCTTGAACCCAAGTCCTTGCACATTGTAACACGTGTGCTCAACCAGATGTATGACAGCCTAGCTCCTTGAGGTTTTTTTCTCTCCCTCTCTCTCTCTCTCTCTCTCTCTCTCTCATTCTCTCTCTGTGTGTCTCTCTGTCTCTGTTTCTCTCTCCCCTTTACTTCCCCCTTCCCTCTCAATTTCTCACTGTCTCTATCCAAAATAAATAAATATTAACAGAGAGAGAAAGAAGAAGGAGGAGGAGGAGAAGGAGAAGGGGAAGGGGAAGGAGAAGGAGAAAAAGAAGAAGGAGAAGAAGGAGGAGGAGAAGGAGGAGAAGGAGGAGAAGGAGAAGGAGAAGGAGAAGAAGAAGAAGAAGAAGCAGAAGCAGAAGCAGAAGCAGAAGCAGAAGAAGAAGAAGAAGAAGAAGAAGAAGAAGAAGAAGAAGAAGAAGAAGAAGAAGAAGAAGAAGAAGCTCTCATCAGTGCAGTGGTGGCCAAACTGTAACCTGCATCACACACACAGCAAAGCAGCACACAGAGTTATCTCACCCTCATCAGTTGAGGGTTTTTCTTTGTAAATAAATGGGAAAGAGCAAAAGCCCAGGCAGCTTTTGAATTCTGGAGGCCTGCAAAAGTCTCTGATGGAAGCATGTCCCATTGTTTCAGGCACAGTGGTCCAGGGTAACATGGCTCAACCTTTATTGAGGAAATCGAAGATGTCAACTACCTGCACTGTAGGGAGCTGATGTCTCCATCCTGCACATTCAGATGAGCAAGACATTTTTTGCTTTTCTCTCCTTCCCCATCCCCTGGAAAAGAGAGGTGGGCAAGCCACTGAAATGTTTTGAATGAAGTGTCTTTGGTGTTCCCTTTCTAATAAAGGGCCATATATTAGTGCCGAACAGTCAGATTTTTTTTTCTTCGCACTAAAGTAATACCAGTAACTCTCATCGCTCAAGAAATTGCTGAGCAAAACCTTCCAACAATGTGTCTCCCCGGCATTCCTTAACCCTATTGATAATGATAAAGCCTCATAAATCTAAGTAAATCTTTAATTACATCTTTGGAATGGGGGGATATTATGACTGTGACATAGTCATAAAGGGCACATGCAAAATTAGCTCTGTGTACATTTTACAAAGATGTAGCAGGATAGAGGTGGCTAGAGTTAAAAAGGAAAAACAAAACTAAATAAATAAGTATACTGATTTTTTTCCCCTATCCTTGTTGGAGTCATCTTTTAAATGTGTTTTTCATCCTTTTTGGAAAAGTAAGTATTGAGAGAGTGTTCTGTCTCTTGACTTCTACTATTTTTTTTAACTTCTAGCTTTTTTGCTGCATTGCCTTTGTTGAACCTGAATGCATGTTTAAAACACACACACACTATGAGAGAGAGAGAGAGAGAGACTCTGAAAATCAAGGGACAATATCCCCCTATGTAAGAACACCTTTTGACCTAAAAATTGTCCACTCCAGATTAAGCGTGGGTGAAATATTTATAGAGCCAAGAGCTCTATTGAACTGTTTCCAGAAGGCCCTAAGGAAGCCCAGAGTTTATTGAAATCCCCACAATTAGGGAGATTGCAGCCTCATCCACCTCCAGCCCTGCATTTGGTGAGTGGCCTGATGCGATTTATTTTTATCCTCAGCAAATGTATATATTCTCACTGGTGTGAATACTGTGGGGAAAGATTAAGTTCTTTTATTTTGCTAATTAAACTGCATTTTTCAAAATCTACCCGGGTAGTAAGTGACAGGATTAACAAGAGCACTTTGCAGAGTTTTGCTGTTTTTCTGATTAGATTAGAGGTATTTGATACGGGAGTCGGAGCTGATGAAGTGGTTTATCACCGCGGCTTCATAAAGAAGTCGTCCTTACTGTCTAGAAAGCCCAACCAAGAGTGAAAATGACATTAGCAGAAAGCTAAGCAAAAGGTCAGCAGAGCAGAATGAGAGAGGGGGGAAAAAAAAAATGTTGTTCCTTTGCCTTTTTTTTTTTTTTTCCCAAAGGGCTAAGGAAAATCTCAGCTATTGCTTCTTTGCCACCGGAGCAAGGGAAGTGAGAACCAGAATTGATTCACTTGCGATAAGAATGCTTTACTGAGTCTTCCTGAGAGCATGAATGTACAAATCTGACATTTAAAAAAGATTAAATAAAGAGGGTAAGGGAAGGAGGAGTGATAGCTTACCTGATGGGTGCAATGCACAACCCAGCTTCAGCCCTGGCACTTGGGCCTGTGGTATCTCTTCCCCAACCCCCATCTATTTCTCCCTCTATTTCTGAGTGAAAAAAAAAAAAAGGTGAATTGTAAGCAGTCAAATCATACACACAGGGTCTGAACAGTGGTATAACCAGTTAAGCGCACAAAATATGAAACATAAGGACCCACACGTGGATCCGGGTTCGGGATCCCGCTTCCCACCTGCAGGAGACACTTCATGAACAATGAAGCAGTGCAGATATCTTCCTTTCTCCCTCCTTCTCTCTCTCTCCCTTCACTCTCAATTTCTCTCTGTCCTATTCAGTAAAATGGGAGGGGGGATATAAATGGCCACCAGGAAAAATGAGTTTGTAGTGTGGGCACAAGCCCCAGTGATAGCCCTAGAGGCAAAAAGAAAGGAGAGAATGAAGCAAGGAAAGAAGGAAGGAAGGAAGGAAGGAAGGAAGGAAGGAAGGAAGGAAGGAAGGAAGGAAGGAATCATACATGCATGCAGAAAGAGAGAGAGAGAGAGAGAACAAATCCAGAGTGAAGAAAGCATCCCTTCTCTCCTTTGCACTGGTAGAATGATTCCCATCAGTACCACAGACCCTTTGGGGGCCCCTTGTACCTCCTCACAGAACTCTGAACTCAAAATTTGCCTTTCGGGTAGGTAAGTCAAGGGAACAGGGAGAGGCATCTTTTCTTCCTTCATCCTCTCACCGTCTTACTCCCTTCCCTGAGCTTCCAAGCCCCTGAGAAGAGTCCACGGAAATGAAGGAGTAACACCAAATAAGAGAAGGAAATCAGTGGTCCAGGAGGTGGCACAGAGGATAAAGCATTGAACTCTCAGGCATGACGTCCTGTGTTCGGTCCCCGGCAGCACATGTACCAGAGTGATGTCACGTTCCTTCTCTCCTCCTCTCTCATAAATAAATAAATAAATAAATAAATAAATAAATAAAATCTTAAAAAAAAATAAAAGAGAGAGAGAGAGAAGGAAATCAGAATGGAGCAGCATTTTATCAAATGCCCTTGTGACAAGCAAGGGAAATAGATGACACTGCAACAGGTATGAAAATGATACTGATACTAATACTAATACTACTACTAATAATAATCTACATTTGACAAAATCCTAGGGCCTGGTGGTGGCTCCCCCACTAGAATTCACATCTTGCAAGAGAACCTGGGTTCTCCTACAGAAAAGAAGGTTCAGAAGTGATGGGGTCAATGCTGCAGCTGTACTTCTATCTGCCTATTTCCCCTCGCCTTCCCTGTCTGACTCTCACCCTTGATTTTAAAAACAGCCTCTAGGAGTGATGGAATCAGGCAAGCATCAAGCCCCCAAAATAACCCTGATGGTATAATTAATGAACTAACTAGCTAGCTAATTAATTAAAGTTTAAAAGAGGGACCAGGTGGTGGCACACCTGGTAGAGTGTACATGTTACAATGAACAAGGACCTGAGTTCAAGCCTCCCCCATCCCCACATGCAAAGGTGGAACTTCATAAGCAGTGAAGCAGTGTTCAGGTCTCTCTCTTCCTCTCTCCCTAGCTCCCCTCCCCTCTCACTCACTTTCTCTCTATTTAAAAATAAAATAGGTATTTCTATTTAAATTTAAAATAGGTGTCTCTATTTAAATTTAAAATAGGTGTCTCTATTTAAAATAAACAACATATTAACAATGAATTTTATTTTTAATATTAGGGGAAAAATTGAAAAGAAGAGGAAAGAAATCCCAAGAACACAGTTCAGGAGTAGGTGGGCTATGCAAAGTTTGGATACTTGAGGATAGTAATTTCAAGCAAGGTCAAACCTTCCTCTTCAATCCCTAATTGTAGCCTCTCCCTATAGCTATAATTTAACTACAGAAAAAGGTGAGTGTGTGTGTGTGTGTGTGTGTGTGTGTGTGTGTGTGTGTGTGTGTGTACACCATTAGGTGTGTTTTGTCAAACACATACTGAAGTATAACCCTATGGGATATCCACACCTTTTCCCATCACCAGAGTTCTGTATGCCCATGCCACTGTAGGACTCCCAGAATCACAGATATGGAGTGACTATTGTTTCTTTTTTTTTTTTTAAGGGGGGGGGGAGTTAATGATTTATAGTCGACAGTAAAATGGAGTAGTTGGTACATGTGTAACATTTCTCAGATTTCCACAAAACAGTCTAAATTGCCACTTTGGTCCTCCTCCAACATCATGTTCCAGGACAATCATGGTTTTTGTTGTTGTTATTGTTTTGTTTTATTTTGTTTTTGCCTCCAGGGTTATTGCTAGGTCTTGGTGCCTGCACTACAAATCCACTGCTCCTGAAGGCCATTTTTGTTGCCCTTGATGTTGTTCTTATTGTTATTGATATTATTAAATAGGACAGAGAAATCAAGAGAGGAGGGGAAGACAGAGAGGGAGAGAGGAAGATAGACACCTGCATACCAGCTTCACTGCCCTGGAAGCAACCCCCTTGTAGGTGGGGAGCTGGGGACTGGAACCAGGATCCTTGAGCCAGTTCATGTTCTTCCTGCCAAATGCGCTTAACCTGCTGCGCTACTGCCCAGCCCCCCGACGATGTTTTTTATGCACTTATGGGTCACTCTAATATTTTCCTTTGTGAATTATCTGTTCAAATTTTGGTCCATTTTTATTGAGCTGCCTTGTACTTATTAAGTTATGTGAGTTCTTTGTGTACTTTATACACTTCATTTCCAGGTCCATTTTTATTGCAAAATCTTTATGTAGTATGTGTTTCTCTTTCAATAGCACCTAGTTAGAGCTTGTTTATTTACTGGGCCTGAAAAGACTTGCTTTTATCTATTTCTAAAAGATTTATTTACTTATGCATGAAGGGGTTGAGGGGAAGAGAACCGAACATCACTGAACTTTGGATATATTGGTAATATACTCTGAGGGCCCTTGGCTTGCAAGTCTTGTGCTCTAAGGGGCTGGGGAGATCACATAACAGTTATGCAAAAAGCTGTTCTTGCCTAAGGCACCAAAGGTCCTAGGTTCAATCTCCAGGACCATAATAAGCCTGATCCAGGCTCTAGAAGAAAAAAAAAAAACAAAGAAAAAAGTCTTGTGCTCTTCCACTGTGTGATCTTCCTGACTCAACATCTATATTTTAATTAGATTAAACTTTGCAACAGCTGAGATAACTGAAACTTACAAGATAGGCTACTTCTGAGGAAAGAATTTGACAGAAAAAGAATTTAAGCAATCCATGTAGACGGGTCCTTGAGAGTTTGAGGAAGCACTAAACTGTGCATACATGAAGTGTTACTTTGCAAGACCTGGGGAAAAACCTAGAAGTATCTTAACATGATCAAACTGATCTCCCAGCAAATTAACTGTCAACAAATCTCAACATGCTTTAAAGGAAGACAGCAAATACATTCTCAACCATATAGCACTTATACAATTTAGCATACAATAAAAACTTGTGGATATGCAAAGAGGGAAAATTTGGCTTGTAAAAGGGAAAATAAAACTCTATTTTTTTTTGTAGAAATAAACCCCAAAGCAACTGTTATTAACCTGAGGAAACAGAACTTTACAGCAATTACAAAGAAGATGCACATGAATTATTATGTTTGAAGATATACTGTTATAACGATATTATTATGTTTGAGATCATTATGTGAGTGACAAATGGAAATCAATAGCAGAGAAATTAAAACTAGTGAAAATGTGGACATTCTAGAATTGAAAAACGGAGTAGCTAAAGTTAAGATTTCTCTGCATAAAATGGACAGGCAACTGAACAGTGCAGAAGATAATCTGTGAGTTTGGAGATAGGCTGATAGAACCAACTTGCAGCACTAAGAAAGAAAAGATTTTATAATATAGTCAGAGGCATAAGTAGTTTAATAAATTAGTTAAACAGGCAAGGAATCAGAAACTAAAAGAGACTGCAATAAACAAAAATAAAGTCCAATTTTAGTAAGAGTATTCACACAGAGGTCCAAGAAACAAATAAACAACAAAGCATAAACACAAAGAAAACTACACTTGGCACATCACGGTAAAATTGCTTAAAATTATTTAGGAAGAAAAAGACACATTAAAAGCAAATGAAAGGGGAGTCGGGCAGTAACGCAGCGGGTTAGGCACAGGTGGCACAATGCGCAAGGACCTGTATAAGGATCCCAGTTTGAGACCCCGGCTCCCCACCTACAAAGGAGTTGCTTCACAAGTGGTGAAACAGGTCTGTAGATGTCTATCTTTCTCTCCTCCTCTCTGTCTTCCCTCCTCTCTCCATTTCTCTCTGTCTTATCCAGCAACGACGTCAATAATAACTATAACAATAAAACAACAAGGGCAACAAAAAGGAATAAATAAATATTTTTAAAAAAGCAAATGAGAGAGTGGACTGTAAAATGACTTAACAGGTAAAGCACAGGACTTGTATGTATCAGGCAATAGGTTCAGGTCTAAATACTGCATATTGCAAAGTTGTGCTTTGGCCTCTCAGTCTTCCATGAAAAAATAAAGTGAAAAAATAAAAGTTTCCCCTACATACACTAGAACAAAGATCAGAAACAATGTTAAATTATAGTAAAATGGATATTGTAAACATTGAAATAAAATACAGTCAACCAAAGTGTCCAGAGAAAATATAATGAACTATAGCCCAGTGAAAATGTTCTTGGGGGATGAGGTCAAAATAAAAAACATTCAGTAAGACTTTTCCCCAGTCAAGAGCAAAACCTGAAGCTAGATAGAAGCTTAGTTTACACGAAAGAAAAAGGAGAGGAAACAATGTAAAAAAAAAATGGGGGGGGGGTAATTTTCAAAGGCTCAAACCAGGATCTTTACAGGAGTCCTTGCACTTTGTATTATGTGCTCTTAACCTGGTGCACTATTGCCAGGACCCCCCTCAATTTTTTAATGTGTTAAGACAGAGATAAATTGAGAGGGGGGAGGAAATACAGAGGGACAGAGAGGGGCTGAGTGGTGACACACACGTTTAAGTACACATATCACCATGTACAAGGATTTGTGTTCAGGTCCCTGCTCCCCACCTACACGGAGAATACTTCACTAGCAGGGAAGCAGGTCTGCAGGTGTCTTTCTTCCTCTCCCTCTCTCTTTCTCCCCTTGCTTCTCAATTTCTCTCTGTCCTGTCAAGTAAAAATACAATCGAAAAATAATGGGGAAAAATGGCCACCAGAAGCTGTGGATTTGCAGTTTAGGCAAGCGAGTCCCAGTGAGAACCCTGCAGCACTTGCGTCACCACTCATGAAGCTTTCCCCTGCAGGTAGGGGCACTGGAGGTTTGAACTTGGGTCCTTGCACATGATAACATGTGCACTCAAAGGAGTGTTCCACTGCCTGGATCCACATCTTTGGAGCCTCCTGATTAGTTAATGGTTGGGCAGTAGTGCAGCAGGTTAAGCGCACATGGTGTGAAGCACAAGGACCTGTGCAAGGATCCCGGTTCGAGCCCCTGGCTCCCCACCTGCAGGGAGGGTCGCTTCACAAGTGGTGAAGCAGGGCTGCAGGTGTCTATCTTTCTCTCCCCCTCTTTATCTCCCCTCCTCTCTGGATTTCTCAGTCATATCCAACAAAAATGACATTAATAAAATAATAATAATAACCACAACAATGATAAAAAGGAGGGCAACGAAAGGGGAAAAAATAGCCTCCAGGAGCAGTCGATTCGTGGTGCAGGCACAAGCTCCAGCAATAACTCTGTAGGCAAATATATATAGATATATATTTGATTGTTTAAATGAAAATAATAAAAACAAGGTGCTTGAGTTTATGTCATGTAAACATTGAACATATTATAACAGCATAAATGAGAAGGACATGTAAGAATACTATTGGGGGCGTAAGGATCCCAGTTTGAGCCCCTGGCTCCCCACCTGCAGGGGAGTCGCTTCACAAGCTGTGAAGCATGTCTGCAGGTGTCTATCTTTCTCTCTCCCTCTCTGTCTTCCCCTCCTCTCTCCATTTCTCTATGCCCTATCTAACAATGATGTTATGAATAACAACAACAATAACTACAACAACAATGAAAAACAACAAGGGCAACAAAAGGGAAAATTTTTTTTTTAAAAAAAAGAATACTATTGGGAAAGTTTTTCTTTATACACTAATTAGTCTAATGTTGATTCAGTTAAGATTGTGAGAGGTAAAACACACAGGATATCATCCCTAGATCAACTGCTAAACTAATCAACCAAAGAATCATAGCTGAGAAGCCAATGGAAAGAACAAAATGAATACTAAATATACTTAGTTAATCTAAAAGAAGACACAAAAGAAATGAAAAACAGATGGCATGTTTTGGAAGAAAAAAAAAAAGAATAATGTAATACTCCTAACATGTGGATTAACATGTGGGCTGCAACCGAATTCCTCTAATGTTTACAAAGGTGTGAGAGCCTCCCCCAGCAGAAGCTGGGTAAACGTGGAGCAACCCCGGTACGTGAAAACAGACGTTTCATAAATACATTCCCGTTTTATAGCTATTTATGGTGGGGAGGTAAGTCCATTGCTCCTGATTCTGTCACGGTGACACCCGAGTGTTAGCACATAGTGTCCAACAGCTAATAC
Organism: Erinaceus europaeus; assembly: GCF_950295315.1. Lineage (NCBI taxonomy): Eukaryota > Metazoa > Chordata > Mammalia > Eulipotyphla > Erinaceidae > Erinaceus > Erinaceus europaeus. The sequence continues at coordinate 179,857,953 of NC_080163.1, forward strand.
ATTCCATTCCCAATCCTTCTTCACTCTTTATGTTTCTGTTTCACTCCTGGGGGAAAAAAATGTTTTGTTATATTAGTGTCATACTATGTTTAGTAATAAAAACAAGTTTTCAATACAATTGTTGTGAACACCTAGTATAAATATGTGATGCCAAAAGGTATCTAAATAAATAATACTATCTTACAGAAATGTGATACTTGTTGTTTGTATCATCCATTACTGCCTGGTGTGTCACTGTGCTATTAGCTCCCCTCCTAGTTCTCCCTCTCGCCATCATCAACAGACACCAAGTCAACTCTTAGCTGAGATAAGTAACACTGTGGCAGTCAGTGAAAGTGAGCACAGCAGTCGAATTTCCCAGTTGCGCTTAGTAGGTTAGCTTAACTTTTTCAGGAACTGAATGCAATGCCAGTGGAGAGCAGTGGACAGAAGAGCCAGTTCTTCTAGCGTTTGCCCTTCTTCCGTAGCCAGTCAACAGCGTCAGGTTGAGCCTGATGTCAAGTTTCGAGACCTCCTTTGAATCTGGAGAGGTGGCAGTCGTTGACTATGTGGGTCATAGTCTGTCTGTAGCTGCGGGGGCAGTTCGGGTCGTCTCTGGCTCCCCAGCGATGGAACATTGAGAGCCATGGACAATCGAATTGGGGCTGGTATCTGATTAGGCTGAAAATACCACCACTCTCAAACAATGTTGCAAACATGTAGTGGAGTGTTCCCTCAAAGAAAGGATCTGACTGTGCCTTCACTTTTCCCCTAGTGCTATAGGTGGCAGAGAACAAGCTTCAAAAGTAACACAATCGGGGAGTCAGGGGGAAGCGCAGCCCGTTAAGCACAGGTAGCATAAAGTGCAAGGACCCACATAAGGATTCTAGTTTGAGCCCCAGGCTCCCCACCTGCAGGGGAGTAGCTTCACAGGCGGTGAAGCAGGTTTGCAGGTGTCTATCTTTCTCTCCCCCTCTCTATCTTCCCCTCCTCTCTCCATTTCTCTCTGTCCTATCCAACAACAACAACGACAATAATAACTACAACAATAAAACTACAAGGACAACAAAAGGGAAAATAAATAAGTTTTTTTTTAAAGTAACACAATCAGAGAGAGAGAGAGAGGACAGAAAGAAAAAAGGAAGAAAATAAAGGGTTAAAACCTTCTCTGACTTTTCTCCCAATGTTTTCTCAGGATTCCAAGTCTGATTCAGGCTTTCTTTCATGTTTTATCCAATAAATCTCCATTACGTGGCTCCAGATTCAGACTTGGTCCTTAGAAACAATCAAATTTCACAGATTTTCAAACCTGAAGTTCCAAGGTCCCAGGTTCAATCCCTGGCTCCATCAAATGCTGAAGCTGAGCAGTGCTTTCATAAGAAAAGACAAACTGGTGGTCTGGGAGGTGGCACAGTGGGTAAAGCATTGGGATCTCAAGCATGAGGTCCCGAGTTCAATCCCCAGCAGCACATGTACCAGACTGATGTCTGGTTCTTTCTCTTTCACCTCCTACATTTCTCATAAATAAATAAATTCTTTAAAAAAAACTATAAAAGATAAACTGGGGACCAAACAGTGGAAGACCCAGTACAGCACACATGCACAAGGATCTATGTTCAAGCCCCAATCCCCAGCTACAGAGTAGGAAGCTTCACAAGTGATGAAGCAGTGCACTGAGACAAGTGTCTCTCTCCCAGTCTATCTCCTCCCTCCCTCTCAAATTCCCTCTCTATCCAAAAACAAATAAAATATTAAAATAAAGAGAAAGAAAACCAACCAATATATAAACAAGTTGCTTGAGTTATATTTTGCAGGGAATAGACTTAAACTAAAAGCAAGTATTAAGTATTACTCCCAGAGGGGAGAAACCATTAGGGGAAGATGACCAGAGGGCTTTGAACTCCAATTCCATCAGGACCCAGAGAGAGAAGAAGAAAGGAGAGACATTATGAAGTAAGAATAGTTGTAGATGTAACTTAGAAAGGAAGAAAAGGCAGGGCCATAGAAAAAACTGGGCAAATATATATAAATAAAGATAGTTAGCTATAGAAATAATAGTCACCTTATATCTGTGATCTTGAGAAAACTACTACAGTTTCCAATGGAGGGAATGGGGACACAGAACTCTGGTTGTGGGAATGGTGTGGCATTATACCCTTATTATCTCATAATTCTGTAAATAAATATTAAGTCACTAATAAACATATTTTTAAAAGAAAGTATTGGGGGGGGGGGCTGTGTGGTAGTGCAGCAGGTTAAGCACACATGGTGTGAAGGGCAAGGACCTGCATGAAGGTCTCACTTCAAGACCCTGGCTCCCCATCTGCAGGGGTGTCGCTTCACAAGTGGTGAAGCAGGTCTACAGGTGTCTATCTTTCTCTCCCTCTCTGTCTTCCTCTCCTCTCTCGATTTCTTTCTGTCCTATCTAACAACAACAGCAATGGCAATAATAAGAAGGGCAACAAAAATGAGGGGAAAAAATGACCTCCAGGAGCAGTGGATTCATAGTGCAGGCACCAAGTCCCAGCAATAACCCTGGAAGCCAAAAAAAAAAAAAAAAAAAAAAAGGAAGAGGAGGGGAAATGACCACTAGAAGCAGTGGATCCCCAGTGATAACCCTGGTGTCAATAAAATAATATTAATAGTAATAATGATAATAGTAGTATTCAAATTTGCCACTTAGACCCCTTGTCTCCCCACTGGATAGTGGCTATGCTGACCAGTGGAGGGGCTCTGTCTCTCCAAAGCCTGAATATGATAGCCTGTAAAAATTCAGTAAGTTCCAGACAAGTCTACACATTATGTTAGACTTCTGACCACCTAGAAAACTACCCTTCCTGCTGCACTTACTAGTTGTGTATACCTTAACAGTCTGCTTAACCTCTCTGAATAGCACTGGGGGTAACAGTTCTAACCATCTAGTTATTTTCAGGGCAAGGAAGTTAGTCTCTATAAAACCATTAAAATCTGTAATGTACCCAGTACATCCATACTAAGACACTTAAATGATGGGCTGAATAGTTGGAGTAATACACTACTTTCTTGAAATGCAAAATGCAATGATAAAAGTATAATTTTGCTGACTTCTTTGTCTCATTAAAAACTTTGGACAAAGTGACTTTTTTTTTTTTAGGTTAGATCAAAGAATTCACCAGAAGAAATAAAGATGTATTTTGGCTTTAAGAAAGGTAGTTATCATGTGGACTTTGACATATCACATCTTAATTTATATTTTAAAGTAAATACAATTAAAACAGTGTGAAATAAGGGGAAAAAACAGGCGAATCAGTTAAAAGGGGGAAAGTCCTGAAAGCAGCCTAGCACTGTGCCAGGGCTATGGTGGCTGCTTGTTAAACATTTATTTTTTATTTATTTAAATTTAATTATTTTTATTTATTGGATAGAGACCACCAGAAATTGAGAAGGAAAGGAGTGACAGAGAGGGAGAGAGACAGAGACATCTACAGACCTGCTTCACCACTCACAAAGCTTTTCCCCTGCAGGTGGGGACTGGGGGTTCAAACTCAGGTCCTTGTACATTGTGATGGTCAACAAGGTCCGCCACCACCAAGCCTCTCAAAAATTGATTTAATACTTGGATAGTGTGCTGCTCTTCCATGTACACAACCCAGGTTTTGAGTCCGGCCCCACTGCACTGAAGAAAGTTTCAGTGCTGTGACTTTTCTCTCTCTTTCTCTCTCTCTATCTCTCTCTCTCTGCCTCTATCTAAACAAAAATTTCCGCTACATGAAACAATACAATTTAGTAAAATACAATGACATTTACAAGGTAATGGATGACAAAATAATACTCCACAAATAGTTTTTAGATAAATTTCAGTTATTTAATTTTTGTAAATGGGTTAAATTCTTCACACACTGATGACAGGACACGTATGGGGCTGGATGGTGGCACACCCAGTTAAGCACATATAATACTATCTGCAATGACCCACACACGGACGCAGGTTAAAGCCCCTGTTCCTCACCTGCACTGGGGATGCTTCACAAGCAGCAAAGCAGGTCTGCAGGTGTCTCTTTAGCTCCCTGTCCTCACTTTCTCTCTGTGATATTAAATAAAATGAGGAGGGGGAAAAAGAGACTTATAGAACCACTTAAAAGGATGAATCCTTAGGTGGGGATTACTAAACAAAGTTGAAAGTTAAGGGGCTAAAACTAAGTTGAAAGGAGACACAAAAAAGGGGGAAAACTGAAAAGATTTGAATGCATAAAATTAAATGTTTATGCGTTTTCATTATTTAACTTTTGCATATATTATTTGTTAAGAATGTCAACTTGGTAGAAAAAATTTTCAATGTGTTTGCCCAGTGGGTTCTTATTCTTGGGTAAATAATGAGATTTAATAACACAATATATTATTATTTGTCGGGTTCCTTGGGGGAACGCAACAGCCCGGCTCCCACTTCACCGTCTGGCCTGTTGGCCACCAGGAGACAGATGGAGAGCAGGGAATCTCAGGCCAGCAGCGGCAGGGATGAGCTCGCTAAGTGGTCTTCCAGCGTACAGTGGCTGGTACAACAAACCCTGAGGATACCGTGGCAGTGGACGGAAGGCTTTATTGTTTCAGTCACAAGTTTATAAAGGGGTAGCTGTGCAAGAGAAGTGGCCAAGCTGGCCAATGAGGTCAATATCTCCTTATAAGGAAAAAGAGAGCAGGGCAATGAGAAGGTATGGATGCTGATGCAAGAATGGGGGAAATAGAAATTTAAAGAAGGCGAAGTCCACCAGAGGGAGGAGGGGTGGGCTGAAGCTGTGAGACTGATAAGCTGGTTGTAATTCCTCCACATACTCTGGCCACATCTGGACCACAGGCTGGCATGCCAAGGGGAGACTGATAGGCCAGCTTCCAGGGGAGTTGACCATCCATGCTCAAACTCGCATTAGATCCACAATAATAATAATAATAATTATTATTATTATTATTATTATTACCACCAGGGTAATCACTAGAGTTCAGTGCCAACATTATAAATCCACCACTTCTAGCAACTATTTTGCCTTTATGTTTTTTTTTTCCTTTTCTATTTTATTTTACAGGATAGAAAGAAATTGAGAGAGGCGAGAGGATGGTAGAGAAGGAAAAAGACAGACACCTTCAGACCTTCTTCACAGCTCATGAAGTGTCCCTCCTGCAGTTGGACAGTAAGTTGAAACTGGGGTCTTTAAGCATGGTAATGTGTGTGCTCAATTAGGTATGTAGCCACTTGGCCCCCAAATGTCCAAATATTAATAGAAAAAAAAAGTTAGAGGACTAGATAAGTCATGTCCTAAAGGAGCAGTCTACAGGACTGGGAATCTTGTCTTATGTTTGACCTGGTGTGTCTGGGGTTTAGGATTTCATGTCAAAACTGAAAGAGCACTGCCAAGAGTTGAGTCCCTCTATACCCTAGTCTAGCCAAGTCAACAGGTTATTCCAGGAACTTTCACTGTCTTCTCCAGAACATCATAGTGATGCCTTTTTAAGCAATTACAGAAGCCAGACCTTCCACTTTCTACACCCCATAATTTGTTCCATACTTCCAGAGGGATAAAGAATAGGACAGCTATCAGGGGAGGGGATGGGATATGTAGAGTTCTAGTGGTGGGAACTGTGGAGTTGCACCCCTTTTAACCTATGGTTTTTGTCAGTGTTTCCTTTTTATAAATTTTTTTTTTTTTAAAAAAAGGGCATATATATAGCACTATGTAGAAGAGCTAAACAGCATGACAAATAAGGATATTATAATTAATATGTGTGTAATTATAAGCCATGGAGAGAAAAGTCGTGCAAACATTTTCAAGTAGCCATGAAAGCAAAATAAAAAGTTGACTTTTAATAGGAAAAAAAAATCAAGCTACATGTTAGTTCTTCCAAAGCAAATTACAATCATAAATATTAGAAAGTATCAAGATTCATTTCAATTAGAAATAATATGTATCACCATTTTCCTAAATTAAAAAAAAACAGCATAAATGTATGATCTCAAAGAAACAGGTTAAAACAAAGATAATTTGAGGCAGAACAATTTCACCAAAAAAAAAATATTAAACCAATGCCAATTTAGAAACAGTTAACTACTGCACATAGTGTTTTGAGGAGACATGTGATATGTTGATAAATATATCTATAAACATATGCAGATGTAGATAGGTTATTGAGATATATACCTCTTATATATGTGGAAATAAATATAGTACCTCTGCATGTATTTTTGTTGGCAGTTCTACTCTATTGTTTGCAATTTTTATCTTGAATTTTTTTTTTCCATTAAGAGAGGATTCCACAACTCTGCATTTTAGCAGAAAAATAGTATTCTATTGTCTGTACACACCATGGTTTACCATGACTCAATCATTATAAGACAGTTAGATAAATCCTGTTATTGTTATTTTTTTTCCTACAAGATATCACACTGAGAAAACGGCTGTTATGCTAAACATTTGTGAACATATATGATCATTTTCTGAGCCTAAATTCTCAGGTGTGGAATTGCTAGATCCAGTACTATGCTTTTTTTTTTTTTCTGTTAAAGCTTTCAGTATAGTTTGCCAAATTATCTTTAGAAACCTATGATGGAATCTCATCTTAAGTGGGAGGGATATTTCTAAAGTCAGTGCATACGATAACAAGATTGTGTAAGTTGAATGTGCCAACTAAATGCCTCTATTCTAGCAAATCTCATTCCTGCCAGTATTTCCCCACACTTACCCCGACCATGGGTAGCATGTTGTTTTTAGACAGGATGTTGATTTTCTGATGCTGTAGCACACATTACGTGATTGCTGGTAAATGGAGCACTTTCCCCAGATGATGGCTCCAGGGTGAGTCACCTCCCCTGCCCTTTGTGGGATTGCAAAGTGTGTTCCACGCCCTGCTGGGTGCCCTGCTCAGAACTGAATGATGTGCTGTCTCCTCTCTCTAGCAAATCACAACTCCTCAGGGAAGAAAGAAAGAGTCTTCCTTCTCCCAGCACTGGCCCTATACAGCCCCAGTAAGCACTGGGCACAGGGGGAGGGAAGTGAGCAGGTGGATCTGAAGAACCAGGAGATATGGACTTTGGGATGTGGCTACAAAAATGCTTTGAGGATCCTTCTGCTACAATTCTTTAGGGCTCCATTGCTGCATTTTGTTTGGGAGAGGTCAGGCGGTGGACCAGTAAGCTCTGTTCCTGAGAGGTTTTCTGATTTCCCCCCTTGAGAATATTCCTGAGTATGGATACACTTTGCTAGCTGACTCACGGAGTGGCTACCCTTCACCAGGCTTTGTGATCAGTTCTTCTCACTTGGTACTTGATGTAATTCTCACAATAAGCCAACAACACGGGAATTGTTAAGACTTATCATTTACAAGTGTGAAAGTGAAGGCACAGAGAAGTTTTGAGACTCCCAGTGGAAGCTTTCTCTCCTGCCTACTTCTGACTGCATTCTGGATGCAGCTAAAATATTCTAAAACACCAAGGCTCCCCAGAGAAACACCACCACTGCCCCCCAACGTTTGCTACATCTCTCTTCTGAAGGACACTGAAAATTCAGCTGAGTGACCCCTGAGACTCAAGGAAACCCCAGGAAGTCCTTTTCACCAAAAACTCACACCATGACTGTTGTCTTTCTTTCCTGGCCCCAGAGTAGCCTCAGGTAGCAGAAGGCCTCCTAGGGTCTGTCACTGGTTTCCAGCCCAGTGCTCCTTAGTACAAAGAGAGGAATGGGTACCAGATCCTGGGCCAAACTCAGGCCAAATCAGAAACTCCAAGGTCTCTAAGCCAAATCAGAGGCTCCAAGAGCCCCATTCTGGCCACCAGTTTCTCACCCACTCCTAAACACACAGTGGAGTTCAACTCCACTGACTCACACTTACTTGCTAAATAAAAATGAGGCTGGGTTTTCTGGAGATGTTTGTAAATAAGTAAACTAGAAATTAAAGGCACATCCAGAACTGCCATACAAATATATATATAGACTCATGGGACAGAGAGAGATTGAGAGGGGAATAGGAGAGAGAGAGAGAGAGAGAGAGAGAGAGAGAGGGAGGTCTTCAGACTTGCTTCACCACACATGAACCTTTGCCCTCTGCAGGTGAGGAACAGGAATTTGAACCCACGACTTTGAGCATATATCTACTTAACTTAGTACACCACTACCCAGCCTCTGCACTGGATTCTTATCTCAAAGAGATAAGAATATTTCATTCATCTATTATTTTTATTTTATTTATTCATTTATTTATTTTTGCCAACAGGGTTATCTCTGGAGTCTCTGCCTACAAATTGGCTACTGCTGGCAGCCTTTTCTCCCCTTTATTTATTTTTATATTTTAATTTTTTGATAGGGAAGAGAGAAATTGAGAGAGGGCTGGGGTGACAGAGAGAGAGAAAGCAAAAGTGACCTGTAGACCTGTTTCACCACTCAGGAGGCTTACCACCTACAGGTAGGGAGTAGGGGCTCGAACCCAGATCTTTGTGCATAGTAATGTGTGCTTAACCAGGTACACCATGGCCAGACCCCCTTCTTATTTGATTCTTATCTTCAGGAGTTGATGAAGAGGTAGATGTATAGACAGAAAGAAGAAAGAAAAGAATGAGGGGAGGGAGGGAGAAAGGAAGAGAAGGAAGAGGGAATAAAGATAGATTTGCCCCCTCTGAATAATGTTACAATATAAATTTTCATCTCAGAACATACTCTGAATGAAATAACAATATGGGCAGAAGCAAGGCAAACAACATCAAGACCTGTTTTACTTGAGAGAGGCAGGACATCCATTCAAGGCCAAGAAAGGGCAAGGCCCCATAATCTTTGTGGCTCTTCCATCACCACTGTCAGGCTAGAGACATGAGAGAGAGAGATGACCCAGGAACCAAGCTCATGACGGCGAGGCCTTTCAAATCTTTATTCATCCTAACTCCCCAGAGTCGGGTGCTAGCACACCTGGTTAAGCCACATGACACAAACTGCAATGGCCGGTGTCAGCCTCCCAGTCTGTGCCCTTCAAGACTGGAAACCGGAAGCCCCCCAAGTCGGAAACAGAAGTGGCTTGACAATACCATACATGGTTAGGAAACGGGGAAGAGAAAGGTAAAAGGGGCTGGGAAAGGTAGGGACTTCCTTAGCAACTGTTGCTAGGGGTTTAACTGGTAGGATTAATAATACCCTGCTGGGAAATAGGGAGGAGACCTTTCAGGCAAAACAATGATTATGTAGATAATAAGGGAACAGGCCACAGTATTAGGAATGCAGGGTGCTTTGTGAGGCAGGGAGTCTGATAAGACGAGGCAAATCTTGGGGGGGGGGTCGTGTCCCTCCTCGCTTGACCTCTCAGTAGAGAGAGAGAGACTGACAGGATGGACCCCTCAGGTCAAGCCCTGCCAAGCTCAACCACATCCTCACAATTTCCCTACACACCACTTGGAGAAATGGCAACAAGTCCTTCAGCTTTTTGACATTTCCTGTAAGATCCTCCTTCATCATGAAGCTCCAAGGATGTGACAGAGAATTAGACCCTTGAAAGAAAAGTTTAATTGAATCTTTAAATAGAAAGTTTCCTAAGCATCATTTGTTAATGACTAACATTAACTCAACAATAAGAAGGATTCTTTCTTTGCCATTTATACATGCAACATCTTCAGTCATCGATTAGCAGTTATTCCACATGGACAAGATGGCCACAGAGTTTGAGAACCCAGCTCCCTTGTGGAGGTGATTTTTCAAGGAAGAGACACATTCTTATGTTTTGAATTTCATGGGGCTGGAGGCAGGTGGGTAGTTTAGGAAACTCAGAATTCTGTCTCAAATGGTGGTACAAAAAGAGTATCAAGGACAGGTGAGAATCTCCCCAGAACCCTACCCCACTAGATAAAGGTAGAGACATCCTGGGGGTATGGATCAACCTGTCAGTGACCATGTCCAGTGAAGAAGCAATTGCAGAAGCCAGATCTCCCATCTTCTGTGTCCCATAGCGATCATTGATCCATACTCCCAGAGAGATAAAGAATAGGGAGGCTTCCAATGGAGGGGGATGGGGATATCACACTCTAGTCTATCATTATCAAATCACTAACAAAACAAAAAAAGTTGAAAATTAAGTAAACACAAAGCAGAACTTGAACTGGGTTTGTTATATTGCACCAAAGTCAAAGACTTTGGGGAGTGAGGGAGGGTTCAGGTCCTGGAACATGATGGCAGAGGAGGACCTAGAGGGGACTGAATGTGGAAAACTGGGAAATGTTACACATGTACAAACTATTGCATTTTACTGTTGACTATAAACCATTAATTCTCCCCAATAAAGAAAAAAAAGTGGGGGAGAGGTTGACTTTGGGGAAGAGAGATGAAACAGAGAATCAAATGTGGGAAATATTCTTTTTATTTATTTATATAATATTTATTTATAAAATGAAAATACTGGAAAGACCATAGGAAGGATAAGTGGGGTACAGTTCCACATAATTCCTACCACCAGAATTCTATATCCCATCCCCCTCCCTGATAGCTTTTCTATTCTTTACCCCACTGGGAGTATGGATCCAGCATCATTATAGGGTGCAGAAGGTGGAAGGTCTGGCTTCTGTAATTGCTTCCCTACTGAACATGATGTTGACAGGTTGATCCATACTCCCAGCCTGTCTCTCTCTTTCCCTAATGGGGCAGGGCTCTGGAGAGGTGGGGTTCCAGAATACATTGGTGGGTCGTCTGCCCAGGGAAGTCAGGTTGGCATCATGGTAGCATCTGAAACTTGGTGGCTGAAAGAGAGTGAACATATAAAGCCATACAAATTGTTGACTAATCATGAACCTAAAGGCTGGAATATTGCAGATGAGGATTTGGGGTGTTCATTTTGGAAAAAGCTAGTAGGTCTATTTTAGGTATATTCCAAAGGGCCCATGACTTTATTAGTTGTTGCCTGAACCTAACATCTGGATTTAAAATTTTTTTTTTAAAAAAGGAGGCTGGGAAGATAACATAATTGTTATGCAAAAGACTCTCATGCCTAAGGCTCTAAAGTCTCAGGTTCAAATCCCAAACATCACCATAAACCAGAGCCAAGCAGTACTATGAAGCCTCTCATTCTTTCTCTCTTTCTCTCTCTCATTTGTTTCCATGCATTTCTATTTCTTTTAATTTTATCAGTGATTTCATATTGATTGACAAAAGTATAAGATAACAGGGGTACAAACTCTATACCATTCCCACTACCATAGTTCTGTATCCTCAATTTCTGCATTGGAAGCTACAGCAGTTCTCCTAAGGTTGCAGATATGGGTTAAGTATTATTTCTGCAACTATCTGTCTATGTTTGTATATATCTGCCCTTCTTTTCCCCGATGGTCCCATTTACTCTTCTTTCTCTTCCTTTCCATATCATACCTACACACTTTTGAATGTCCTTCCCTTTTTTCTCTTCTGGGTCCTGATGGAGTTGGAGTTCAGAGACCTCTCGTCATCCTCCCCCTATCATCTCTCACTGAAAGTATGAACCAAATTCTTTTTGGGGTGCAGAACATGGGAGATCTGGCTTCTGTAACTGCTTTTCTACTGGGCATGGGTGTTGATCGGTTTATCTGTACCCCCATCTTGTTTCTGTCTTTCATTAGTGAAGTAGGGGTCTGGAAAGGTGAAGCTCAGGGACACATTGGTGAGGTTGTCTGTCCAGGGAAGTTAGAATGGAATCATGATATCTCTATCTCGTCTGCCTCCCTCTGTATCTCTCACTCATTAAAATAAGGAAAAGTTAAAATAAATAAAAAAAAGAAAGTTGATTTAGCATCCTCGTTAATAAAACATTTCTCTAAAAAGAGAAAAAAAAACAAGGAAAAGTCTTAGATCTCTTTTTAATTGTTTCTAACCTTTGAACAGCAGTAGCAGTGTTCTAAAACTATGGAGAATTTTTCTTTAAGACTACTGGTAAGAAAGATCAGGAAAAAAAAAGTCAAATCTAAAAAGCTACAAACATAAACTGGGAGCAAGCAAGAGACCATTATTGCCAGTCTGTCATCAGCCATAGAATCATTAACATGAAATGTCTTTTGATGAATGCATTGAAAAAAGTGATTATATATTAAAGTATAAAAGTCTCTTCCTGCATCATTTAAAGTACTTTACAATGCTGATTAAAATAACAGAACATTATAGCTTGCTTAGCTAAACATTATATTTCCAAATCCATTTCCAATTGTTTCCCTTCAATTTGAACAATTTTTGAGCAATTTTATTGCTATTCATACCTGCTTGATTTTTTTATTAGAAATTAAAGTACACACAGTTTTTTTATCAATGTTGCAAAGATCTGCAAAGCTTAACTCTTTTTATGCCATTCCACATATTCAAATCCCTTGGAAATTTCCTCTCTCTCTCTCTCTCTCTCTCTCTCTCTCCTTCCTGAGCACTTAACCTGGAGAGAAAATGTTTAGAAATTATCAAAGCAGAGGGCAATTCAGATCATCTCAACACATTCTCAGGTTACAGAAAGAGAAACAGACACTCACAAAAGAGAACAGTCCTGTCCAATAGGAAGGTGGAATTTAAGGCATTCTCCTAACCCTAACATACTGGCCCTCTCAAAGTTTCCAAGAAAGAATGGGTTGGCCAGCTAGAGGGAGGGCTTTCTGAAGACATTGTTCTCATGGTCTCAAACACCTGGCACTTGTGTAATTTAATGCTGGGGGGCCAGGGAGGGATGATGGTAGAAACCATCATAAGGATGAAGCCCTTAGGTCTACAAAATAGTGCATAATGGGACATACATCTGGACTCTGCACAGAGCAGTGTTTCACTGTGTGACTCAGTACAAGACCTCTTTGGGCTAAAATCGTCAACTGGAGTGTAATGAATGAATGAATGAATTGCAATCACTTCCTTGCTGATTGCACAGACTATCTCTGTCTTCCATGTAGCAAGCTTCCAGGCACCAAGCAGAGCCTCATAAAGGAGAACATGCTCCAAAATAGATATACAAATGGATGAACGAATAACACAGAGGGATTTGGAGTCACCATGTCTGGTTAATGGCAGGGGTTAAGGTCAACTAAGAAATCAAAGCTAAGGCTGAGAAGGGGTCTTGGAAAGAAATGGGGGGGGTACAGGCGGTGGTGTACCCAGTTAAGTGCACATAATAAGAAGCTCAGGATCTGGACTGGAGCTCCCCCCGCTCACCTGCAGGGGAGGATATTTTACAAGCAGTGAAGCAGGTCTTCAGGTGTCTATCTTTCTCTCCCCCCCTCCCTCCACCTCCTTTCTCAATTTCCATTTGTCCGCTCAAATATAAAATGAAAATAAAACGGTCACCAGGAACTTGGATTCATAGTGTCAGCACTGAGCACCAGCAATAACCCTGGAGACAAAGAAGGAAAGAAAGAAATGGGGTTGGGCAGCCCCTAGGATCTCAGCTACAGGAACTGAGGCTGTTCCTCTGACAATCCAGCTGGAGGGAACCAGTGTCAATCATTTTCCATCACAATCTCCCTCTTTTCAATATTCAGGATCCCAGAAAAAAAATGTCTAGTTGCCTAGGCTTGTATGACAGACACGCTATGCTGTTCCAGAAAGGACATGGCACCTATAGTCCACTAAGACTGCATACCTAAAAAAATGAAAGGGTGGTTATCCAGAGGGTAATGTATTCTGAGCACACACAGACCTGAGTCTGCTCTGCTCTCGAATCTCTGTCATGGCAAGAAGGCAATAATATATAACTTGCAGGGTTGGTATGGGAGTCAGAGCTAGTGCCTGGCACAAATGAACCCACTCACTGCTTTCTCTTCTTCTTCTTTTCTTTTCTTTTTATTTTTCATTTCTTTTTGTTTGATGAAACATAGAAATAGGGAAAGGGGAGAGAGAGATGTAGAGAGAGAGAAACCTGTAGCACTTCTTCACCACTTGTGAAGTTTCCCCCTGTAGGTGGAGACCGGGGACTTGACCTCATGTCCATGATGTATCTGATAATATGTGCACTCTGCTAAGTGTGGTAGCCCAGCCCTCGTTCCTATTCACTGCTCTCAAGTAGTAGCAGTGAAGACACAGCCCACAACAAGCCTTGGCTCTCCTATGCTGAATGTTGTATGCTTTACATTGGGTTGTTCTAGCTCTCCCCCGCCAAGAAAATTGGATCAGTCCTGCTAATTTCGCGGGCCTACTTGGCCCCACCCCAAAGAACCCCAGGAGGGTTCCAGAGTTCCAGAGTTCGAGAGTTGGAGAGTTGTAGAGTTAGAGAGTGCTTGGCGCTGTCGCGGGGGAAAGGGGCAACAGAGTTCTGTTTGGTGATTAGTTTGTCTTAGTTTATGAATCGTTGTTCCTGAATAAAGAAATACAGCTTCCCTGCCCAGCCATATGTCTCTGGTCGTCTCTGTTACCCGCCCGTGAAGCTAGCCCGGCCAGCTGGAGCCTCCGAATTTTAACAACAGCTGAATACTAATCTGAGAGCATGGCTGGTCCTCTCCCAAGGTAGTCTGGAAGCACACAGCTTCATGTGCAATCCTCATGCACCTCAGACCATTTTCTCAACTACTAAAACTCATGTCGCTGGAGCCCCAAGGCATGGTGGGATTTCATGGTGATCAAGGAAGGGAGGCAGGTAGAACAGAGACAACAAGAACCAGGGAAAGAAAGAGAACTACAGCTGAAAGTAGCGAGGTAGTCAGCTCCCCAATTCCCAGAGTGTCATGAGCAGACCTTCAGCTGGGCTCAACTTTCGGCACCCGCTAAATCCCAGGTTATTGATAACATTCTCAGCTGAGTTCAAATGGACTTATCTTAGAAGGGACTCTAAGGAGACCAGGAATGGGAACATCTCTATCTTTGAATGTTTCTATGCCTGTGCTCAAAAGGACCTTGGCCCTTGTTTTTTTTTTTTTTTTTTTTTTTTTTTTTGGTCCTTCCTGAAATCTTGTTGCCAACCTTCTCCTATTTAATCCCAGTTCATCCCTAAAAAATTAGGTTAGCTGTTTTAGGCCCAGACAGATGAGACCTTCTTTCTTTATTATTTTTTTTCTTTACTGGGCAGATTAAAGGTTTACCATCGACAGTTAAATACAGTAGTTTGTACATGTGTGCCATTTCTTAGTTTTACACATAATATAGATTGTTATATGTAAATAGATATCCCCCTAGGTCCTCCTCCACTATCATGTTCCAAGACCTGAACACTACCCACCCCACCCTCACCGCCACCCCCACCCCAGAGTCTTTTACTTTGGTGCAATACACCAACTCCAGTCCAAGGTCTGCTTTGTGTTTTTCCCTTCTGTTGTGATTTTTCCACTTCTGTCTATGAGTGAGATCATCCCGTATTCATCCTTCTCTTTCTGGCTTACCTCACTTAACATAATTCCCTTCAAGCTCCATCCAAGGTTAGGTTAAGAAGGTGAATTCACCAGTTTTAATAGCTGTGTACATATACCATTGTGTATATTTACCACAACTTACTCATCCAGGTGAGTTCTTCTACTCTAGGATCACACAGTGCTAGTATATATGGGGGAGGCACAGGAGGGGGACAGAGGGCAGGAAGACAGAAATCCTTAAAGGGGAGTCATGGTTCTGGTTAAGCTGGACTCAGCAGGTACAGACCCACCTCAGTAGGGATCAGAGGCCTGAGCTGATGTCAAAGAAAATCCACTGGGGGAAGTTGAGGCTGACCCTCCCCAAAACAGAGGTGGTATAGAATCTCCAATAGCCAACCCCCTCCCCACAGCCCCAGTCTCAGGCCATTTTGTGCACCCTTGCAAAGGCTGGGGACACATTCTCTGACCATGCTGAGGTTACTCCTGGTGGAGAAACTGGTATGTGGAAGTATTCCTGCAACAGCTGGATCGAACCAGTGAGTGAGAAGCTTTAATAGAAAACAGAACACCCCCCCACACACACAACATGGCTCTCCACTCCCATGCCCACACATAATGCAACGAACACTTTCATCTGCAGAAAATACAACAAGTGGCAGATAGGCAATTTGAAAGGAAAACAACCTTCAGTGATTTGCCATCCTAGTTAGACCCAAATTCGCATTGAAAATATTATTCCACTAATTAAAGTGGAATTAAATGAATATAATGTTAGCTGTGTCTACTGCTTAGCATAAAAAGTTGTTAAATATATCATACTCTGCATTCCGGACTGGTGGCAGATTTTTAGCAATGTTTAATTGTAAGAAATAGCCATGTACTACTTAATTGCATAACTAGGTGGAACATAAAAATCACAATTACATGAATTATATTAAGTAAAATATGTTAAAATAGTTTGTTTTTTTTTTCAATGGTGGGATTTTATGGACACCATAATGAAATGGAAGTACATTTTTAATTACCTAATTATTGCTATTTTCAAAGTCCATTTACATCATAATTGTTCCTATTTTCATAGTCCAAAGAGTCCTTGACAGAAAGGCTCCGTGGGATCTAAAAGACGAATTCATTCTTCACACAACTTCAGCTTAGAGGTCTCCCATCTTTAAAAGCCTACCTGGAACTCATACACTCACATCCATTCAACAGGGTAACTGCTACTTCAGACAGCATAGAGGGAAGGGATAGATGTCCAGTCCTCAGGTAACTTACAGTCAGGGGAAGATCTACTGGATCTGAAGTGGCTAAGTCATGGCATGGGCTACACAGGGGTACTGACCCCAAGAACCTGGCAGGTGGGTACATGCCTGTGGGTTATAGGGCTTCAGGGAAACTGAGGCAGAATGAAACATGTGGAAAGTGAGGAAAGGCAGTGCAGGAAGACCAGCATGAATGAGGGGGGAATCTAAGGAGGTAAATCAGGTGGAATGAGGTTTTAGGAAGCAGAGATGCCAGCCTGAAGCAGAAATCCAGGGGAAAATGGGAAAGATATTTGATGGCAACGCAGGACATGGAGTCAGTTGGGCAGTTGCAGCTTTGAGTAAACAAAGAGCGAGTTCTTCTGGCAACTTGGGATTGAGCATGGGCTGGATGGTGAGGGAGCAGTGACAGCAGGATGTTGAGCCCTCAGCAGCTCTTGATCAGTGACAGAAACAGAAGATTCCAGGGGAGATGCATTTGGTCTTAACTGAGGAGCCAAGAGGTGAATAGAAAAACAGCCAAGTGGGAGTCAAGCAGTAGCACAGTGGGTTAAGCGCACATGGCAAAAAGCACAAGGACCAGCACAAGGATCCCGGTTTGAGCCCCCGGCTCCCCACCTGCAGGGAAGTCCCTTCACGAGCCGTGAAGCAGGTCTGTAGGTGTCTTTCTCTCCCCCTCTCTGTCTTCCCCTCCTCTCTCCATTTCTCTCTGTCCTATCCAACAGCGACAACATCAACAACAATAATAACTACAACAATAAAAACAAGGGCAACAAGAAGGAAATCTGCAGGTGGGGAGCCGGGGGCTCGAACCGGGATCCTCAAGCTGGTCCTTGCACTTTGTGCCACGTGCGCTTAACCTGCTGCGCCACGCCCAACTTCCCAGGAACTATCTTTTAACATAAACTCTTCTTCTTCTTCTAGCATTTGCCCTTCTTCCGTAGCCAGTCAACAGCGTCAGGTTGAGCCTGATGTAAAGTTTCGAGACCTCTATGGCCATGCCAATAGCAACCTTGAGGGCACATGTGACTCCTTTATGTCTCCAATTATAGTCTCCATTTGGTTTTCCTAAAGCACATTCTTCCAGTGAGGAAAAACGCACAGAGAAACAACACAACACTGCTCAGCTCAAGCTAATACAGATATCCTGATGGATGGAACCTGGGTTCCTGAAGCCATAGGCACCAAGATTTGGAAGGAGCCCCAAGATAGCCCCTCTGCCCATGGCCTTCTTACTTAAAATACTTGTAATTTATTGGATTATTATTGTAGTTCATAAATAAGAGAGAGAGACAGACAGAGAGAGATATGCTACTTATAAATTATCTGCCAGAGCAAGGACTTTCTTTAGTATTTTTATTTTGCTCTACTTAGCTAATATTTTTAATCATGAGGGCAGAATGTAGAAAGCATAATGGTTATGCAAACAGACTCATGCCCAAGCCTCCAAAGTCTCAGGTTCAGTCCCCAACACCACCATAAGCCAGAGTTGAGCAGTGCTCTGGTTAAATTATATATATGTTGTTGTGTGCCGCGGAGAAGAGAGAGAGGAGGTCCGGAGCGAAGAGGAAACACAAATCTTTATTTGCGCTGGCACCTCAGAGTTGGGTAGTAGAGAAGCAGGTTGGGTCATGTGGAGGTAGCGAAAATGGCCGCCTCACGCAGTAACCTTTCCTGCGTCTGAACACCGGAGTGAAGCGCTGGCAAGAGAACGAGGTGTGGAAGAAGAAGGGCTTTTATAGGAGTAGCTTTCGCGAGAATGGGAAGGGGAAGGAGTAACCATAGCACTCCAGGATAGGATAATAACTCTCGTGAGAATGGGAGGGGGGAGGAGTAACCAAAGCACTCCAAATATCGCAGGGAAATAGACAATGCCCTGAGGGCACAACATGGGGGAACAGGCACTCTGAGAATGTCCCAACTCTTGCGGGAACTAGCAGTAGCCTGAGGGGACAACGTGGCAGATGTGACTGCATCGGCACAATATCCCAGCAGAAATCAATAAATACTAGAAAAAAAAAAAAAGAAAAGCAGCCAAGTAAAGAAGATATGATATATGTATTTGGGGATACTACTCAGACTAATACTCAGAGCAGTACTTTGAATTATTATTATTATTATTATTATTATGTAATTTATTTCGTTTTATTTTTGAAATAGAAATTGGGGGTGGGGGTGGAGGGGGATGGGGGAAAGAGAAAAGCCAGAGCACTGCTCAGCTCTGGTTTCTGGTTGTCCTGGGGATTGAACCTGAGACCTCAGAGCCTCAGGCAAGCAAATCTTTTGCATAACCATTATGCTGTCTCCTCAAGCCATGTCCCTTTGAATTAGTGTTTTCATAGCAAAGAGGATATCTTGTTCTTTCAGCTAAACTGGTGAGGATTGTGTTAAGGAAAACAAGTCAGAAGGAGAAAGACAAGTAACAGATGATCTCACTCATATGAGAGATTTAGAAAACAAAGCAAGAGAACAGAGTGAAACATAAATAGACCCTTTTTCTATGCCTGCAGATCTGAAGTGACTAAGGAGGAAGAAGAAGTATGTAGACGGGGATAGGAGAGCCAGTGCCCAGTGGTGAGGGGACAAGGCACTTTGCTTATGGCACAAGTGTGCTAATAACCTATTTTGAGGAGTTGTGGAATTGTGCTCCTGACACAATAACCGCCTTGTTAAACATTTCTTCAATTTAATTAAAAGAAACACATCCACACTGGGTACTGGGCACGACTGTTTTCTCGGTAAATTAAACCTTTGAAATCTACCCCACTTATATCATTTTTTTTTCCTTTACAAATCATTTTATTGGAGGACAGTGGTTAGGGGATGTAAAGATGATTCAATTACAGACAAGGTAGGAAATTTAAGGAATAAAACTATGAGATTTTGCGGGGCTGGGAGTTGGCATATCCCATGGGGCACACACAGGACATGCAAGTCCCTGGTCCCCACCTGCAGGGGAAGAGGCTTCACAAGTGGTAAAGCAGTACTGCATTTCTCTCTTTCTCTCTCTCTCTCTCTCTCTCTCTCTCTCTCTCTCTCAAATTTCTGTCTCTATCCAAAAAATAAAATATGTAATTTTTTTTTTTAGGAAGGTTATTTTCCAGAAGGGAAGTAAGCCACGTTAAAGGAATGACTTGCACTCTTTTTTATTCTTTACCTCCCAGATCTCCACTATCTTGCAAGCAAAAAATCATCCCTTAGAGGTATAAGAAAAGCCTGTGAACTGTAGACTATTATTGGGGGATGGAGGTATCATTTACCTAATCTTCTTTTCTCATACCTTGTTTCTCCTTGTGCCTGGAACCACTAACTTGCACTGCTGCTTAATCACCATCACAAAACCCTAAACTAGAAATCCCTGATAATGGTCAGACTACCTGCTCTGACCTGATCTCCTCAGAGATCAGTTTCAGAGCAAATGAGCTTAGACCACCTGGACTAAGTTTCAGAACCCCTGTCAAGTGGTTCCAAATCTTTCTAAACCAGCTTAAAGCTCACTCTCACTCTTGTGAATAAATAGAATAATAAAAAAGTAGAATTCAGCCTCAGAGGAAGTAGAGCCTATATGAGTTGCCAGTTTAAGGCAGAACATAGAGTTCTCGGCCCATGTGACTTCAGAGTGGGGAGGCCTGGGAGTCTCACTGGTAGTGGTGACAACAGCTGAGAGCAGTCAGATTTAGAGATGGTGGAACCCTGGGAGGTATCTCTGTTCCATTGGGTCTCTTCTTCTGGAGGAAGGTATGCTGCTATGTGATGTGACAGAGTTCAGAAAGCAGGACCCCAGAGCTTGGTGGGACAGAGTCCTTAATAATTAGTGAACTTTTTTCCAACAGAAGAAAAGAAAGCCATTTTGTATTCACAACTGGATAAGTTGTTTTTTCTAATCCACTGGTCATTAGGCATGGATATTGTGAAGACTGCTTTATTTCCTTTATTCCAGATATTGCATGGTCATATAAAAACCATGCTTTCTCTGCCAGCAATAAATCCCCAAAGCATAAAGGGACTTGCCATTAATTTAAAAAGAACAAAAAACTCCTTGGCAAGTAGTGGTGCAGAAATTAATAAACTCTATCACTTGGCCAGATATTTACAGGTTCTGATTGTGCAAAGTAGGTTCTCAGATATGTGTCATTTATATACCTCATACCGGATATTTAGTGAATTCATGTTGTGTTAGCACTGCTATTCACTAATAGTTTTATTTGATGTGCATCAGAATGTAACTTAGATTTATGAATTTGAAAGTCAGAAACAGAAGGATGAATATGGGATGATCTCACTCTCAGGCAGAAGTTGAAAAAACAAGATCAGAAGAGAAAACACAAGTAGAACCTGAACTGGAATTGGCGTATTACACCAAAGTAAAAGACTCTGGGGTGGGTGAGGGGGAGAATACAGGTCCAAGAAGGGTGACAAAAGGCCTAGTGAGGGTTGTATTGTTATATGGAAAACTGGGAAATGTTATGCATGTACAAACTATTGTATTTACTGTTGAATGTAAAACATTAATTTCTCAATAAAGAAATTTAAAAAAAGATTTATGAATTGGAAATGAAAAATTCTAAATATTTATTTATTTCCTTTTGTTGCCCTTGTTGTTTTATTGTTGTAGTTATTATTGTTGTTGTCATTGTTGGATAAGACAGAGAGAAATGGAGAGAGGAGGAGAAGACAGAGGGGGTGAGAAAGACCCCTGCAGACCTGCTTCACGGCTTATAAAGGGACTCCCCTGCAGGTGGGGAGACGGGGGCTCGAACTGGGATTCTTAGACCAGTCCTTGTGCTTTGCACCATGTGCTCTTAACCCATTGCGCTACCACCTGACTCCCCGGAAATAAAATTTCTATCTCTAAATTCAGAATAGTTTCCATACACTGTGGTCAATAAAATGAATGCAATAAAAATATGTTAGAAATGTCTGTACATATGTCATCAATAAAAAACTTACACAATATCACTAGTATAAGTGTATATAAGTATGATCAGAAAGAGGGTAAAGTTTTAAGCTTTAAAAAATTAAAATTTGGGGCTCACTGGTGGCTCACTTGGCTGAGTGAACATGTTACAATGTGCAAGGACCCAGGTTCAAGCCCTTAGTTCCCACCTACAGGGGGAAAGTTTCTCTGTCTTTCTCCCTCTTTATTCCCCCTCACCTCTTCATTTCTGGCTATCTCTAGCCAATAAATAAATAAATAAAGATTAAAAAGTAAAACAAATTAAAACTATGGGGCCAGAGGCAGAGAGATATCACTGTGGTTATGCAAAAAGGCTTTCATGCTTGAGGTTTTGAGCTTCCAGGTACTATCCATTGTTACTGGTCATCTCTATCTGGAACAACACAATAGACCTCTTTGTGGGCCCCCATAGGACTTTGCCCTCAACTTGGATCAACAATGGTAGAGAATGTTCCATCCTCCAAAGGGAGCCTGGACACTACTATACTCTATGCTACACCTGAGGAAGATGGGTCCTGATATTGGGGCAGCTTGGAACATTCCTACTTATAACCACAGAATGTGAGCTCAGATCTAGAGGGATGCAGAGGTCACATAGGCTCCTAAGCTCAATATGGGCCCCCAGATCACATTAAATCAATGGGGTTTATAGTCAACAATATTTATACACCTTTCCCATATTTGGGAGCTACTCTCTTCTCTGATCCAGCTTTCTGGTCCATGACATCATCTCCCCAGACAATAATTAGGATCCACATGCACATCAGATTTCAGGCTCAGGGCAAGGGTAGATAGCATAATGTTTAATCAAACAGATTTCAGGCTCAGACAAAAAACAAAACAAAACAAAACAAAAAACCACTAGTAAAGCCACAGGCCCTTTGGAATATAACTAAAATATGCCTACTAGCTATCTACAAAACAGAGACACCCCACACACACACAACTCTTCACCTGCATTATTGCAGTCTTTAGGTCCATGACTGGTCAACAATTTGTTTGGCTTTGTATGTTAACTCTCTTGTCAACCACCAGGTTCCAGATGCTAGCAGGATGCCAACCAGACTTCCCTGGACAGACAACACCACCAATGTGTCCTGGAGCTCTGATTCCCCAGAGCCCTTCCCCACTAGGGAGAGAGGTAAGCTGGGAGTATGGATCAGATCGACCTGCGAATGCCCATGTTCAGTGGGGAAGCAATTACAGAAGCCAGACCTTCCACCTTCTGCACCTCATAATGACCCTGGGTCCATACTCCCAGAGGGTTACAGAACAGGAAAGCTATCAAGGGAGGGGATGGGATACAGAGTTCTGGTAGTGGGAATTGTGTGGAGTTGTACCCCTCTTATCCTATAGTTTAGTCAATGTTTCCTTTTTATAAATGAAAAAATTTTTAAAAAGAAATAGATGGCAAGAAATTGTCTGGGAAACCTCTCTCTCTCTATCTCTCTCTCTCTTCTTCCCCCCTCCCCCGGTGTTTTGAGTCTTGTCTAATTCTCAGACGCAAAACAGAAGTGGAGATGCACTCATTCAATTTCACATGTTATTTTCATTTCATTGGGTTTAAGAAAGAGAATGCATCTTGACTACACAGTACAGGATTATTTCCTTGTCCTGCATTTTCCTTTTGTAATTAATTTAATTTAAATGGTCAAATTGATTCCTAGATCCCGGTGTCTAGATCTTTAGCATTATCTCCATTCAACTAGATGAAAAAGAGAAGGAAAGTTATATGAAGGAATTTATGAGACATTTCTAAGTGATACACTTCTCTTTCTTTTTATTTTAATTTTTTTTAGTTATCTATTTATTGGATATAGACAACTAGAAATTGAGATAGTAGTGGGAGATAGAGAAGGATAAATAAAAAGAGACACCTACTGCATGGCTTCACCACTCATAAGATTTTCCTCCTGCAGATGGGGACCAGAGACTCAAACCCTGGTCCTTGAACATTGTAACATGTGCCTTCAACCAGGTGCACCATCACCCAGACTCCAATTCTCTTTATTTACATTGGCTAAAACCAAGTCATGTGTGCATAAGTAGTGGCAAAGGAAACTGGGAAATGTAGTTCTAGACCTGTGCTCAGGACAATGAAGGGATGGATTTTGGTGAGTCCATAGCTGTTATGTGAGTTTCTGGAATTGAAATGAAGGCCAACATGTACATCTTTTAGAGGAAAATGTAACAAACAACAGGGCAGTGCACCACTAGAAGCCATCATACCTAAAACAGTATAAAAGCTAAACTCATGGGACTCAGGCAATAGCGCAGCGGGTTAAGCGCATGTGGTGCAAAGCACAAGGACCGACGGAAGAATCTGGGTTCGAGCCCCCGGCTCCCCGCCTGCAGGGGAGTCGCTTCACAGGCGGTGAAGCATGACTACAGGTATCTATCTTCATCTCCCCCTCTCTGTCTTCCTCTCCTCTCTCCATTTCTCTCTGTCCTAACAATGACATCAATAATAATAACTACAACAATAAAAAAACAAGGGCAACAAAAGGGAAAATATATATATATGCTGGACTCGTTGGAATGGCAGCTTGCACTAGCTTGGTATACTCCGAAGAATGAAGATTAAGATTTGAGGTATGTGTGTGCTCAGCTATGTTTACTGATTTAACATTTATCACATGCCTACTTGTTATCAACTACCTTGCCAGGCATGAGGATACAGAGATGGACAAGACAACAGCTGCCGCTGATAATTTCATTTATACCAGGTGTAGTTTCAGAAGCATGGATAAGGTACAAATCTAGTTCAGAAAGGATGCTGGATTCTTCTGGAGGTGAATGAAAGGGAGATTTGGGAAAAGGTTTTCAATATGAATTGTGTGTGTGTGTGTGTGTGTTACAGCATAAGCTGTTTTTGAGACATAGGGGTGTCAAGAAGGGAGCGATAAAGTGTCTTGAAACCCAAGCTAGAAAGGAGTAGATGTCCTAACTCCACTATAAATGTGCAATCCTTCTTAGATCAAATTGGTTACTGACCTGAATCTGCTCGATAGTTTTGCCATGTATAAGAGTTACTCAGATCCATTTTGCATTTCCTCTAAGTATCACCATAATTTTACTCTAAGCTTAGCTGCACATGTGGTACTGTCCCTCTTCTGAACTGCCTTAGAACGAATGATTCACCTTCTCTCTCTTTCTTGCACCCCTTTTCTTCCTCCTTGTTTTATGCCATCTTATTTACATGTCTCCAATGCTAAGTTCTGTCTCCCTTTGCCTCATTGACCATGACTTAATTATCTTGACTTTCGTGTTGTATTTGCCTCCACTAACATGGTAGAGTTTTGTTTTGTTTTTTTAATGTCTTGGTCACTCAGAATCATTTAATCTAACTTCCACAACTTGGTGTTGTGATTATCTTCTAGGGTGTCTTCTTCTCCTATTGTACTAGATCTTAAGTTAAATAAATTAAGCCCAAAAGTTAAGGGTGAATGCAAGATGATTTCATTCATAGGCTGAACTTAATAAACAAGGGCAGAAAAGGAAAGCACAGAATAAATCTTTGACTGGGTGTGGTGTGTTGCACAACAGAGAAGGACTCTGAGAGAGGAGGAGAAGGGAAAGGATGGAAGGACATTGAAATCCTAGTGCATGATGATGGAGCGGGTTTTAAGCTGGGGGTGACCATGTCCTGCAGACACCTATCATAGGAAGATTAAAAATTGTACCCCTTGGGAGTCAGGTGGTAGCACAGTGGGTTAAGTACAAATGGTGCAAGGTCTGGCCTAAGGATCCCGGTTCGAGCTCCTGGCTCCCCACCTGCAGGGGAGTCACTCCACAAGCGGTGAAGCAGGTCTGCAGGTGTCTATCTTTCTCTCCCCCTCTCTTGTCTTCTCCTCTCTCCATTTCTCTGTCCTATCCAACAACAAGGACATCAATAACAACAATAATAATAACTACACCAATAAAACAACAAGGGCAGCAAAAGGGAATAAATAAATTAATTAAAATTTTAAAAATTGTACCCATGTGTCAAAAACTGTACTATAAATCATTATCTCCCTCACTAAACTGATTTTCAAAAAGCAGCTATAAAAACACTAGGAATCAAGGTGTCAAGAATTGGGCCCTTGATCAAAGTCAGCCTCCCCCCCCTCCCATGATGCCAGGTAACCCTGCAGATATGCCTGACTCCTGGTCTCAAGGTCTGTATTTGTTTCCTGTGGCTGACACTTATGACATTTTATTTCTTAAAATGATCTCCACGTGGAGAAGACTAACAAGAAAATATTTGAAACTCATCTCTCAAGAGGAGAAAGTATTTCACCAGGGCTTGTGGTCTAGCCTGCCTGAACTCTGGATATATCTTGGGTTTCAGTGTCTTGTAAGTCGAGTTACTTACCCTTTCATTAATGTTTTTGAGACTGAGAGATTTTCCACAATTTTACCGAACATACATCTGTAAGTGCATATGGAACATGTTACCAATGAACGTCACCAAAGGCAAGATGCAAAAACCCGTCTTTCTGGGCTATTAGAATCTGTTTTACATAGAAACAAAATGAAACACATCCAGTTGGAGTCCACAATGGGAATAAGTTTAGTCAAATGTATTCAAGCAGATGCTATTTTCAATGTGCTTGGAGATATTTTCATTTGACTCTTGAGATGGAAGAAGACAAGATTGGAATCTGGCACTAGCCTCACAATCTTTCTAGATTTGGGGGTGGGGAGGATTAAATACTCTAGGGCAATGATGAGAATCCTACCTTTCTGCTCCCTGTTGCTAATCAGAATCAGTCTCCCCCACTCTTATTCAGAACTTTTGTCCCTCTCATTACTGCCTTTCTGCTCTCATGATTCTCTAAATATCTCATCCTCCATAGTAGAACCTCGAAAAATGAAAAAAAAAAAAAAAGTGATTCTTTTTTGTAATATCTGTTGCAGACCTCAGACCAAGGACTTCTTTGATAGGAGGTACTCAGAAAATATTTGCTGGATTGAATGAAATTGATTTGAATTATTGAATCCAGGTAAGTGGCCTTGGTCAGTCCATTAGCTTTGTCCAGGGAATTGCAGCCCCTGTCCTACCCCATTTCTAGTTGACCAAATTAACATGACAAAGAGTGATCCAGTTGTCTTCCTTATTCACTTCAGAGCATTGGAAATGAGATGTGAAAAAGACAGCAAGGAGACATGTCAATAATACCTCTGAGAGTATCCCGTTCACTGCCTGGTCAACCTTCACAAGAAGGAAGCTGTCAAGGCCACTTGAATGGATCTCACAAAAATCACTTGACTCAAGATGACCACACTGCTCTGAGGTTTGACATCTGGGATTTCTGTTGAAAGGACAGGAGAGATGCAGTGCTGCTCTCCTGGAAATCACTTGCCCTTTGGACATCTGATCAGATTGTCCCTCTGATCATCCTCTGGAACAGAATTTGTTCTAGGCATCTACATAAAATATTAGGGTCAACCTAATAGAATAATAAGCCCTAAAGAGCTTATCAGGTAATAAAATCTTAAGTCTTGATGGTTGGCCTTATATTTTGTAGAATTTTTGGTTTCACATGCAATGGACTCTAATATTTATCAAGTGTGAGTATATGTCAGAGGGAGAACATGAAAATTAAATATATAATATACATCTGAAAAATAGCTAATGATTAAAAAATAGATATGTATTTAGCCAAGTGTTGTGGGTGCTCTTTCTCTTTTATGAAAAACTCTAGTATGAGTGTCCAAGTCAAGTAGGAGTAATCTTTCCCTCGGGCTATGTATTTATTTTGTTCTCTCCTTTGGAAAGCAATGGGCATGTATTATGAAAAACAAATATTATATTCTTAATTGTCAAACAATGTTTGTAAGGTTTATCTGTCGATGAAGCCAAGGACCTCACACAGAATGTTTCCTGTCCCGGAAGAGAATTTCTCATGAAATATAAAATATGGGAAGGAGGGGGACTCTTGACTGCCAAAAAAAGAGGATCAGCCCACTCTTAATGGCACCCATGGGGTGGAGTGAGCTCAGGCCTTGACTGTCCAAGCCCTGGGGATGCAGGTAGGGGAAGACAGTATTGTATTCTCTGCACACAAGCACAGGGGGGCTTCAGTGAGGGGAAGAACTACAAACAGCAATGGAAGTTGAAGGGTATGTTCTCAAAGGAGAAGGCTTATGTCCCAATCCAGCAACTCTGACATCCAGAGACATGAGGCAACCAGGTTCTTGGGGACACAGGAAGTCAAAGCAAGGTGATGATTAATGAAAGGCAATCTTTCGCCTTGGAGCACACAGGCATGGAATCCGGTAGGCTTACAGTTACTATTTACAGGAAACTGGCACAGAGCTGTGACTTTTCCTAGACAGGTTGGTGCCATTGCGTTCTGGCACCGTGAAAAGCATTAAATAAGGCTTAGCATTTGTCTAAACCATGCTGTAGGTACTCTACTTTCTGATATGTATTGCTTTCTCCAACGGGGGGGGGGGGGGGTCACTAAGTTCCCTCCCTGGGGAGTAGAGAGCTGGGAGTTATAGTCAACCATGGTTAATTTGTGCTTTGTGCTTTGTTTATCCAAACCATATGTCTAGATGGTTGTAATTCTGTGTCACTGGCTGTGTAATGCTCTTTGTGCTAAGAGCTCTGTAAATAGCAACAGCTCGACATCGACATACAATCACGTTGGCATTCTGATGGGGGAAAAGAAAGTTTCAAGTGATGTTTGCTGTGGAGACAGTCACCCCCGGGGCTGTCTCCTTCCTTGTCTTTTGGGTTGAAATCCCTTGAGTTGCAGTCAAAGAGATCCCCACACAATGAATGGGACCTAAGAGGAGCTGTATGCGGGGCTCAGCACTACCACCAACTCTTAATTCTCTAGCCTTAGAATTCCAAGACATACCAGCTAGGAATCAGATGGTTGCTAACCAATGTCCCCAGCAGCATGTAGTCTGGATACAGAAGGGGGAGCCCTTTACTTTAATGCTGACTTTTTTTTTAATTGACACCATCTCAAGTTCCTTTTGTCACATTTTTATTTGAAATTGTTAATTAATTCATCAAATGTCAGTCAAGTGAAGACACTGTGCTCAAGGGCTGGAGGTGATAAAACTTGACATAAATTTCTTGAATGACAAAGTAACTACTAGGATAGAAATAGTAGGCTGGGGCCAAGAGGTAGTGCATCTGTTTGAGTGAACATGTTACCATGTGTAAGGACCTGAATTCAAGCCACCAGTCCCCACATGCACAGGGAAAGCTTCACAAATGGTGAAGTGGTACTACAGGTCTCTCTCTCTCTCTCTCTCTCTCTCTCCCTCATGATCTTCCTCTTCCTTCTCAATTTCTCTGTCTTTATGAAACAAATAAATGAATAAATAAAATACTTTAAAAGAAATATAAGAGCTTCAGTTTCCACCAACAGGCTGAAACTCGAGTGTACAGGAGCTGAGCATCTGTCAGGCTAGAGTGGCTCCCAAGTGCCCCTTCTCACACAATCATTAAAGACAGAGAAGGCGTCTCTTCTGTGCTGTGCATAGTGCCAGTGTCCTGGAGGTTTCCAGTGACCCTCCAGCACCCCCTTTCTCACTGAATTTCAGGAGCAGCCATTGATCACTTTGATATGACTGGAAGCCTCTGGGGGAGATGAGGCCAGGCATGGGGCTTGGGACAAATTCCACTTCACTCTGACTTCAGCAATCTCCTACAACTACAACAGGACCTTTGTAAATGTTATTCCTTGACTTAAATGCTTACCTACATGGAGGAGAAAGGCCCCCTGACTTCAGGTGCTTCTAAGGCTAGATCTAAATTGCAACCCCAATGGGGGGGTTTTGCAATTACATGACAGGGTCTGTGACCCTGAGTTCATTTCAGGCTGTGAGAAATGTGGAGACCATCTTGGAGTCCTGGAGAATGAAGACAGGGACTATCTTCACTTAGTATCCCTCAGTCTTGTGGAGACTCGGTCTTTTCCTAAGCCATCTTCTACAGAGAAGAACACCAAGATGGCATTCATCTTCTACCAAGATGGTCTGGCCCACCTTGCTGTCCAGCAGTGTCGGCATATTTCCCTCATCAGGTCCTAGCAGTTGATTCAACCCCACTTTTGCCCTTACACTCCACTTTTGGCAGACGGCCTTGTGCTCATCTCACAAGAACATCTTACTTCCTCAGCACTGACTCCCTCTGGGTTTGCTATTCCTTCCTTCCTAGGTCCCTTGTTGCTCCTTCTCAGGGCTTCTTTCTTTAACAGTTATTGATAACTCCCATTTCTTTTTTTTTTTTTCACTTGTCTCCCAACTTTAAAAGTTTATTTCCCTTAGTCCTTCATCCTTTCCTCCTGTTCTTGGTTTATCTTCTTGGTGCCCTCCCCAATCTTGATTAAGAGCATAAGGACAGAGGACATATGGGATACACCCAACATGCATGAGTTATCATGTATTCAGGTCTCTAGTCCCCACCTGCAAGAGGGAAACTTTACAAGAGGGAAAACAGTGCTACAGGCATCTCTCTTTCTCTCTCCCTCTCTATTTCCCATTTCCCTCTAGATTTACCACTGTCTCTATTCAAAAAAAATAAAATAAAATATTTTTAGGAGGAAGAAGGAGTTAATAACAGAGGTGGAGAAATAGCTCACTTTGGTAGTGTGCTGCACTGTCAGGTGTGAAACCCAGGTTTGAACCTGTCTCTCACTGCATTAAGTGGAGCTTCAATGCTGCAATCTCTTTCACTTTCTCCTATCTCCAAGGGAAAAAAATATAAGGACAGTGTGTCCACATACTGTCCCCAATTCCCCACCTCCTCTTACTCTTTAAAGTGCTCAATCTGGCTATGTTCCTATCATTCCATCAGGACTGCCTCCATCAAGGAGTCCAGATCCTCAATTTCATTTCATCCATCTCGCCTGAGAACAATCACTAGTAATATCTCCACTTGTGTGTCTGTGGATAAAGTGACCTTATGTCTACATTTGTTTGCAGTCTCTGATTATATTTCTTGCCCTGACATATATCCCCTTTTCATGCTCAAACTTACAAGGCATTATGAGGTCAGCCATCTATTGGCAGGCATTTGTGATTTCTCTTCCCTCATCCTTGTCCTTGTCTTAGTACCCATCCTCCCCTTCCTCCCCCTCACTCCTTCTTCCATTTTTCCTCCTTCTTGTTCCTATACAGTAATACTCAATTTCCTTGCAACAAGATTCTCCATGTGGCTTAATCAAATGTATGTTCTATGCAAAGTCAGATGAATTCAAGGAAAGTTGTGTAGTCAAAATTAGAGGAATCTTCCCTCCTACCTCTCTCAGTCCTTTGCTTGGTCTTATAAAAGTCAACAGGTCTTTTCTTTTAAAAGTGAACCCAGAACATTCTTTATTGGATTTTTTTGTTTTTGATATTTATTCATTTATTTTATTGTCATGATGAATCTACTGTAAGGGAGTCATTTTTTTCTTTTTTCTTTTCCTTTTATAGGATAGAATGAAATTGAAAAGGAAAGATGAAATAGGGAGAGAGAGATAGAGAGAGAGAGGGAGAGAGAGAGAGAGATCTCAACTAAGAAATTTATGATGTTTATACTGACCACCTGGATCCCACCTCTGGACTTTGCATTGCAAAAAACCTACTACCCTTGGGAGAGTTGAGATGGGATTCTGTCACTTAATGTCAAGAGAGTCTGAATTTCTCCTAAATTGAAC
Source organism: Erinaceus europaeus (assembly GCF_950295315.1). Lineage (NCBI taxonomy): Eukaryota > Metazoa > Chordata > Mammalia > Eulipotyphla > Erinaceidae > Erinaceus > Erinaceus europaeus. The sequence continues at coordinate 179,889,069 of NC_080163.1, forward strand.
TCTGATCTACCAAATCTCTCAAACTTGTCTTCAAATCTCACCAGTCTTCCAATTGCTTTTGCCAGAAACCTGGGAATCATCTTTGATATTTTCTGTCTCTAACTGCGTCCATCACTCAACCTGGTAGACTCTATCATCAAACTATATCTGGACTCCATTAAACTTCCTTCATTCAAATGAGTACACAAGTTCTTAATTCCATCATGTGAACTTAACTGTCTCCCAACTGGTCTTCCCATAGCCACATCTGCTCTTCACATTCCTCTGTGGATATTTACAGTATCTTCTTAAGAGTCCAAATTTGTCAAAGATGCACAATGGAAGATGGGAGGAGAGTGAAGGAAATCCAGCAATGCTTAAAAAATGAACATTATTGTAGCCCTCCTAATTCCAAATTAACCAGTGGTACTCAAGTCAATATCAGCATGACCTTCCACTGAAGACTGTTAACCTTTTCCATGAGCAATTTTTTAGGGAGTAGTTTTCAGACTTTTAAACTAAGGTCTTCACTAGTGTGGCCATGATGCTAAATAGAGCCTAGCAGAAGCAGTTCAAATTGGTCAGTGGCTGCAAGGTCATTTGTAGACTTGATTATTATGGAGTTTCCTAAAGAAACTTCTAGAAGCAAGTATTCTCAAAGGAAAGGCTCAGATACGTCATAACCTGAACCCTAGATCTAACTTAGCCTCTCTCACAGAGATCTCTGAGTCGCAAATTTGAGTGTAGCAAGGATACGTGTCCTGTTTGGGGAAGAGAAAACTAACTGTAAGGGCATTTGGTCTCTCCAGTTTATCACTGTCTACTGTAACTTCAATCAAAATTTTGTTTTTAAGAAAATATATTGGAGGCCAGACGATAGCTTACCAGGTTAAGTGCACATAGTATGAAGCACAAGACTATATTTATTAATTTATTTCAATTTTTATTTATTTTACTTTATTGCTACCAGGGTTATTACTAGGGCTCAGTGCTTGAATGACAAATTCATCGATCCCAGCAGCCTTTTCTTCATTTTCTTTCCTTTTTTTATTTTATTAGACAGAACAGACATAAATTGAAAGGAAAGGGAGAGATAGAGGGAGAGGGAGAAAAAAAGACACCTGCAGATTTGCTTCACCACATGTAAAGCTTCCTCTCTGCTGGTAGAGAGAAGGTTTGGAAAATGAGTCCTTATGCATAGTAGCTTAGGTGCTCAACTGGGTGGTGTGCCATTGCCCAGCTCCCTCAGTCCAAATTGTACCTTTTTGATTATTTACCAGTTTACCTTATTTCTTTTCATTTTTCTTTTCTTCTTTTTATCAGAGCACTGCTTGACTCTGACTTATGGTGGTGCTGGCGATTGAATGTGGGACCTCAGAGGTTCAGGCATGAGAATCTTGAATAACCATTATGCTGTCTCCCCAGCAACCTCTATCCAAATTTTACCAGCTTGTTTGTTGACAGCATTAGCCCAAATGTTTCTAGAGAAATGAATGAACAATGTAAGCAGAAGAATGTGGTGAAAGAAACTTTAGTGACATTTCCACCAAAGTATCAGAATAGGTTCTAAAATCACAGTCATTAAGACAGAGGGCTGGGCTGAGGAAAAATAGGCAGAAAATATATGTAAGAACTTGGCTTCTGATAAAAGGAGCATTTCAGATCTCGAGGCTGGGAGAAGATGAAGACATGATTATGAACTCCTAGGGGTAGATCAATTCATTGCTACTTCACACTACATCTTCAAAAAGATTTCAGGTGAATTGAAGTTTACAAGTACAAAAAGAACTAGATAGAAGCATAGGTATCTGACTTTGAGTTTGAAAACCTCTTAAATAGCATTTCACTATGAAACAAAACATTGACAGAATGAGCAACATTTACACATTGAAATCTTCTGCCACCAGCAAAATGTAAGGGCAAACAACCAACCAAGACAGGAAAATGGCAACACACCTCACAAAGGGTTAATATTCTGAATGCTCTGAAATGTCAATGTGGACAAAAGACATGATTAGGAAATTCACAAAAGAAGTACTAACAGCAAAAAAAAAATCATATTGAAAAATGTTTAACTTTGCAAGCTGTCAGAGATGTGCAAACTGAAACAATAGTGAAACACAATTTTTCAGCTATTACATTGACAGTTTAAAAAAAAAGAAAAAAGATTGTCTCTAGCATGGAAAAAAAATGGGCACCCATAGATTGCTGGCATGAGCTTAAAGTGATATAAGCTTTCCAAAGGGTAACTTGGCAAAATTCTTAAAAATGTGCACAGCCCCATATACACAGCAATTTCTCTTCTAGGAATTTATCCTTGCAGAATAATCATAAATAACTGCAGAAATTTATTTAAAAGATGTTCCCTGGAAGGTTGTTTATAATAGCAAAAAATTAAAAACAAAATAAATGCCTGACAATATGGAACTGGTTAAATAAATTATGGTGCAGTGTAATCCATGATCATAAAAAGAAAAAAAATCAGACTGAGAACTATTTAGTGAGTTTAGAAAAGGCTCACAATATATAGTTAGATGAGGGAGAGGGGAAAAAAAAAAAAAGAAATCCCTCGCAGTGTGGTCTCATCCTTTGTTTTTTTAAATGTATATATGTAAATATATGCATAGAAAAAGACTTTAAGAGGATAACCAAAAAGTTATCAGTGATTATCTCTGGGTGGCAAAAGTAGTAGTGTTTTTCATTATTTTCCAAATATTCTGCAACGACAAGAGAATGTATTATTTTTGTAACAAGCTTCTTAAAAGCATTAGCATTTTATTTCAGTTCTACATACAGGTCAGATCTCATAAAATGGTCTTTTGAAGTCTATTGGGGGGGTCTTGAAGCTGGAACTTGAGGATCCCTGAGGAAAACAGAGGAGCCTACGACAGCTGAGATAGGAGATCAGAAACAAGCTTCTAGACCCCACTGACCTGGAGTCAAAACCTTACCATGTCCCTGCTTCCTACAACTACCTTTTAAATATTTCTTTTGTCAGCAGGGTTAGGACTCAGTACCTGCACAACTCCACTGATCCTAGTGGCCATGTTTTTTCTTCCTTTTTCTCTTTTGATAGAGGGGGAGAGATAAGAGATGTGGGGAGGGAAATAAAAAAGATACAGAGGGTTGGTTGGTGGCCACCTGGTTAAGTGCACATATCACCAGAGCAAGGACCAGGATTCAAGTCCCCTCTCCCCACCTGCAGCAAGAATGCTTCGTGAGTGATAAAGCAGGTCTGCAAGTGTCTTTTTCTCCACCCTTCTTTATCTCCCCTTCCCCTCTCAATTTCTCTCTGTCCTATCAAAATAAGAAAATAAAATAGGGACTGGGTGATAGCACACCTGGTTGAGTGCACATGTTACAATGCACAAGGAGCCGGGTTCAAGCCCCCAGTCGTCACCTGCAGGGCGAAAGCTTTGCAACTGGTAAAGCAGTGTTGTAGGTGTCTCTCTTTCTCTCTCCCTCTCTGTCACCCCTGCCCTCTGAATTTCTGGCTGTCTCTATCCAATAAATAAATAAAGATAATAAAGAATTAAAATAAAATAAAATAAAAATAGGAAAAAAATGGCGGCCAGGAGCCCTGGATTCCTAGTGGAGGCACTGAGCTCCAGCAATAACCTTGGTGGAGAGAGAGAAAGAGAGAAGATACAGAAAGGAGAGTCACCTGCCCCCTGTTAGTGAAGATCAGGGATTTGAAACTGCATTCTGGATCATGGGATCATGGTAAAATGTGTTCTCTATTAGGTGAGCCACCACCCAACCCAACTGCCTTTTTAAAGTTATGACTATTAGTCATGGAATGGGGAAGTGATGTAGACTGGAAATAACAAAAATAAATAAATTGGTATATTGATAAAGATATTATTACTAATATTAATACAATATTCCTACTACTACTACTAATAATAATAATGACAGATTAGATAGTTTATCAATCAATAAGAATAAATATTTACTCAGCTCTCAACATTTTCCAGGCATTGAAGTAGTTGGTCTGCAAATATGGTCTCATTTAACCCTCACAGCAGTTTTGTTTGTTTGTTTGTTTGTTTTTTACAAAGGAATTATTGTTCACAATTATGTAAAGTGAGACTTAGAAAAAAAGTAACAAACTTCACCCACAGTCAAGAAGCCCTCAGGCTGCCACAGGGAATCATCGAGCTGGAGAGTCTGATTCCAAAGAACCTAGCTGGGCTCCACTGAGGAGGGTACAGAAGCATTTTTTTTTCCAAACCCGCATATCCTCATCCTCACATCACCACCCAGGCCTCAATTTCCTTTGTGATTCAGCCTTGTATTATGTAGCCTGACTCCGGTGTGAAAGATTTGTGGCAATTGCATGATGTATGAGGTGCCATTTGTAAAAATATTATTTAGTGTAAAACATGATGTTTTTCCCCCTGATTTACAAGTTGGATTTATAAATCTGTACTTCTCACTATCTGAGTTATATATCTTGCTGCTGATTTATAAAACTTGCCTGTAAATCTTCCCAGCAAAGTTTTGATTCAGAAATCATTATTTTAAGAATTAGATTTAGTTAAAAAAAAAAAAAAAAAAAAACACACATTCAAAGGCTTTCTAGGGGAGGCCATGGATTTACATAACTCCAATCAGAGCTTACAGATCCTTGGGCAGCTTTACAAGTCGTGCCCGGGAATTCCTAAAGAAAATGCTCTGATTTAAGGGCATTTACTTCACACTTTAGCTACAACTGACTGATTTACACAGCCCAAGCCACAGGATAATGATCCATTTTATAAAAGCCCACCTTTCTTTAACTCCAAACGGTGATTTAGATGCCGGGATTGGGTTTTCTGTAAGGTGCCCTGAGTCACACACTCCTGCACCCTAAGGCCAGCCACAGAGCAAAGGACCAGGACTCTAAAGTAATCACAACAGAGTGACCCTGCCCCCTCCTTCTGTTCCTCTCCTTGTTCCAAGGGAGTCAAAACTGGCAGCCCCACCCACAGCCACAGGCAACTAAGCTTCAGGAAGTATCCATAAATGGTTTGGCCTTGAACTTAAGTCCCTATTGTTCAAATGAAAAAAGGCAGGGGGCCTGGGGGAGAAATCATCAGTCCAGAGAATTGAGAAGACTTTTGACAAAGATTTGATGGCTGACTACATCAATAGACAACTGAACAAACTTGGTTTGTTTTAAGAGCAGACACCAAATGTTCTTTTGGCAGAATGTGGAAGCCCCCCGCTGTGAGAACCTTGAATAATCACTGAGCCCAGTCATAGCTTAGCTCCACCTGTTTGCTCCTAAGTCAGTTACTTGCTTGATATTTCTAGATTTGGCTTTCAAGAGATCCAGAAATTTGCATATACCGCTTTGCCTGTCCCTTAAAGTCACTGTTCCAGTAGACAAGTGACCTGGTTTCTTTTATTGATCTTATTTTTTTTTTAAAAAAAAAAGCTTGTTTTTTAATATTTTATTTTTTTAAATTAGGATTGGGTGGATAGAGTCAAAGTGAAAGAGACAGAGAGATACCTGCTGCCCTGCTTTCCACTCTGCCTATGGGGGAATAGGGACTTGAACCTGGGTCCCTTTGCAGTATGATGTGTGCACTTAAGCCTGGAATGGAATATACAGAATATTTTATTCTGTCCAGTATCTTCCATTCAGCATGATGTGTGTGAGATCCATTTATGCTGTGTATATTAATAGTTCTTTTTTTTTAAGAAAAAAAAGAAATTGAGAGAGGAGAAGGAGAGAGAGGGAGAGAAAGTTCGACACCTGCAGACCTGCTTCACCACTTGTGAAGCAACCCCGTTGGAGGTGAGGAGCCTGGGCTCAAACTGGGATCCTTGTGCCAGTCCCTGTGCTTCATACTATGAGCTCTTAACCCAGTGTATTCCTTTTCATTGCTGAGGAGCTATCTCCCTGGGTGGGGGAAATAGCCTAATGGTTATTCAAAGAGACTCTTATGCCCACTGCTCCATAGTTCTATGTTCAGTTCCCCATACAACCATAAGCCAGAGCTAAGCAGTGCTCTGGTAAAATAATAATAATAATAAATAAAATAATAATAATGGTCATCATATGTATATATCCCAATTCATTTAGTTGATATTCTATTTAGGTTGTTTCTTTTTCTTCATATTTGAACTACTATGAATATTCCTGGACAAGTCTTTTTATGAACATCTGTTTTGATCTCTTAAATAGAAACCTAGAAATGGAATCACTGAATCATTTGACAAGAAGGTATGCTTAATTTGTAAGAAACTGTAAAGCAGTTTTCAAAAACAATGCCATTTTACATTCCCCATCCCACCTAAGCTGCCCAATAGTATATGAGAGTTAGTTGCTCAATATTCTTACCAATGCCTGTTTACCAGCCATTTTAATTTGGATAATTTGAGGCTAGGGAGATAGCATAATGGTTATACAAAATGTCTTTCATGCCTGAGCAACCAATGGTCCCAGGTTTAATCCCTAGCACCACTATGAGCCAGGGCTGAGAAGTGTTCTGTTAAAAACAAAGACATCAATTATTCATTCATTCATTCATTCATTCATTAGACTTGGATAATTTTGTTTATTGTTTTAGTAATTTAAATATGAAGAGGTATTTCACTTCCTTTCTCCTGATCACTGATGATGTTGAGCATCTTGGATTGTGTCCACTGTTTATCTATGGATCTTTGGTGAACTACCTGTCCAAATCTTTTGCCAATTATTATTGAATTACTGAACTGTAAGAAAGCAATGGAAAAACTAGATATGATCCTTTGTCAGAGAGATGTATTACAACTAATTTTTTCCAGCCTGTGGCTCAAGATTTCTTTTCCTAGTCAACATTTTTAAAAATTTTGTGTGTTTATTTTTGCCACCAGGGTTTTCCTGGCTGGGACTCAGGGCCTCCACAGCCCCAAGGTTTCTGACAGCCACCCCCACCCAGCCCCGGTTTTTATTTTATTATTTATTGATTTTTGATGAAGGGGGAGAGACAGAAGAGGAAGAGAGACAACTGTGTGTGTCACAGATCCACTGCTCATAAAGCTTCCTCCTCAGCAGATTGGGTTAGGTAGGGTCAGACTCAGGGCCCTCAGCAAAGGTATGTTCTATCAGGTCAGTCACTACCCAGCCTCTCAGCTCATCCTCTTTTTTTTTCTTTCTTTCTTTCTTTTTTTTTTTTTTTTTTTTTTTGCCTCCAGGATTGCTGGGGCTCGGGCTCGGTGCCTGCACCACAAATACACTGCTCCTGGAGACCATTTTTTTCCCCCCTTTTGTTGCCCTTGTTATTTTATCATTGTTGTGGTTATTATTATTATTGTTGTTGCTGCTGTCATTGTACAAGACAGAGAGAAATGGAGACAGGAGAGGAAGACAGAGGGGGAGAGAAAGACACCTGCAGGCCTGCTTCACCTCCTGTGAAGCGACTCTCCTGCAGGTGGGGAGCCTGGGGCTCGAACCAGGATGCTTAAGCCGGTCCTTGGGCTTTGCGCCACCTACAGCTTAACCCCCTGCACTACCGCCCAACTCCCTTATAACCTCTTTTTTTAAAAAAATATTTTATTTAGTTTATTTTAATGAGAAAGAATAGATACAGAGGGAAAGATACTGCGAGAGAAAGAGACCAGAACAGTGTTAAATTCTGACTTATGGTGGGGCTAGGGATTGAACCTGGGACCTCAGAGCCTCAGGCTTGAAAGGCTTTTTGCATAACCGTTATGCTGTCTCCCCAGCCCTCATAATCTTTTATAACCATCTTTCTCTTTTACTCTCCAAGACTTATTCCATCTTTTTAATTATTTTCTAATGTAGCACTGGGTTTTCATGTATGCATGATACCAAATTTTTCATCATTATTATTTTTTTATTATAAATAGAAAGGATAGTGAGAAGGAAGGGAAAGAAAGGCAGGCACCACCACATTCTCTCCTCTTCATGGAGCTTCCTCCAGCGTCATCCATGCTGCTCCCAAGTAGTCCCAGAGCTTAAACCTAGGGTGAAGCCAATCAATTTTTTTTAAAGAGCAGATAATTTAATACTTGTAAGTTAAATGTGATGTTTTTACTTTTTAAAAATATTTATTCCCTTTTGCTGCCCTTGTTGTTTTATTGTAGTAGCTATTATTGTTGTTGGATAGGACAGACAGAAATGGAGAGAGGAGAGGAAGACAGAGAGGACGAGAGAAAGAGAGACACCTGCAGACCTGCTTCACCACTTGTGAAGTGATTCCCCTGTAGGTGGGGTGCTGAGGACTCGAACCTGGATCTTTACAACTGTCCTTGCACTTTGTGCCATATGTGCTTAATCTGCTGTGCTACTGCCGGACTCCCCTATGTTTTTACATTTTAATTAAAACTTTCTCCTGTGTCCTTAGAAATATTTATTCACCCCTAATTTACTTTATCTCCCATGTTGTCTTCTAGAAGTTTCATAGTTTTAGGCTCATGCTCAATTCTATGCAGTCAATAAAAATTAACTCTTGAGAATGAAGTGAAATAGGGGATGTGTTTCAACTTTTTATTGACTTAAAATTGTTTTTTTATTTCTTTATTGGGGATTAATGTTTTACATTCAACAGTAAATATAATAGTTTGTATATGCATAACATTTCTCAGTCTTCCACATAACAATTCAACCCCCACTAGGTCCTCTGTCATCCTTTTCCAAGACCTGCACCTTCCCCCGCTCCCCAGAGTCTTTTACTTTGGTGCAATACACCAACTCCAGTCCAAGTTCTGCTTAGTGTTTTCCCTTCTGATCTTGCTTTTCAACTTCTGCCTGTGAGTGAGATCATCCCATATTCATCCTTCTGTTTCTGACTTATTTCACTTAATATGATTTCTTCAAGCTCCATCCAAGATGGGCTGAAAAGGGTGAAGTGACTGTTTTTAATAGCTGAGTATTATCCCATTGTGTATATATACACCACAACTTGCTCAGTCACTCATCTGTTTTTGGACACCTGGGTCTTTGACAAAGGTGCCCAGACTATTACATGGGGAAAGCAGAGTCTCTTCAACAAATGGTGTTGGAAAAATGGGTTGAAACATACAGAAGAGTGAAACTGAATCACTATATTTCACCAAACACAAAAGTAAATTCCAAGTGGATCAAGGACTTGAATGTTAGACCTGAAACTATCAGATACTTAGAGGAAAATATTGGCAGAACTTTTTTCCACATAAATTTTAAAGCCATCTTCAGTGAAATGAATCCAGTTACAAAGAAGACTAAGGCAAGCATAAACCTAGGGACTACATCAAATTAAAAAGCTTCTGCATAGCAAAAAAAAAAAAAAAAAAAAAAAAAACCAATATCCAAACCAAGAGACCTCTCACAAAATGGGAGAAGATATTTACATGCCATACATCAGAAAAGAGGCCAATAACCAAAAAATATAAAGAGCTTGCCAAACTCAACAAGAAAACATCCAAAAATGGGGAGAGGACATGGACAGAATATTCACCACAAAAGAGAAACACCCATGTTCAACGGGGAAGCAATTACAGAAGCCAGACCTTCTACCTTCTGCAACCCACAATGACCCTGGGGCCATGCTCCCAGAGGGATAGAGAATGGGAAAGCTATCAGGGGAGGGGGTGGGATATGGAGATTGGGTGGAATTGTACCCCTCCTACCCTATGGTTTTGTTAATTAATCCTTTCTTAAAAAATAAATAAATAAATATTTTAAAAAGTTTGTCTTACTTTTAAATCTGTACTGTTTTATTGATTTTTAATTTAATCCAACTATGATCAGAATATAACCATGCAAAATGCATTAGTTTAAATTTCATTGACACTTACTTTATGACTTAGAATATTAACAATCTTTCTGAGTATCTCATGTGCATTTAAAAGAATTATACTCTAAAGGTGTTGGATTTAATTCTGTGGTTGTCACATATAAGCTTTTGGACATTATTATTTGATCTTCTATATCTTTTTCAATGTTTGTATATATTGATCATTAGCAGAGAGGAATGTTAGCATATCTCTATGTTTATGGATTTGCTTATTTCTGTTAATTTTTTTCTTCATGAATTTTAATGGTCTAGTGGTCCGGAAGATAGCACAGCGGATAAAGCACTGGACTCTCAAGCATGAGGTCCTGAGTTAAATCCCTGGCTCTACATGTACCAGGGTGATGTCTGGCTCTTTCTCTCCTATCTTTCTCATAAATAAGTAAATAAAATCTTTAAAAAAAAAAACTTTAACGGTCTATGATTAAAGACATACATATTTAGAATGTTTCATATCCCTCTAGTGAATTATTCCTTTAATCATTAAATAATGTCTCTTTTCATGTAATATTCTGCCTTGAAATTTACTTTGTCAGATACTCATACAGTCATATCAGCGTTCTTATGTTTATTATTTGCATGATATGTCTTTTCTAGTTTCAATCTGTTGTGTCATTTAAATCTAAAAATGTATCTCTATTGACAGCATGGAGCTGGCTCTTAATTTTACTTTCAATTAGATTTCTTTGTCTTTTAATTGACATGCCTTGTTCATTTACATTTGATATAATTATTGATCAGTTGAGATTTAAGTCTGTCATCCTTCCATTTGCTTTTCATTTATCTAGTCTGTGTTTTTCTCTTTGGTCTTTTATGTTCTGCACTCTAAAATTTATCAATTTTTAAGACTCCATTTAATTTTCGGTATTGATTTTTTTAGTTATGCCTTTTAGTTTTGGGTGGCTGAAGTAGAGCTAACATTACACATCTTTAAAATATCAAAATCTACTCAGAGTTAATACTATATCTCTTTATATTTTACACTTTCCAATTTGCAAGAACATATCCTCACAATAGTATAATTCCATTTATCCCTTTGTACCTTTCTGCAGTTATTGCCTTGGTTTTTTACATCTCCTTATATGTTAAATACTACTATTATTTTCTTTTTCTTTTAAACAGTAAATTTAAATGGCAAAAGGACTCAAATACAGATTTTTATTTTCCAGACTTTTTTTTTTTTTTTTTTTTTAGGACAGAGAGAAATGGAGAGAGGAGGGGAAGACAGAGAGAGAGGGGAGAGAAAGACACCTGCAGACCTGCTTCACCGCCCGTGAAGCGACTCCCCTGCAGGTCCATTTCTAATTTCTTATGCCATTTTCACTTTATATACAGAGTTCAATTTCCATTTTACATTACTTCCTTCTGTTTGGATGACAGATGTCGGCATTCTTTTTTGAAGTGCAGGTATCCAAACTTTTGTTTACCAGAAAAACTATTTCATCCTTCCTCACCATTTGAGTTATTTTTTGCTGGCTGCAGAAATCTGGGTTGACAGGAATTTTGTCCACACTTTTTTTAAAAAAATGTAATTTGATTATCTCTTAGCTTCAGTTGTTTAAGCTGAAAAGTCAGCAGTCAGTTATTCTGATATTTTCCCCACTGTATATGATGTCTAGTTTTATCTGGAGGCTTTCAGCTTTCCCTGAGCTTTGGTTTTGGGCAAATTGACTGTGATGATTTACTTTGTTTATATTTATCTTGCTTTGAATTGGCTGGGATTTTAACTTACACCAAAGCCTATCATCCATTTGGTAAGTCCTCAGTCATTGTTTTTTGTTTGTTTGTTTTTTCAGATTTTTGGTTCTCATTCCACTGTCTTTTGCATCAAGGATTCCCAGTCTATGTTAGTAAGGTAGTAACCAGAGATAAATAGATGATAGTTGGATAGATAGATAGATGATAGATAGATAGATAGATAACACAGACATAGATGCAGATTGAGATGGTACAAATATATAGTTAAAACACATGAACTTGATGCTGGTGGATATCAGGGATGGGGAGAGCATAAACCTTGGACGATGGCTGAGGCATGAATGGACCTACACCCATGTCACCTTGTAATCTCGTAAAGCATTATTAAGTCATTAATATAATTGTAGCAATTTTTATTTTCTAGAGCACTGCTCAGCTCTAATTTATGGGGGTGCAAGGAAGTGAAACTGGGAATTTGGAACCGTAGGCATGAGAGTTTCTTTGCATAACCATTATGCTATCTAACCCACATCCTGTAGTCAACTTTTAAAAAGAATGGTTTTCATGCTGATATAGATATAAATATATGCAGTACATATATATATATATATATATATATATATATATATATATATACACACACACACACACACACACACACACACACACACATATCATTATCAGGGGTATCACTGGGACTCAGTACCTGCATGACTCCACCACACCTGGCAATTATTTTTTCTTTGTATTTATGTTACAGACAATTACCATGGTAGAAATTAAAACTAAGGAGTTCTTTGCAATAGCTACTCACTGGTTTATTTTAAAATAAAAATAGCAGTGAGAAGCAGAAAGGTCATTATAGAACACACAAATGACATTCTTTTTATAAGTTTACTACAATCTTATTAACAACTTAATGTTGGTTTACAAGATTATAATATTACAGGGGTATAGTTTCACACCTCACCCACCACCATAGTTCTGTGCCTTCACTGCCCCCCACAACTCCCCCACCCCTGTTAACCACAGTGCTCATAAAGTCCAAGAGATAGTTCAACTATTTATTTTTTTAATATTTATTTTATTTATTTATGCTTTTTTGTTGCCCTTGTTGTCTTATTGTTGTCGTCGTTGTTGGATAGGACAGAGAGAAATGGAGAGAGGAGGAGAAGACAGAGAGGGGGAGAGAAAGATAGACACCTGCAGACCTGCTTCACCGCCTGTGAAGCGACTCCTGCAGGTGGGGAGCCTAGGGCTCTAACCAGGATCCTTACACCAGTCCTTGCACTTTGTGCCACCTGCGCTTGCCCCGCTGCGCTACAGCCTGACTCCCCTCAACTATTTATTTCTTCAAGTTCAAGTATTTCAGTTGTTTGTATTTGGTATATGAGTGAAATCATTGAGTAGTTGTCATATATATACACTCTTTTTACCAGAACACTGCTTAACTCTGACTTCTGATTTGGAATGGAATTAGGAGAAGGGGAAAATGTGTATTGCTTTAGTAGTCAATTCATTTGGTTTTATGTTTACTAATGCCGATCTGTGAAAATTCTGAGTATTTCTCAACTCTCTCTAACTGGGACTTGGTATCCAAACTGTGTTTCTGGATATCTTGTTTTTGCCTGAATTTAGACTCTAGTAGGGCAAATATAACAAGGTCCTTGTTCCTATGGCACAACTTTTCTGGTTAGTCAAGGACGTCTGGGGTGTTAAAAGATATCTCCTTCCCCAAAGTCCTTTGGCAACATTTCTGTTCTTCTCCCCTCATCAGTGGCTCCATTCTACAGTCTCTCAGTTCTGGTCCCAATGCCTTAGCAGCTGCTCCTTTCTAAATACCAGTTTATTTCCATGCTGGTGCAGCCTGACCCTCATCCATAACTCATGTGAGAGACCCCCTACACTGTTTTATTTCAGAGCACAGCAAGTCACTTGAATTGACCCCAAATCTGACCTCTTGACTTTTCAGTTCCGGGGACTGGCCATTCTCTGCTCAGAGGTCAACTTGATGTGCTCTGACTGTATTTTGTCCCCAGCTGAGTGGCCAGGAGTACATCTCAGTTTCTCTTTTCTTCAAAATTACAGTTCTACATTATCTACTATATACTGAATGAAAGTCATTCTCTTGCACTGTAACTAGTATTCATATATTATTTGTGACAAGAATACCAGTCCGGTGCCAGTTATTTCATCATGGTTAAAAGAATTTCATTTTATTTATTCTGTAATATGGGGGGGGGGAGAATCCAGAAAAGAAAGCTAGGGAGGGAAAGAGAAACAGAGACACCTGCATCACTACTTCACCACTTGTGAAGTCTCCCCCTTATAGGTAGGAACCAGGGGCTTGAACCTCAGTCATTGCATATGGTAAATTGTGCACTCTACCAGGTCCCCCTGGGAATATTTCATTTTTTTATATTGGCAATAAAATTTTGTAAAGTGTAAACATGTGGGGAAAGGAGGGCAGTCAGTACAAAACTTTGGTGGAAGATATGATGACTCCAATACACCCCATGTATGGGTGTGAATTAATACCCCCCAAATCTCATAGTTTTGTAAGATACTGTTTTTTAATATGTTTTTTTAGTATGTCTATGAATTTATTGGATAGAGAAGTCAGAAGTCCAGAGGGAAGAAGGAGATAGAGAGGAAGAGAGACAGAGAGACACCCACAGCTGTGCTTCACCACTCACAAAGCTTTCCCCTTGCAGGTGGGGACCAGGGGCTTTCTGAACCTGGGTCCCTGAGCATTATAAGATGTACACTGAACCAGGTGTGCCACCACTTGTCCCTGTATGACACTGTTAAATCGGCAGTAAAAAAAATGGGGGCCAGGTGGTGGCACACCTGGTTGAGTGCCCATGTTACAATGCGCAAGGACAGGGTTGGAGCCCCAGGTCCCCACCTGCTGGGAGAAAGCTTCACAAGTGGTGAAGCAGCGTTGCAGGTGTCTATATTTCTCTCCCCCATCTGTCTGCCCCTCCTCTCTCCATTTCCCTCTGTCCTATCTAACAACGACGATATCAATAACGACAACAATAATAACTACAGCAAATAATTAAAAAAAAAAACAAGGGCAACAAAAGGGAAAATAAATAACTATAAAAAATTAAAAAACAGGAAAAAAAAATTAAAATGACGTTTCATGCCTGGGACTCAAAGGTTCCAGGCTGAATCTCTGACCAAAAGTAGTAGAGCTGAATGGTGCTCTGTTTAAAAAAAAAAAAAAAAAGTGAACACAGATGTAACGATAGGCCATAAACATGGGTCTCTTGTTTGAGACTCCTTATCTATATTCTTGCTCTCCAGAGGACCAATATCGGCATTATTCATGAGCTTATAGGCAAAGCAGTATCTCACATCCGAGCCCCAAAAGACAGAATCAGAACCTACAATTTAGCCAGAGCCCACTGTGAACATATATATCCTATCTTCACTGAAGCCTCTTTCCAGATGTTTATTTTACTTTTTAATATAAAATAGAGAAAGGGAGAGAGAGAGAAGGGGGGGAAGGGGAGGGGAGGGCAGAGGAGGGGAGGGGAGGGCAGAGGAGGGGAGGGGAGGGCAGAGGAGGGGAGGGGAGGGGAGGGGAGGGGAGGGGAGAGGAGAGGAGAGGAGAGGAGAGGAGAGGAGAGGAGAGGAGAGGAGAGGAGAGGAGAGGAGAGGAGAGGAGAGGAGAGGAGAGGAGAGGAGAGGAGAGGAGAGGAGAGGACACCACAACAGAGTTCTACCACTCATGGAGCTTTTTTTCATGTCATGCATGGCAGTCCTATGTGGTACCAAGACTGAACCTAGGTCCTTACACATGGTAATACATGCACTGTACTGAGTGAGCTATCTCCTGGTCTACCTAAAATAGCCTTTCCGTTTTTTTGTTTTTGTTTTTGTTTTAATTTTCACATGTCATCAACAGGGTTACACTGTTCCCAGTCCCAATTTTTAAGATACAATAAGAGAGATGGCACAGGAAAGGGAAAGATTCCACAGTACTAAAAGTTTCCCCCAGAATACTGGGAGTCAAGCCAAAACCTGGTTGCATCCGTGATATAGTAGGTAAAGTTAGCTCCCAGATGAGTTGATCCTGCCATCCCCAACTAGAATTTTTTTTTTTCCACCAGAGTTATCACTGGAGTTTGGTACCTGCAAAGTTTTACCATTCCCAGCAGTCATTATTTTCCCTTTTCTTTCTCTCTGTGTGTGTGTTTATACACACACACACACACACACACACATACACACACACACACACAAAAAAAAAAAACACATACATTACAGAAAGAGAGAGAGAAAGAAAAAAGAAATACATAAAGGAAGGAAGAATGAAAGAAAGAAGGGAAGAAGGGGCTGGGTAGTGGTGCACCTGGTTGAGCGCACACGTTACGGTGTGCAAGGACCCAGGTTCAAGCCCCCAGTCCCCACCTGCAGGGGAAAAGCTTCTCAAGTGGTGAAGCAGGGCTGCAAGTGTCTCTCTGTCTCTCCCTTCCTCTCGATTTCTGTCTCTAACCAATAAATAAATAAAGATAATTAAAAACAAAAGAAGGGAAGAGAAAGAGAGAGAAGGAAGGGAAATAACCTGCAGAACTGCTCCAACCACTTCCCCCTGTAGGTAAGGGCTGTTGGTGTAAACCCGGGTCATTGTGCACAGTAACGTATGGACAGACTCTACTGGGTGAGCCACCACCTCCCTCCCCACCCCAGAATATTCTTGATCCATGTAAATGATCCAACCTTTGATTGTAACTATTCCCATTTACAAACATCACTTAAAACAAGTCAGTGGCACTTGTGCTTAGTCGCCCCTGTCATCTAACCACTCACCTCTGGAGGGGACTGTGTAGACTGGTTCCCACTGTCTCATATCACCCATCACATCAAACCCCAGCTCCCATATCACACAGTGCCCTGAACTTGGCTAGGACAAAGAGAGGTGAGCACCCCAGGCTGCTATCACAGGGATGACCTTCCTGATTCCTGCATATGGGATAAGTCATCTCAGATAGTAGAAGCAGAGGCAGTGGGGTCAGAAGCATGTCCCAGTGACACAAGATACCACCTGTGGGAGAGGGAGTGGGGCAAGCCTCCTTCACCTGGGTCAGGGGCTTGCAGGTGAGATGCAGGAGCAGTTGATTCATGTCCCTGGAGAGACGGGAATGGGAGCTGAATCCCCTCTGTGTGACCTTATGACGTGTCCTTCGCTGTGTCGACTCTGCTTTCTCATCTGCTCTGATGCAAGGTATCTTAAGCCCATCATGACTCATTGCATTTGCTGCATGCAGAAAGTCACACCACGTGCTGCCACTGACTCCACCCTGGTGGTGGTTGCTGTGCAGCTTATGGGGGGCTTGGGTGGGGGGGTGGTATTAGATTTGCACTTCACATGACTTTTGACCTATAATTTCACTTTATTGTTATGTCTGTAGTCCAAGGAGATCATCAATGACATTGTCAACTATTTGCATCCAGGAATATTATTCTTAACTTGTAACAATGGCAAAATAACATTAACCTAACCCCCTCTATGGTAGGATGGTTAAACTGTAATCGGTGCAAATGATGGGGTAGTATACCTCCATAGCTTAGAAAGAAGTGTTACTGACATTGAAAAATGTTTACAATATCAAGCACCCAAATACTCCTTGTAATTGTGTTCTGAGTGTATAAAACATGCAAGAACAGATTCATGGTGGTTATCACTGATGACAGTGTTGATGAGGGTTGATTTCAAATGTTTTCTGCAATTTGCAAAAGTCAAATTACACACACACACACACACACACACACACACACACACACACACACTATCTTATGTACAAAAAGTCTTGAATGGGAACCTGAACACATGGATTTGCCTCCAGATTTCAATACAGACTCTGTGGCTTTAAATGAATGCAACATTCAAAGTGTGTGTGTGTGTGTGTGTGTGTGTGTGTGTGTGTGTGTGTGTGTGTGTTTAGTGAAGGACTTGCCCTACCTTATTCATTGCCTGGTTGAGGAGCTAAAACTGGATCACGGCTAGGAAAGACCCTTGGGGGAGGAGGGAGGAGGGGGAGGTAAGCATCATCCCCATGAATTAGACTAGGAAAGGAGACTCTATCATCTGAGAAAGGCCTGGTGTTGACAGAATTTCAAGTCATCCTTATCTTCTCTGATTTCCAAACAGAAAGAAAAAAAAATGTTGTCTGTGTTTGTTTGTTTGTTTGTGTTTGCTTTTGTTTTAGAGGAAAACAACTCACCCAGAAGGTTTTTACCTGATTTAAAGGTTCTGCCTGATAATAAGTCCCTCAGAGTGGTTGAGACATCAGCTACAGCTGATTGATGTATTCCTATATTGGAAGATTTAAGATATCATACTCATTTCTCTCTAGTCATCTACCTGCTCTAAGAGTTAGGTGGGATTTCTATCCACAGCCTGATGCTTTAAGTTGTCTGCAGTGTCAGGAGCGCAAGTCTTGCTTTTTGCTCAAGGTGGGTGGGGTTAGGCAGCGGCCATTTCCTTTCCCACATCTCAGCTAACAGAATGTCTAAGGTACCACAATCCCAGTCTTCTACAGCTAGTTCCACATGGACATGAGAGGGTTGTGTGTGTTCTTCTCAAAGTTTTGTGTGATGTTTCACGGACTGGCTGCGCTCAGATAATATCCAGACAGTTAGCAACTTAAGCTGAGCTGCAACAAAGTTCTTCTGGCATACAAAATCTCTAGTGGTATTTTCTTAATAAAATATTTTGTGTCTAAATTGAGTATATACCATAAAGATGTATGATTTATGGAGGTCTATAAAGACTTGAGAAATCTATCATAAGTCACTTCTAATAGGTAATAGTAGTTAGATCAGGGGTACAAGTGTATATAGGACAAACTGTACTTTATCTGGTCTTTTTTTCTTTCTCTCTTTTTTCAGAAACAAGGTGCTGACATATGACCAGTGCAATTAAAAATGAGTATCATAGTAAAAACCAAATAGCTGACAAAAATTACTATAGGTGATTGAACAAATAAGTAAACTATGTGAAATCAAAATTAATGTTTCTCATTGTTAGAGAAAGGAGTTGCGGGAGTCGGGTGGTAGTGCAGCGGGTTAAGTGCATGTGGCGCAAAGCGCAAGGACTGGTGGAAAGATCCTGGTTCCAGCCCCCAGCTCCCCACTTGCAGGGGAGTCGCTTCACAGACGGTGAAGCAGATCTGCAAGTGTCTGTCCTTCTCTCTGTCTCTTTGTCTTCCCCTCCTCTCTCCATTTCTCTCTGTCCTATCCAACAAGGACAACAACAATAATAACTACAACAATAAAACAACTAGGGCAACAAAAGGGAATAAATAAATAAATATTTTAAAAAGGAGTTGCTTAATTGGAAAGTGAAGGGAAAGATAGAATAATACATATAATGTTGAATTATATTGTTGAAGATATTATTTATTAATGGGGGGAGAGAGAAAGAGAGAGGGAAAGGGGACGGGAAGGGAGAGGGAGAAAGAGAGAGAACACCAGAGCATCACTCTGGCATATGCACTGCTAGGCATTGAGCTCAGGGTCTCATGATTGAGAGTCCAATGCCTCATCCACTGAACTGTTTCTCAGGCTTCAAAGCCAGATTCAAGGGCTGTCACTGATGAATCCAGAAATAATTTTGGCATAAAAAGCAGTAGTGATAGTTCACCATTCCTAGCACTCCCGTAAGTCAGAGATGAACAGTGCTCTGGTCCATCACTTTCTGTCTATCATTAAAATAAATGAAGACATATTCAAAAAATAAATGACAGGAAAGACCCTAACCTATTGAATAGACTAAAAATCCACTAGCAACAGTGATACAAGTGACTAAATGGAAAGCTCTTCCTTATAGTAGAAAAACGACTAGTTAATGTAGAAGGAATGTGTTCATTACATAAATATTTATAATTAGAAAATACCTTTAACCAACCTTCAAAACAATAATAATTGAATTAACTAAGACCAGTAATGAAAACTAAAGCAAATAGGTGAAGATTTGAGGTACAACTAGATATTTACATAGTCTCAAAACTTTTCCCTAAAAGTGTTTATTAATCACAAAGGAAGGATGTATCCCAAGCACAGAAAGATCTGGCTGTACCCGACTCACCGGGCAATCCAGTTGAATGTGGTCAACCTTAGACTGAAGAACAAGTCACCCCACTGGAGCTATCTCTGCCTGAAGTGATTTCCTTGGATTTAATGTTCATAAGACATCAGACAAAAACCAAACTGAGGACACTCTGCACTCACTTGGTGATATTGCTCAACAGTCTATGAACAGAAAAGAAGTTTCATGAGTAGTGAAGCAGGGCTGCAGGTCTCTCTCCCTCGCTATCTCCCCCTTAACTCTCAATCTCTGGCTGTCTCTATCCAATAAATAAAGATAATAAAAAAAGTAAAAAAAAAAAAACTTTTCTGTATGGTTGGTTAAAACTGCAAACTGGACTTCCGGAGGCGGAGCTACGAGCAGCAGATCGCTTTCTCTCCTCTCCTCTCCTCTCCCGGATCAACTAGGAATACCAAAGGAGACCACCCGGACCGAAACAAGACAGGACTAGAATGACCACAGAAACCCAGTAAATCACCCGTGAGTACAAACACGCGTGGCTGGTGACAGAGAGGAGAGAGGGGCCTAAGGAGAGATTAAGTGACTGCTAACAGTTCGACAGTCTGTCAGTGGAGACACCACCTCCAGTCTGCTCCACCAACAAGGGGACAGCTGAAGGGAGGAAAGGACTCCCCAGAGACTCACCAAGTACAACTCTGAGTCTCCATTGCTACTACCCTCAGAATCTGGAGCAGCAACAGGGAGGGACACCAGGGCACAGAGATCTAACCGGGAAACTCAGGAGAAGACCTATACCTCGGTGGCATAGCTGAAGGGCTGTGAAAGTCTCTTTGCATAACCACTGGATTATCTCTGCCACACCCTGCTTTATCTCTTGGTCAGGAGTCATTGATTAAGCCAAGAAGCCTATTGATAGTTTAAAAGCCCTCAGGCTACCATAGCCTACAGGGGAAAAAAAAAAAAGGCTTTTACACCACTGAACTCCAACTCAGGGATTGAAAAAACTGTTAACTTATATAAAATGGTTAAAACAACAAGAAAAAATAATGGAGACTCGAACCAGGACAAGAGTCCAGCTAAAAGTCCTCCAGAGGGCGAAGCACAAAACAACGAGTTCAACACCCAAACATTAGCTAAGGAAATAATAACAGGAGTGAGTAAAGAATTTGAAAAAATTGTAATCAGAACTGCAGGAACAACAAATGAGAATATGGAAGAAAATTCTAATAATCTCATGGTTATTAGAGAGCTGAAAGCTGAAATTGCTGAGCTAAGAAGGCAACTAGCTGAACAAGCTAAAACAGTATCAGAGCAGGGCAACAAAATAGATGAACTCCAGAAAGCAGTAGTGGGCAGAGAGAATAGAATCAATGAGGCTGAAGACAGAATTAGCAAGAATGAGGATGAATTAGAGACAACTAAAGAAGAAGTAAGAGATCTCAAAAAGAGATTAAGAGATGCTGAAAACAACAACAGAGTCCTATGGGATGACTTCAAAAGAAACAATATACGCATTATTGGCTTACCAGAGGAAGAAAGAGAAGGGGAGGAAGAAAGCGTTCTCCAGGCCATAATAGCTGAAAATTTCTCTAGTCTAGACAACACCAAAGAAATAAAGATTCAAGAAGCCCAGAGGGTCCCAAACAGAATTAACCCAGACCTAAAGACACCAAGACATGTCATACTTAGATTGGAAAGGAATAAGGATAAAGAAAGGATCCTCAAGGCTGCAAGAGAAAAACAAAGAGTCACCTACAAAGGAAAACCCATAAGATTAGCAGCAGACTTCTCCATACAAACACTACAGGCCAGAAGAGAATGGCAAGATATCTATCGAGTGCTCAATGAGAAAGGCTTTCAGCCAAGAATACTATATCCTGCTAGATTATCATTCAGACTAGATGGAAGCATCAAAACCTTCTCAGACAAGCAACAGTTGAAGGAAGCAACCATCACCAAGCCTGCCTTGAAAGAAGTTCTGAAAGGTTTCCTATAAACAACCAGACCACCACAAATAGAACATATATCAAAACACTCCAAAACTCTACAAGAATGGCGTTAAAATATCTTCAATCTTTGATATCAATAAATGTGAATGGCCTGAATTCACCTATTAAAAGACACAGAGTAGGAAGATGGATCAGAAAACACAACCCAACAATATGTTGTCTACAGGAAACTCACCTAACTCAACAAGAC
This sequence comes from Erinaceus europaeus, assembly GCF_950295315.1. Classification (NCBI taxonomy): domain Eukaryota; kingdom Metazoa; phylum Chordata; class Mammalia; order Eulipotyphla; family Erinaceidae; genus Erinaceus; species Erinaceus europaeus. Next base: position 179,910,774 of record NC_080163.1, read on the forward strand.
AAACACAGACTTAAAGTGAAAGGATGGAAAACTATCATTCAAGCCAATGGCCCACAAAAAAGGGCAGGAACAGCTATTCTCATATCTGACATGATAGACTTTAAAATACATAAGATTAAAAAAGATAGGAATGGACACTACTTAATGCTCAGAGGATCAGTCAATAAAGAGGACTTAACAATTATTAATATCTATGCACCCAATGAGAAGCCATCTAAATACATCAAACTTCTACTGAAAGAGCTACAGCAATATATTAACAGTAACACAATCATAGTAGGGGACTTCAACACCCCACTATCTCAACTTGACAGATCATCCAGGAAGAAAATCAGTAAAGACATAAGGGAGCTAAATGAAGAGATAGATAACCTAGAACTATTGGACATTTTCAGAGTCATTCATCCCAAGAAACTGGAATACACATTTTACTCAAATCCACATGGATCATTCTCAAGGATAGACCATATGTTAGGCCACAAAGACAGCATCAGCCTATTCAAGAGCACTGAAATCATCCCAAGCATCTTCTCAGACCACAGTGGAATTAAACTAACACTTAACAATCAACAAAAGATTAGTAACAGTGCCAAAATGTGGAAGCTCAACAGTACACTTCTTAACAACTTCTGGGTCAAAGAGGAAATCAAGGAAGAAATCAAAATGTTTCGAGAGTTCAATGAAAATGACGACACAAGCTATCAAAATATTTGGGACACAGCTAAAGCAGTCCTAAGAGGGAAGTTCATAGCTATACAAGCACACATTAGGAAACAAGAAAAGGCACAAATAAACAGCCTGATTGCACATCTTAAAGACCTAGAAGAAGAACAACAAAGGAACCCTAAAGCAACCAGAAGGACAGAAATTACTAAAGTTAGGGCAGAAATAAATAACATTGAGAATAGGAAAAGCATACAAAAGATCAATGAAAGTAAATGTTGGTTCTTCGAAAGAGTAAACAAAATTGACAAACCTTTAGCCAGACTCACAAAACAAAAAAGGGAGAAGACCCAAATAAATCGGATAGTAAATGAAAGAGGAGATATCACAACAGACACTGCAGAAATTCAACATATCATGCGAGGCTTCTATGAACAACTATATGCCACCAAGTTAGAGAACCTGGAAGAAATGAATGATTTCCTAGATACCTACCAACTTCCAAAACTAAGTAAAGAGGAAGTGGACAACATGAACAGGCCCATCACAGCTAATGAAATTGAAACAGTTATCAAAAATCTTCCCAAAAATAAAAGTCCTGGACCAGATGGTTTTACAAATGAATTCTACAAAACTTTCAAAGAAGAACCTCTACTTTTAAAAGTCTTCCAGAAGATTGAAGACACTGGAATACTCCCTGCAAGCTTCTATGAAGCCAACATCACCCTGATACCAAAAGCAGACAGGGACACAACCAAAAAAGAAAACTACAGACCAATATCTCTGATGAACATAGATGCGAAAATATTGAACAAAATTCTAGCCAACCGGATACAGCAGTATATCAAAAAGATTGTTCATCATGACCAAGTGGGGTTTATCCCAGGCATGCAAGGTTGGTTTAATATACGTAAATCAATCAATGTGATCCACCACATCAACAAAAGTAAGACCAAAAACCACATGGTCATATCAATAGATGCAGAGAAAGCCTTTGACAAAATACAACATCCCTTTATGATCAAAACACTACAAAAAATAGGAATAGATGGAAAATTCCTAAAAAAAAAAAAAAAATAAATAAAACTGCAAACTTAAAAGAAACTATAGTGGGGGTTTTTTTGGAGGAAATTATAGTTTTAAAGGGAGAAAATGGAAAAAAAGAAAAAGAAAAAAGGAGGTAAACTAAACATTGTGTGTGCAGACAACCAAGGACTCCAACCCAGAGTCGGGGTCAAAGTTCAACAAAGCTGACAAAGAAGTGTATGTAGAGTGTGCTTGTGAGAATCTGGGTCTGAACCTGACCCGGGCAGAGCTGATAGACCTTGCGCAGCCTCAGTCTCTACACTGGGGCTATTAACCCTGAATCTACACTGGGGCTATTAACCCTGAATCATGGTGGCGTTCGAGTGATTGAGTGACCAGTGCATGGAGAGTAGTCAGCATCGGGTCAGGCCCCCGGAAGATGAGCTGTGGCCAGTCCCTGCCGGATTCCCTAGTCTATCACAAAAATATGACAGGGAGATAGACCCCCTGATTACTCGGGGAACAAAGAGAAAGCACAGTGTAGGTCAAGAGCCCACACTAGCAAGTCAGCATGTCATTGGATGGCAAAGAATCGCTTTGAGAATACAGCTAGAGCTTAAAGTCACGCGATAGCTCTTGTGAGCAATGAGTGAATGTGAGAGAATCTGCCTGTCACTTGATTTTGGAGAATCGGGTTATCCCATACAATCTCTCTCTCCCTCTCTCTCTCTCTCTCTCTCTCTCTCTCTCTCTCCCTCTCTCCCTCTCCCTCTCCCTCTCCCTCTCTCTCTCTCTCTCTCTCTCTCTCTCTTTTCTGGTATCTTTATCTGATTTTGAAAAATCAAATATATCTCAGTCTACTGTAGCCATTTGCACAAGGGTGGCAGGCCAACAGGTTCAATAGGGTTGGGACCCTAATGTGGCCTGGAAGCAATGGTTTTCAAACTTCACACACACACACACACACACACACACACACACACACACACCTCAAATCACAGCAAGTACGGTTGACTGGATGTATATATGCCTATGTGCATTCATATACACATTCTTTAGAGGGGCCAGACAGTGAGCTACCTGGTAGAACACACATGTTAGAATGCAATGTATATAGACTCAGGTTCAAGTCCCTGGCCCCCCACCTGGAGGAGGAAAGCTTCATGATCACTGAAACAGCGTTACAGGTATCTGCCTCTCCTTTCCCTCTCAATTTCTGTCCCTATCCAATAAACAAATATAAAATAAAATAAAAATCGAGAATAGGGCTGGCAAATAACCCACTTAAATAGTGTGTTGTTTTGCCATGTGTGTAATCCAGGTTCAAGCCTGGCCCCCACCACACTGAAGAAAGCTTCAGTGCTGTGGTCTCATTGTCTGTCTTTATCTTAAAAAAATAAGAATAATCAAGAATACATAAATTAAAATAAATATAAAGTCTCCTAGCAGTTTAACTCTTTCCTCCACAGGAAAAAAAAAAAAATCCAGTGTTTACAAAAGCCCTACAACACCTCCACTGAGCCTAGTCATGTATAGCAGAGTCTGAGCTCCGGCTAGCCAAGATGGAGAAAGGGTCCAGAGACAACATCAGACAGCCTACTGACCCTCATCTTGACCTTGTTAGCCCAAGCAGATACTTAATCTCCTGAACCCCAGCACCCTGAGTGCAATAAAGATAGCACTTGTTAGTTCCTGGTGTCACTGAAGAGAAAGCAGACATCATGTAGCCTTTTAGGAGACAGGTTATGGTCAATATCTAAAAGCAGTGTCTGCAGTTATTTTACATATATTTTTTTTACCACCAGGGTTATCACTGGGGGGGTCTATGCTTACACAGCCTTACTGTTTCCAATGATCTTTTTTGTTTACTAGAGGGTGAGATACAGAGAAAGAGGGAGGGAAGGAAGACAAAGAGAAAGAGAGGGAGATGACTGTTTTCATTGCTCATGAAACTTCTTCCCTATAGGTAGGGACCAGGGGTTGAACCTGGGTCTTCCAGCATGGTAATGTGCCTGTTATTATCATAGCATTTGCTTTCCATACAGAGCATGCAGAAAACTTTGTCCACAGAGACTCATTTCAGTGATCTCATAGCAAGTACCAGGACTGCTGTGGGCTAAGGCGTTCCTGGTCTGGGAATTTCTGGGCACCTGTGCGGATGGAGAGACTGCTTAAACAAGTGCAACCAAATCTTCTTAAAAATCACAAAGCATGATGCCAACCTAACTTCCTTGGGCAGCCGACCTCACCAGTATGTCCTGAAACCTCACTTCCCCAGAAGGTTTCCCCACTGGGGAAAGACAGAAACAGACCGGGGATATGGGTTGACCTGTCAGTGCCCAAGTCCGGTGGAGAAGCAATTACAGAAGCCAGACCTTCCACCTTCTGTACCCTAAACAGAACTTTGGTTCCAAACTTTCAGAGGGATAAAGAACAGAGAATGTTCCAATGGAGGGGGTGGGGTGCTAAGTCTGGTTGTGGGAAGTATATGGAATTGTACCCCTCTTATCTCACAATCTTGTGAATCATGATTACATCACTCATGAAAAAAAATAATAAAAAGATACTCTAAAAATAAAAAAAAACTACTGGAAGAAATTCCTCTTTTCCTGTATTTTCTCTAAAAACATATTTTCAAACACACATACGATTGTCTGTATTTCCTCCCACATCTGCAGCAGGCATCACATTACCCTTGAATTGCAGTTATCTTTTCCTCTGTGCATGGCAAAAACACAAAAACAAAACAGAAGAAAAACCTTTCCTGACAGCCAACAGGACACACATTCTTCGTCTAATTGTTGGTTTACCTCTCGCAGACGTTGGTGGATCTCCCCATCTTTAATCCTCACCTGCTCACTCATTAGCTATCAAGTGTGGCTTTTGGGGAACAATTATATTCTGTCCTGCTGTCAGTTCTTTCTGTGCAGGTAGAGGCTCCATCCCGACTCCTTACACGGGATGTAAATTACTGCTGGCATTCCAGTACCTGAAGAATGATTACACCCAGCACACAGTTAAATAATGGATGCTTAGCACGGTGCATTGTAATAAGCAGAAGATATGAAATATCTACTATTCTAAGTGGAATATGCTAAGTATTTTTTTTTAAATAAGAAAACTGCTTGGGGGGAGAGAAGCAGGCTATTGAATTGTAGTTTCCAAGAGAAACACTCTGTGCAACAGCACATGTGCATGATCATGGCAACCCTGTCATGTCATCTGTGAAATGGGACTATGATCGCTTTCTTGGCTGAGCAGAGGTTTTGCATGTGAAGGCTTGTAAAGGAGACCTGCATATTATGAGGATCCCTATTCGAACCCCCAACTCCCCACCTGCAGAAAGGCCATTAACAAGCGGTGAAGCAGGTCTGCCAGTGTCTATCTTTCTCTTCCCCTCTCTTTTTTCCCCTCATTTCTCCATTTCTCTCTGTCCTATCCAATGACAACAATAGCAGCAATAACAGCAACAACAAAAATGGGAAAAAAGACGGCCTCCAGGAGCTGTGGCTTCACAGTGCAGCCACCAAGTCCCAGTGACAGCCCTGCAGGCAGAAAGAAAGAAAGAAAGAAAGAAAGAAAGAAAGAAAGAAAGAAAGAAAGAAGGAAAGAAAGAAAGAAAGAAAAGAAAAGGAAGAAAGAAAAGAAAAACCACTCTGGGGTGGCGCACCTGGTTGAGTACACATATTATAGTGCACAAGGACCCAGGTTCAAGCCCCCAGTCCCCACTTGCAGGGGGAAAGCTTTGTGAGTGGTGAAGCAGTACTGCAGGTGTCTCTCTGTCTCTCTCCCTATCTCCCCTCCTCCTCTCAATTTCTGGCTGTCTCTATCCAATAAATAAATATAATTAAAAAATTTAAAAAGAGAAAACCACTCTGGACCCAACTTATGTCCATCTGTGATCCCTGCCTTGAATTTTTAAATAATTTTTAAAAATATTTATTTATTTCCTTTTTGTTGTAGTTACTGATGTCATCATTGTTAGATAGGACAGAGAGAAATGGAGAGAGGAGGGGAAGACAGAGAGGAGGAGAGAAAGATAGACACCTGCAGACCTGCTTCACCGCCTGTGAAGCGACTCCCCTGCAGGTGGGGAGCCGGGGGCTGGAAGTGGGATCCTTACATTGGTCCTTGCGCTTTGCACCACGTGCGCTTAACCAGCTGAGCTACTCCCCGACTCCTGAACCCCATACTTTAAGAGACCCTTCTCTGCTACTTGTCACAAATGCTGAGTTGAGAAGCCCAAAGGACCAGTCTGCTTAGAGTTTGTATCTTTTCCAAAAGCATGCTCCTGGTACTGCAATCCAAGATGCCTTATTGGGACAATGCAGAACCCTCTCCCTACATTTGCATACCCCTTGTTCCCAGCCTGTCCTCTTGATTATAAATGACACTACAGTTGTGTGTTGGGCCCAGGGGAATATGATGAGGTAGAGAACTGGGGTACAGGTGGTCCAGGACTTACGTATGCCTACATGCTGGTGGGAACACCTGGGTGACAGGAGACCCAGTTCTGACTCCACATGAAGGAGACCTGCACTGACCTAAGAGTAAAGGACATCATTAGAAGGTGACTGATACAGAGGGCATTGGAATATGGAATGCTGCCCTTTGAACATGTCCTCCTACTTACTCCTCAGCAAAGATCATAGATTTTCTTAAATACTTCTTTTTCTTGCCATGTAGGCTTTTAAAAAAATCTTTATTTACTTACTTAGAGACAGCCAGAAATTAAGAGGGAAGGGGGTGATAGAGAGCGAGAGAGACTAAGAGACACCTGCAGCACTATTTCACCATTTGTGAAGCATTCCCCCTGCAAGTGGTGACCGTGGCCTCGAACCTGGGTCCTTATGCATTGTAACATGTGCACTCAACCAGATGCATCACCACCTGGCCCCTAAGACCATAGATTCTGAGTTTATATAGCCTCAGTTCAAATCTTCCCTGGTGTGTTTCTCAGCTCTTGACAATGGCAGGTCTCTGTATCTCTGCTTCTTCATGTGGAACAAGGAATAGCAAGTTTAGCTAGCATGTAGGGCTGCCAGGGATGGAGGGTGAAGGGGGATAGACAGAAGGGAGAGAATGAAAGAAGATGAAGGTCCATGACCTGGTGTATGAAACACAGAACGCTCCAACATGCAGTTTTTAACCTCCTTCTTTTAAACCCATTTTATAGAAAATCAAGCTGAGACTTGGAGGTTAAATAGTGCTGGGGAAACAGGCAGAAATAGGATGGGAGAGCTAGTATAATGGTTATGTAAATGACTTTCATACCTGAAGCACCGGAGGTCCCAGGTTCAATCCCCCAAACCACCTTAAACCAGGGCTGAGCAGTAATCTGTGGAAACCAACAAACAAGCAAGCAAGATATGGTCTCTGTAATTCCAAGCTTCTCCTCATTTGGCTTCATACCCTTGCTCCCTGAAGCATGGGTGTTGGGGCCTTTTGGATCCTTTGCTAAGTGGCAAGGGGCCCTTTTTGCTCTCATTCCTGCTGAGCAGGACCTGCTACAGTGGCAGGATTACATGCAGAAAGCTTCTAAGGTTCTAGAACCTTCTGGGGTGGCCTCCCGCTCCACCATGCCATCTGCTGAAACACCTCTTCTCACCAGAACTGCATGGGGCCCTGGACAAATATCGTGGCAGTCCCCGACACAATGTGATGGCTTCTTAGTGTCTGTGGCTCCCAGAAGCTCTGAGTATTAGGGAGGCAGAAGAGCCTCTGGGAGCCACAGGGCAGAGAGTGAGATGCAGATATGCCTGACTCAAGGTCTGTATTCGTTTCCTGTGGCTGCCACTTAAGCATTTTATTTCTTAAAATGATCACAAACTTGGTGCCTTCAAACAGAGGAAGGCTATTCCCTCACAAATCTGAAGACTAGAAGTCAAGGTGTTGGTAGTGCCATGCTACCTTGGGGGATGCTTTGGACAACATGCTCCTTGCCTCTTCCAGTTTCTGCCACTCCTGGGTTTGTGGTCAGATTACTCAGATCTGTGTCTCTGCCTTTGCATGCTCTTTCCCTCTGTAGCACTTATAAGAACATTTGGTGGAGGTAGAGCTAATTAGAAAACCCAGGGAAATCTCTTCATATCAAGACTTATGCATGGGGGCCGGGTAGTAGTGCAATGGGCTAAACGCATGTGGCACAAAAAGGATCCCTGTTTGAGCCGCCAGCTCTGCACCTGCAGGCGGGTCACTTCACAGGCAATGAAGCAGGTCTGCAGGTGTCTATCTTTCTCCACCCCACCCCGTCTTTCCATCCTCTCTCAATTTCTCTCTGTCCTATACTAAAACAACAATAATAACAACAACAATAAACAACAAGGGCGACAAAGGGGGAAAAATAGCCTCCAGGAGCAGTGGATTCATAATGCAGGCACTGAGCCCCAGCAATAACCCTGGAGGCAAAAGAAAAACAAAAGACTTACGTGTCTGCGAAAGATTCATTTTTCAAATAAACTAGCATCTATAGGATCTGGAGACTGAGATGTGGTTATATGCTTGGGGTAAAGGGCATTAAAAATTCCACCATATCCTGGATACTAGCTAACAAAGATGGCAACAGGGCTTAGTGATGTCATTTTATCTATCTATCTATCTATCATCTATCTATCTATCATCTATCTATCTATCTATCTATCTAGCTATCATTTATGTCTCCTTTGAAGAGGCAAGACTTGTAGACAAACCATGTAGGGTCTGATGGCTCAAAGAGGACAGCAGATGTGACTTAGGCAGGAACCCTAAGTTTTTATTGGGATATTGGAAAAGTCATGATTTATTTTTTTCTAGGCAAAAAAGGTGTCATGACTTTTCCAACAACCCAGGTAGACAAAGCTTGACAATTAGAGCTGTGGTACTGCTGAGAGATTGTAGACAGTGCTGTTAATTAAGGGGAAATTCTAAGCTGTGAATACCATGATTCACCTCTCTCAGTGTCCCACATCTACAGAATAGAAGACTGACCCTCCCCCAGATATGTTCTATATTTATTTTATTTTATTTATTTTTAGTGTTTCTTTATTGTTGTTGTAGTTATTATTGTTGTTATTGATGTCATTGTTGCTAGATAGGACAGAGAAATGGAGAGAGGAGGGAAAGACAGAGAGGGGGAGAGAAAGACAGACACCTGTGGACCTGCTTCACTACTTATGAAGAGACTCCCCTGCAGGTGTGGAGCCGGGGGCTAGAACCAGGATCCCTGTGCTGGTCCTTGCGCATAGCGCCATGTGCACTTAACCTGCTGCGCTACTGCCGACTCCCTTATTTATTTTATTTTAATGAGACAATATGCAGAGAGAAAGAGAGCAGAGCCCTGCTCAACTCTAGCTTGTGATGATGCTGGAGACTGAACTTGGGACCTTGAAGGCTCAGGCATGAAATTCTTTTGCAGAACCATTATGCTACCTGCCCAGTCTCCCATACCCCCTCTCCCATCATGCTTTCTAATTCTGATGCAGAAATTTGGGTACTTGCCAGGCTAGTCCTAGACACATACACACACACTAGTCTGGTCTTGACTGCCAGGGTGAGATGCTGAGGCCCACTAGCAAGTCCCTCTTGAACTTGATGCCCCAGGGCCCAGTTTGCACTAGGAAAAAGGAAAGCATCCAGGCCATGCCTACTTAGGGTTCCTGGGTGCCTGGCCCTATGCCCTGGGCATATGCCCTCCAGGGCCAGGGTATGGGAGGCCAGAGGAAGAAGTGGTGAGTCAGCACACAGTTATGAGGCACAGGTGCAGTGAAACGGTGATACGCTGGGAACCCAGCCCGCCTGCCACTCAGCTCCAATCCCCAGGGTCAGGACATAAAACACGCTGCAACTCGCTCTCTCCAACAGGCATCCCAGAGCTGGCTTTCATATTGTGGAGGCTTTTTTTTCTTCTTTTTCTTTTTTTTTCCCCCCACAATGGGAGTATTTCTGAGCTCCCGCCTTTGTAAACAGATACTGTTCTGGAAAGACAGTGACTCTCCAGCTGTGTGGGCCTGTCTCTGCTTTTGCTTTCCCACATTTCAGAGGAGAGGAGTTCCAAGTTCTCTCTCTCATCCCACAGCTGCTGCTGTGACCCACCAGAGTCCAGTTACCTGCCAGAATTTCCACCTGTTCTGTGTAGCCATAGTCAAGGTAGCAAACTCATCCCCTGCCCCAGGACTGCAGAAGCAGAGCACCCCAAGTTACTAGTGAATAGGCTCATTCAGTTGAGCTATCCAGACATAGAAGAAGTCACTGAGGAGACTGAAAGTCAACACATCACTGGCATTCAGGACCAGGTAGTGGTGCACAAGGATCCAGGTTCAAGCTCCCAGTTCCTACCTACAGACAGAGAACTTCACAGTGGTATCTCTCTGTCTCTTGCCCTCTATAAAACAAAATAAAGGCCACCAGAAACAGTGGATTCTTGCAGGCACTGAGCCTCTGTGGTAACTCTGGTGATTAAAAAAAAATCTTTTACACTCATTGAGAAAGCTTTTTATAAAAATAATTTTTATTGGGATGAGGATGGAGTGGGCTCACAATACAGTTGTTGACACATGGGCACAATTTCTTATCTTCCCAGGATAGGTGTCTATAAAACACTCTCACCTCTCTTTCTCTTGCTCTCATTAAAATAAAATAAACATAGAACACATCTGGGGGAGGGTTAGGTCAGTCTTCTATTCTGTAGACATGGGAAATGGAGAAGGGTGCTCAGAGAAGCCAGGGTTCCTGCTTAAGTCACATCTGCTGTTCTCTTTGAGCCATCAGGCCCTACATGGTTTGCCTACAAGTCTTGTTTCTTCAAATGAGAGGTAGATGATAGATAGATAGATAGATAGATAGATAGATAGATAGATAGATAAAATGACATCGCTAAGACCTGTTGATATCTTTGCAAGCAAGTATCCAAGACATGGTGGGATGTTTGATGCCTTCCACCCCTGCTCAGCTCTAGCTTGTGACGATGCTGAAAGATTGAACTTGGGGCCTCAGAGGCTCTCTCTTGTCTATCTCTGTCTCTTGCCCTCTATCAAAAAATAAAGGCCACTAGAAACATTGGATTCTTGCAGGCACTAAGCCCCTGTGATAATTCTGGTGATAAAAAAATTTCTTTACACTCATTCAGAAAGCATTTTATAAAAATACTTTTTATTGGAATGGGGATGGAGTGGGCTTACAATACAGTTGTTGACACATGGGCACAATTTCTTATCTCCCCATGATAGGTGTCTGTAAAACACTCACCTCCAAGTTAAGTCTTTGTGGGGATTAATTTAGATTTCTTTTGTTCTTTCAAGGGAATGACTATTTCCTCTTCTGAGTAGAAGGGAACTTGCATCTGCTCAGAGAAATCAAGGAGAGATTGGTCACTAGCCTTCCTTCCTTCCTTCCTTCCTTCCTTCCTTCCTTCCTTCCTTCCTTCCTTCCTTTCTTTCTTTCTTCCTCTCTTTCTTTCTTTCTTTCTTTTATGATTCTATTTGTAGGGTTAATGGCTTACAGTACAGCTGTGGACATATGAGTAGAATTTCTTATCTCCCCATGATAGATGTTCGCAAAAAACTCTCACCTCCAACTTAGGTCTTTTCTACCATCACGCACCAGGATGCTAATCCCTATTTCTCCCCCACCCTACCCCCTCTTTCCTCAGAGTTCTCTGCTTTTGTGCAATACATCACACCTAGTCCATTCAGAGAAATAAAATCCGTGAGGTGAGATAGAACTGGAGGGTCTGAAAGTCAGCACTCAACAAGGGCCACGCCTGAGTCCCTTGGGGACAGAGTAGGCAGCTCAGCAGTTTAGCCAAAGGGGAAGGAAGGGACCTTCTCAATGATAGAACATCAGAGCACAATTTCTTCTTGGAGGGAGGAAAGAAGGTCTAAATTTTCCTTCCTGAAGCAGGACCCTGGGGGCCTATGGAAAGCAGAAAGGGGCACAGAGACTCTGCTCTTGGATTTCACATTTTCTGGCACTCTAGGCACTGGAAGAAAGTAAACTGAGGAGATAAAATTTCAGCTGTGGATCATCTGGGGAATGCTGGCCAGAAGAACTAGTGCTCTTTCATCTCCCCTGGACCTACATTAGTGTGCAGTGAATAGTTTATCCAGATAGTGCACATCTGAGGTGAGGACTAGTTCTAGAAAAACCCAGCCCAGCCAATGAAATATTTCACTTGGAAAATGTACTGTTTTGCCAGGTGTGAGACCCAGGTTCGAGTCTGGCTAAATTAAAGGAAGATTTGGTGCTATGGCTTTCTTCATTTGTTTGTTTGTTTTGTTTGTTTGTTGTTTGCCACCAGGGCTATCCATGAGGCTCAGTGACTACACAACAAATCCACCTCTCTATTGCTTGTTTTGATAAAACAGAGAGAACTTCAGAGGGGAGAGGAGAGGTAGATAGAGACGGAGAGTTGAAGAGAGACACCTGCAACACTGCTTCACCACTTGTAAAGTTCCCCTCCTCCCCCCCACACACACAGGTGAGGAGCACGGATTTGAACCCAGGTCTTTATGCATGATAATGTATGCTCAACCAGGTGGGTCACTGCCTGGTCCCCACTGCTCGCTTCTCTCTCTCTCTCTCTCCATATCTTAAAAGAAAGAAGAGAGGAGAGGGGAGAGGAGGCAAGGGGAGGGGAAGGGAGGAGAGGAGAGATGCAGTCCCAGCAACTGGGAGGAGGACACACACACACACACACACACACACACACACACGCACACGCGCGCGCACACGCACACACACACACACACACACACACACACACTTGACCTCCTCTGCAGGAGGCTTCTCTACACCCCCAGCTTGGTGGCAGGCTTGAGTCCCCCAGCCTCCATGCCCCCGCCACCAGATTCCCCCCAGAACCCCTTAAGTCCCCCCCCAAACCCTTCTCATCACTCATCATGCTCCAAAGATGCATTCTCTCCAGGGAGACCAACAGCCTGGAGGACTTGTGTCTACCTCACAATTCACACCTAGGCTCATTTCCAAGTCTGCACCCTCAGTGCCCTGGGCTGTGCCCTTTCTTGGAGGCATCAGAGCCCCAGGGCTAATGCATCCACACTTCCTACTCCAATCCCACTGCAGCACCACCTGTCCCCACAGCTGCTCCCCTCGAGGCCCTGTGTGGTTTGGATGAGTGCCATAGTCACTTGAAAGCTCCTGGGTGTTGTTCTGGGTCAGACAGGGTGGCCCAGTGGGGAGGGTGGTGAAGCCTGTGCTCTCCCCTTATTACCTGACAGAGCTCCCATGCCCCTTCACAGCTTCTAAGCTCAGGCTCGATGATAAGAGCACCAGGTAGAGCTGCCTCAGAGCACCCACTCAATAGGTGTTGGGAAACTGTACAGATGTGGTTCAGTTAGGCAGGACCCACAAACCACCATATTTCCATGCAAATATTATTATTTACATATCAATCTTCTGCCTTGTTTTAAAAATGACTCCTGAGCCACCACATTATCCCCTCAGGGTATGGGTATTGCCATCCCCTCAGGGTATTGCCTGTTCCTGCTAGCTAAACTATAGCAACCACAACTAAGGAAGTTCCCACAATGCCTTTTTCTTTTCTCCACCCTCTTCCCTAGCCAATTCTGTCCCAACTTGCCACTTCCGTTTTTACCCTATAAAACCCGCTGCTGTTCCTGGTTTCACCCCTTTTTTCTCTTCCATGTCCTGACCTGGAGAAGACCTGGAGAAGGGCTGGCGTGCATAGCGGGAGGCAGCCATTTTGCTAGCTCTACATGGTCTAAACCCGCTGTGCTCACACCCGACTCTGGGGTGTCTGCATGAATAAAGATTTGCATTCCTGCTCCACCATGAGTTCTTCGTTTCTCTCTTTTCCGTGACACAACCCTGACAGATAGGAGCTGATATGGGAGAACAGCCTGTTCTCGCCTATGTATATGATATATACATATACATATATATATATATATATATATATATATATATATATATATATATATATATGTTTTTGTGTTGTTTTGTTCTATTTGCCCGCATGGCTCCACTGTTCCCAGCAAACATTTTTTCCCTTTTTCATCTTTTTGTTAGAGGGTAAGAGTAAGAGAAGCAGAGGTGAGGGGAGGCAGGAGGTGGCACATCTGGTTAAGTGCAGACACTTTATAGTGCACAAGGAACTTGGGCTCAAGCCCTGCTCTCCATCTGCAGGGGGAAAGCTTCATAAGTGGTCAAGCAGGGCTACAGGTGTCTCTCTGCCTCTTTTCCTCTCTATCTTCCTTTCCCGCCTCAATTTCTGTTTCCATCTAATAATAAATTAAAGATTAAAAAATATATCTTTAAAAAAGTAGAGACAGAGAAAAGGAGAGAGGAGAGACAGGTGAGGCACTGCGCTCCATTGTTCATGAAATTCCCCCTACCAGTGGGGACCGAGTGCTTGAACCCAGCTTCTCGTGCACAGTGATGTGTATGCTCTACTGAGTGAGCCCCAGTGCCTGTTGATGATCTTGAAAGAAGCTTAGACTTAGTTGACAGGCAACAAGAGTGTCCCAGGGCAGAAGTGATGGACCATTTAGGGTGTGGTGTGAGTGGGACTACACAGACTGGGGCCAGAGAGCAGAGGGCAGAGCCAGATTTGTGGGCCACTATACCTACCCACATGCTCAGCTCTTATTTCCCACCACTGTCATGTGGTCTTGACTCCACTGTCCACTCACTGCATCTCAGTTTCCACTACTGTGAAGTAGATGAAAAAGTGACCCCCAACCTGTGGACGTGCAGAGGGTAATGAGTGGAGGTGGATCTGCTTGGGGTCTGGCTCCCACAATCCATTGCAGTGGGTAGCCCTGCTTTTAACTCCCCCATACATGAGGAAGAATCCCTTAGGGCATACTGAGATCTGCAGATCCTGCCTGCTCTTTCCTATGCCCCTGTGCCCCTTAGCTCTCTGCCAGGTTCTTCACCAGGAGCGAGAGTGAAAAGGACTAAGTCTCCAGATGCGTCCTGGCTAGGAAACACAAACTCACCTGTACGCACGCAGATTGCAGCACAAAGCAGTGACAAAAGTTTGCCCAGGGGGTCTTGGTAGTGAATGATTGTGCCTGGGGGTAACCCAGGGGCATATGAAGCAGACACATACCCACTGATGCTGTAACAGACACAGAAAGCAGGTACCAAGACTGCACATTTTTTTCTTTTTCTTGGCTTTTTCACTTTGGCTAAACACATGGCTTCTTTTCCCATTCATTATTCAGGTCCTGAACGTCCCCACTGGAGTTAACTACCCTCCAGTCACAGAAAGGGAGGTTACTTGACAGACAGGATGGCTGCCCCTCCACCTGCCCTCACAGACCATATTTACAGATCCTCCCTGTGAGGCGAAGAATTACTCCGGAGAGAACAGTCAGTGCTGTTTTTTTTTTTTTTTCTTTTTCCCCTGGGTAGGGGGGCACCACAAAGGAGTGCCAGGGGCCATGGCATGAGAATAGACTGGTTACCTTGGCGGGGAAGGACATAGCGAGCAAAGGAAACAGAGTAGGTTGGTGTGCCGAGGTTCTCAGAGTGTCAGAGAAAGCATGGGGCACTATGGGATTGTGTGCTTTGAAGCCAAGGGCAGACACTGGTTCAATTAGCCCGGCAGGAACCCAGAGTGTCCTGGGCAGATGTCACCCTCTCCCATTCCTGAGAAAACAGAGCTGAGGCCAAGTGGTGTGGGTCGAGTGCTTTATTTAACAGATTACTCATGGGGCCAGGTGGTGGCGCACACATTACCATGTGTGAGGATCCCAGGTTCAAGCCCCGGGTACCTCCCTGCAGTGGGAGGGGGGGGGGGAAGAAGCTTCATGAATGGTGAATCAGTGCTGCAGGTGTCTATCTTTCTCTCTCCCTCTCTCCCACTTCCTTTTTGATTTCTCTCTCACCCTATCCAATAATAATATATTTTTTAAAGACAGAGATTATCCTGAGAGCAGGGTAAGGCTGCAAGAGGAAGTGGCAGGAATGCACAGTTAAAGAATACACAATAAGGCCAAAGAAATAGCTCACTTGTATAGTGCGCTGCTTTGCTATGTGCATGACCCAGGTTCAAGCCCAGTTCCTTATTGCTCTGAAGGCAATTTCCATGTGGTGGTTCTCTCTCTCCCACCCCCTCTCTCTTTCCCGCTTTTTCTCTCCTTAGCTTCAGTCTCTGTGTAAAAAACATACAAACAAACAAAAAAAACATAATCACATTGGCCCTGATACTGGCAGTGGAAATTCAGCTAATGGGTGCCTTAGAGAATTCCATGACATGAGCTCACAACATTCACCTTGGGGAAGGAAGGTTTCTCTCCAGGGACTAAAGTGTTCCCATGAACTGCTCAAGTTTCTGCTGTCCAAGACTGCCACAGATTGTGATCCAGCCAGGAACCTCAGTCGTGCAAGTCCGGTGCTCCACCAGCTTGACATTTCTGCAGCTCTTCCTTAAAGAATTATTTATTTACTTAGTGAAACCAGGGGCTCAAGTATGTGTAATTTCACTGCCTTGGGCAACTTTTTATTCAGACGCCTAGGAAGAGAGGAGGAAGACACCCCAGGAACAGAGATTTGTCTGGTGTCACAGCACCTCCCAAGTGACCTTGGCTTTTGAACCTGGGTCACACACATTGTCAAGGCAGGTGACTTACTGGAAAGCTATCTCTCTGGCCTCAAGTATCTGTAGATTAGAGGAAGAGCCAGAGCACAATGCACTTGAGACCTGAGCTCTTGGTCACTTTAGTCTCTTTGGGGAGAAAGGCAGGCCTCTTAACAACAGAAAGAATGTCTCCTCAGGTCCCTCCGGACTCCAGGACTGCAGTGGCCTGGGACGGTGCTCAGTCCCTGAGGAGAGAATTCCCTGAGCACCATCACAACCATTTCCAGTGAGGTGGGGGGTCCTCAGTGACTGCCCACAGGACAGACTCCATATCCTCCTCTCTTCCTCCTCCCACCTCAGCCCCGGCCTTCCTTACACATCGTCTTCAACATCAAGTCACGGCAGGATTCAAAAGGTTAAAGCAGAGTGAACTGTTAATTTTAATGCTTTCTCTAAGCTTCAGTTTTAATAAGCGAAAATGATGTTCTTATTTGCAGTAAAGTGGTGTTATAAAATTCTGTCTGTCAAGCTCATTTTAAAGCCATGGAAATAAATGATCTGACAAAATCAGGCTATTAGACAAGTGAGGAAGAGTGATTTCCATAAAAGTAGAGGAGCTGTTCCTTAATTTCACACTTGGTAGTCTTTTGGGTCGACTAAATTTTTAAATAAGTGATAAAATTATATTAGCGCAATTGCATTTTTATAGATTTTTTTGGTCATTGTACTCTTTTTCAATCCCTTTATTTTAACTCAAACTGTTCTGTGGAAAGGTTACTCTCAACTTATGTTACCTCGTAACAGTCTCTGCCCACAATGTGGCCTGAGGCTCGCAAATCCTCAGACCTCCCTCTCAGGTTCTGGTCAGAGCAGGCAGCACGGGGCCAAAATGGCTGCTCCCTGACAAACCCATGACAAACCCATGGGCTGCATGGAGTCTGTGGACCCTGGTTCCTAAAGAGTGGGGGTGGATGGTGGGGGGGGGTGGCCACCTCAGCTCATCCCATCTCAGCTCATCCCATCTCAGCTGGGGCTGGAAGTGTCACTGTCCCTCACTTCTGAGTCTTTCTCAGCCTACAGAAGAACAATGGAAGGCTAGGTCTGCAGAACCCTCATCCCTTCAGTCCAGGGTGCTAAGTGTGGACAGCAACAGTCAGTATTTGAAAGAAGAGTTGGGAACTTGGACTGAAGGAGAGGCACTGGCTCAGTTGTGATCTTTCGAATGTACTCCCATGGCCTACCAGACCCTTGGGCCCTGGGAGAAGACAAGAAGCCCAGAACTCCAGCTCTCCCCACAGCTCTGATATTCTTGATGGGACAGATAGAGGTCAACTTGCTATAAGAAATGAGAGGTCTTATTTGATTTTTTTTTTAACCATTTATTTTCATGAAAGGAAGTTTGATAGAAAAGAACCAGAGTACACTCAGCCCTTATATATGCAGGGGTTAGGGGTAGAACTTGAAGTCTCTGGGGCCTCAGACCTACATGCCCAGTGTATATAAATAGTATGTGTATAATAAATTTTATTATCAAGACTATGCTTTCAGGGATCATTTCTATAGTTTGTTAAATTTTATTATCAGTATTATTACTTACTAATTAGAATAGCATCAAAGGTTGAACCTTTAGCATATTGTACACCCCAAGCCTCTGTCTTGGTCACTGTCACTCTCTCAAGCCTTGTCCACATCCAGCCATCTCTCAACGTTGGCACCCTGCCCAAGTCCAGTGGTCACTTGACACTCTGTAAACATTTGGCACAGTCCAGGCTAGTTACTAGGCCTAGGAGAAAGAGAAGCCACCTGGAGACTCATGGCCATTGCATGCCTCAGTTTCCCCAGCTGTGCACTGATGCTCAGGAACTCTCTTGGCCCTGACACAACACAGGGGAGATCTGTGCAGGCTGTCCCACAGCAGCCAGAAGTGTGTGCTGACTACAGGCCACCACAGAACATCCGTTTGACATTCAAGAGAGCATCCTCCCAGCACAGGAGTCGAAATTGTCTTCTCTCGCATCTCGGAGAGGTGATGCCTGAGCGCAGGGAAGTGTTAAAGTCACACTTGTTTCCTGGGAAGGGGGAGGAAGTGCCAGCTAGGCAAAGCCAGACAAGAGCCTACAGGGTGGCCTTGGAGGGGCAGGGCTGGCTCTCCCTAGGAAGAAAGAAAGAAGTCCAAATTAGTCATGTTGTATTACTTCTTTTTATGGCAATGCTCTGAAAGTCTGCAAATGTCAGCATGTTAATTTACTGTCAGTCAGTGATATTATTTCATCCTTTCAAAAATGTGTTTCTTGCATTTTCAGTAGCATACTCCAAGTGTTCTCCATCTCAAAGTTTCTATAGATAGTGCGACTACTTTCACTCTGACCGGTGCCAAAATGTAGAAATTCATCGCTGACTGTAGCCACATACATGTTCAGAGTGGAGTTGGGGACTGGGTTTCCTGCTTCCAAAAACAGGGCAGGGGGTGGGGGGCGGGGTTAGATGGCAGGGGAGGGTATAAAGAGGGGAGAAAGAAGGGTCTGATTTTTCTCTCCATTCCCCTTCTCTCACCTCTTGTCCTTCTAAAGTGCTCTGGGGTTTCTCTCTCAAGGAACACACTGAGATAAATTTAATAGAGAAATTGTAACGAATCAGTCACGGCTGAGTTTGTATATGAAATCTCAACCCTCCCTGTCTCCCAACCCAGCCCACCCCCAGCCCGATGCTTCTCCTATGGTGGCAAACTTATTTCAAAAATTCTGATGAAACACTTTGTAAATTTTGTTATTCTGTGATGATAATAAATCATTATAGCCTTAAACACTTCTCTAGCTTGGAGCCTCAGTCACAAATTATCTTGTCATTCTGACCAAAACATTCTCCAAAAAAGCTTGACAAGTGCTAAAACCCAGAACATGAAACCATGTGTTGTTGTGAAAGCAAGATTCAGAAATGTCAATTAATTAGATTAAGAGGCTACTTTTAGCTTTACTCGTGTTGCCAAATAACCCTTAAAATATGCATTGCAGTGGAAATCTACCTCCGCGGTACAGTACTTCTGTGCAGAAGGAAGACAATGGATCGGACTAATGGACAGAATTATTGTATCTGTCAGTCTGCTCGAGAGAATGATCTAGAAGCAAATGTCTTGCTTCTTTTTTCCATAGTGTGACTTCACAAGCTGGGTAAATTTTGCCATTTATGAATTCAAGTAGCTCCCTACACACCACACACAAACACACACACACATACACACACACACACCACACACACACACACACACACACACACACACACACACACACCCTTAGAAATCATATATGGATCTAGAAAGAAAAGTCAAGCCATTTTCCTCTGCTTTTACTAGTAAGATGGATTTTAATGTCTTTCTTTGCTTTTTTTTTTTTTTTACTTGCATTTGCATTTTGAAGTTCACTTTGCAAAAAAAATATTATCTTGGGGGAAATTATTTAAATGTTTTTTTTATTCCTGTTTCTTGAAAATCTTATCTTTAAATAATCTATAGCCTCAATTTTATTTATACCGTAAACTGTTCCTATATTTTAATGGTCTGTTTGCTTTAAAAGGGATTGTTGGTTTTAATAGCTCAGTTACTATCTTTGTAAACTAAACTCCTTCTGACGAAATTTGAGCAGATCATCTCTGCCTGTGTGTGGAAAGCGCATTCCAACCCCTGAAAAGGAAATTTAAGCCAAATAAATGTTCTGCCCAAATTAAAATACATAAAATGAATAGTTAACTTGGACAAGAGCTGATGGACAGAGCCATTGGGCTGCGGACATGTGGGTGTTGGGAGAGCTGGCTGCCAGGCAGGGCCTCAGGAGAGACAACCCAAATGAAATTAATTTCCTGTAACAACCCCCCCCCCTCCCGCCACCGCCCATTCCTCAGAACTAATTGATTGCAGCATTGGCATGGATGTCTTGAGTGAGCAGAAATAGGCAGGACGGATGGTACCCTGAAGGGTGAGGTGAGGCCATTCCCTCCCAGAGGACCAGGGCAGAAGCATTTTAGAATTGCAGTCCTGCACCCCAACCATGGATTGAGGGCAGGGGGAAGAGGGCATTCACTCTCTTCAGGGCACAGTAACTGGAGACACCTCCAAGTTCTCATGGCAGCTGTTCTCCCTTGATTCTATTCTAACCCATGTGGCTGCTGACAGTGACTTTATAGCAGGGCATCTGCGTGGAGGAAGGACACATCTGTGCTGACATAGGCAATGGGGAAAGATGGCTGAAGCTGCGTGCAGTTGCATGGCGCCATGGGAGAAGTTCCTCTCCACTTGGCATTCACAACCTCACCACCCACTGCCCACTGTTAACTCCGGCAGCAAGTGTGAGGTGCCAAGAAAGGCAGGGAAACAAGCTGCTGTCTCTGGCTGGGCTGGCCCATCCGTCTGGTCAGGGCCAGACATGCCCAGAGCCAAGTGGGGAACTTCCTGTAGGTGGGACTTCCTGTGCACGGACTTCCTGTGGGAGGACCGTCAGTCTTTGTGGGACCAAGAGAAGGGTGGCAGTGGGCCTTGGCAGTCCCTGCCAGGCACTTGCATCTCTTAGTTCCTATAGCCCTTACCCCTGCTCACTCTACTGCCCACCACCCACCAGCCAATCTCACTGTTCCTAGCCAGCAATGAGGCAATTAATGAGCTGCACAGATGAAGCCCTACGTTAGCTCCACAACGAGATGGGTAATAAACACAAACGTAAGTAAATATTTAAATAAAGAAATATAACGGATGAGTGAGGCATCCAGGGAATAAGCAGGACAGGGTAGATAAGACAGTGGAGACGTTGGGACTAGACCTGAGCTCTAGCTTTGGCTCTGTGGCTTGACACACAGTGTTAACTTTAGTCAAGTCACTCCCCCAGCTAGGAGCCGTCCTGAGTCAAGGAACCCGTGTGAGCAAATAAATGCTTCCAGGAGCATGGGATAAAAGGGGCACAATGAGTGACTTCACACAGCCCTGTGGCCAGTACTGTCTTTTCTTCCCTTAGTACTTGCCCTTAATGGGCCTGCTTAAGGAAGGCCCTGGGTCTCTAAGCCACTTCACCCAGGAAAGCAGCATTTGGTCACTGACACACAGAAGCTGAGGAGCCTCAGTGGGAAGGAAAAGAGTCAACCCTTGTGTGAGAGCACCTGGGGACTTTATACAGGTTCCTCCTGCTCTATGTATCTGGATTGGCTGCCTTGCCTTTCCTGGCTCCCTGACTCCTGTGTTCTACAGGATCATCAGCCAAAGAAACCACCTGCAGGGACCAGGTGGTGGTGCACCTGATTAAGCGCTCATATTACAGTGCACAAGGACCCAGGTTCAAGCCACTGGTCCCCCACTGCAGGGGGAAAGTTTCATGAGTGTTGAAACAGGGCTTCAGGTGTCTCTTTATCCCCCCTTTTTTATTTCTCCCCCTCCCCTCTCAATTTCTGTCTCTATCCAATACTAAATAAAAAATATATTTTAATAAAGAAAAGAAATGAAGTGACCTGCACACAAATCCTCATCTCAGGGTCATTTTCTGGAGGAGGCCAGCCTCTAAGAGAAATAGGGATCTTCAGGGAGGCACCAGCCCAGCCTTAGAGCTGAGAGGCTCCCTCTCAAGCCACCTGCTGTCACATAAAAACGTAGTATCTAGAGGAATGCCAGAAATCTGTGTGAGCTCTCCCAACTTGGAAAGCTTGGCAAGGGATTACAGTTAAAAATAAAAGGTGTGGCCCAACCAGCCAATCCGCAGGTCACATCCAGTCCTCAAGCTGCTCTCTGTAACCTGTGCCAGGTAAATATTTGCTGTTCGGCTTCAGTGCCAGAGATCAGGCCGACGGATGAAAGTTCCTCTTTCTAGCAAATTCTAGTCTGCAGCTATATCAGAATTGAGGAAGTGACAACAGAAAGTCCCAGTAGCCTTTGGGATAAGTTCCCCACCCTATTTCTTGGGTGCTGAACCTGCAGATGGGCCTTGGGGCCAAATGGAGGCAAGTCAGTGGTGCTCAACACGGTACAATGCTGGTCTGGGCAGGAGAAAACGCTGCCCATCCCATTGGGAGCACATATTCCTGAGGGCTGATATGAATCTCATAGTTTGTTTCTCATTAGACTATTGTCTCTTTGTAAATGGAGATATTGGTCCTGGAGGTAGCTTACAGAATAGAGCTTGTACTTTATGAGAATATGAGAACCTAAGTTTGACCTTTGGACACTGAGAGAAAGCTCCATGAATGGTGAAGTAGGATTGTGATGTCTCTCCTGTCTCTACCTCTTTATCCCCTCTCTTGCTCTTTTTATGTAAAATTAAAACTAATCTACCTGAAGCAGCAGACTTATGCATGTGAGAGGTCCTTGGAAGGGAATGCTCTGCTTTCTCTTTGAAAATAAAAATAAAAACTAACAAAAATATGGAAAGGATTGAGAAAAAAGGGCTCCCTTGGCACAGGGTCTGGTTTAGTGAAGAAAGCCTCAGTGCTATGGTTTCTCCTCTACCCAGTTCTCTTGTCCTCTCTCTATTTATTTGTTTATTTTGCATAGACAGAAGTTGAGGGGGGGAAAGGAAGAGGAAGAGAGGGAGAGGGAGAGAGAGAGAGAGAGAGACACCTGCAGACCTGCTTCATCACTTGTGAAACTTTTTTCCTGCAGGTGAGACTAGGGGCATTTTAACATATGTACTCTACCTGCTCACTCCCCCACCCCATATATATCATAGTCTAGAGAAGTGAAGCCCTGAAGACAGCAACAGCAAAACAAAAAAGAAAGAGAAATGCTATGTTTCATTTAGATGTCCCCTGCCCCCTTGAGTTGTCCGGGAAGTTTGCTAGTGTTCACCTCCACGTTGGCAAAGATGAGGTGAGACAAGATACATGACACCCAGAAGAACACCTAGAAATCGATACACAAGGCCCTCCACAGCCCAGTCTCAAACTCTGAGCATTCAGCAACCGCCTCACAACACAGACAAGGAAGAATCCTGTCACTTAAGGTCAAGCCCGCAACCCTGGGGTGAATAGAGTTCCAGCTGTGACCACGAATGACCTGATCCTGACTGCCCTGGACTCTGTGAGGAGAAAGTCCTTTCCCCTCCCTCAAGATATCAGGCAGGAACTATATGAGTAGAGAATTTACTTAAATGTGAAGCAGAGCTTGGAAGAGAGAGCTGAGGAGTAAAACAAGCTCCTGGGTACATCTAACAGTTGCTGAAGTCAGTTTCCCAGACTTCAACTATGAGAGCCAAATTCCCTCTCTTGGCTTAAGAGCCTGAGTTGCCCACACTGTTCACATGGTGATGATCACCCCTAACCCCTACACCTGGTAAAGCAAAGGTACTTTTTGAGCTGCCAGATCTGGAAAGCAGTGTGGTGCAGTATGTGCTAACTGGAACACCCCACCAAGGCCTGCACATGGGCTTCTGGGAATCTGTGATGCTGGCAACTGAGCAAATGTATAGAAATGCCTATTCAGGGGCTAGATGGTAGCACACCTAGTTGAGTGCACATGTTACAATATGCAACGACCCAGGCTCGATTCCCTGGTCCCTACCTGTAGGGGGAAAGCTTCACGAGTGGCGAAACAGGTCTGCAGGTATCTATCTTTCTCTCCCCCTCTCTGTCTTCCCCTCCTCTCTCCATTTCTCTCTGTCCTATCCAACAATGACATCAACAACAACAACAATAATAACTACAACAATAAAACAAGGGCAACAAAAGGGAATAAATAAATATAAAAAATGTTTTAAAAAAAGAAATGCCTATTCAAACATCTTCCTGGGGACAGAATACGTATCTCAAGGGGGAACACAATTCCCCCCATTTCTATTTGTAATTAATAATGGGTTACAAGATTGTAAGATTCCAGTGGCTATTTCCACACCACACCCATCACCAGAGTTCTGTGTCCCCACCTCCCCAGCTCCTAAAGATAACCACCATAGTTCTCATGAGTCTTAGAAACAGTTTGCTTGCTTTTTAATTTTTTTTCTCCAAGTTTATAAGAGCACCATTAGTCAAAAAGTTGTGGAAGAAAGATGCCCAGTGAGAAACAAAAAGTATGTATTTCTGCCAGGGACACTGCAAAATGACATGTCTTATGTCCCAGAAGGCACTTCTTAGGAAATGACAACCCTCACCACTAATCTCTTGCCATCTCAATGCTACCTCAAGGCTCAACCAGAGGCCACTGAGGCACCAGGCTTCTGTAGTTTCTACAAAAAGAAGGGTCAACATCCTTGGCGCCTGCTGTCTCAAATCTTATCTATTCCTCAAGGTCCAGCACCAGCCGGGGGTGTTCCCAAGAAAGGCTTCTGCCAGGGCACCGCCAATTTCAAGGATAGAACCTTGTCATTTCACTCTGTTTTCTGCTTAGTCTCACTCTTAATTGGGTGCTGTCATTTATTTGTCACAACTGTTTTGTCTCCTCTCTCCAGCTTGACTCTCAGCTCATTAAACTTGGATGGGTCTGTAGTATCTTTCCTGGGTCTGAGAGATGGAGGCTCAGCTGTTTTGGGAACTGTGCTGGGTACTAGAATCCCTGTCTCATGTCTGGGGCACACAGGCTTCTCAGAACTTCTCCCAAGACAAAACATAGGTCCCTACGTTTAGAAATGCCAACCCACACTGCCCAGTGTGTGAAAGTCCCCTCAGGTCTACAGCTATGAGTTTTGGGAAGTTCAACCAGTCTACTCCCTCCCAAACCCTATCTGCTTCTAGAAGGTACCAGCTCTTTTCCAGTCCCCATGACAGTTCCACCCCCTCCATCATCTCCTGACCTTTAGGAAGAGGAATTGGGTGTCCACGGGAGATCATATCCATGTGAATAGGTCTTTCCTCTTTCCAACTTTGAGAGGCTTTTCGTTGTTGTTGTTTGTTTGTTTGTTTCCTGAAACACAGTTATTTAGCAGTGGGGATAGAGGTAATCTGAAGACCAGAGGAGAGCCAAGGAGGTAATTCAATATGTCTGATGTCTCAAGGTCCTAGGTTCAGTTCCCAGGATCACCGCATCCCCATAAGCCAAAGCTGAATAGTGATCTGGTCTCTCTCTTTCTCTATCTCTCATAAAAATAAATGAGGACTGGGTGGTGGCTTATTCAATAAAACACACACGCTATCGTGTATGATGATCCAGGTTCAAGCTATTTGTTCTCACCGTTGGCCTGAGAAGGGAGTGGGGTGGGGAACTTCATGAACATCGGAGCAATATTTCAGGTATCTCTTTCACTGTGTCTCACACCCCTTATTGAAACAGAAAGAAAAAATTACCACCAAGAACAGTGGGTCAGTGGGTCTGTGCAGTAGTCCCATTGATAAGCCTGGTGCCAAATATATATATTTGTGTCGCTGTGTCATGTGCCTGGTTTGAGAGGTGGCCTCTGTATCTAACCTTTCCCGCTGTCACTCCTAGAAACCCCACCAATGTGCCATTAAACCACAAGGAGGGGAGAATGGCCAGGGTCCTGATTCCACAGGCTCAGCCTGCTGTGCCCAACCCTGTCCTACCAGGCTGAGCATGGGTCAAGGGGAAGGAAGACAGAACAAGGAGTCCTCAGCCCAGCTGCATCCATCTGAGCTGGCCTCAACGCCCAGGAGCTTCACTTGCTGCCAGGAAGCCCACTTGCCTTGCTCTCTCTCCAGCCAGAGCCCCCTCTTTCTGAGACCTGTCACAGCAGCCCTTCAAACCCATTTGACTGGATGGCAGCGCATCACACTGTCACCAACTCAGTTTTCATTAGGCGACTGCTTCTCTGTTAGCCTAGCCAAGCAGAAGAACTCAAACACATGCACAAATTAAATCGACATCCAAACTCCACCAATATACAAAGCAATTTAAATGATATTCATTAGAGCGATGACAAGCCCTGATGAGGCTTTCAGGAGCCGGGTCCTTCAGCTTTTGCCGACTCGGTTTCATGGTCACTGAGGCGGAACTCTAGCGACTGTACCTCCATTTTTTAAAAAAAAAGCTAAGAAAATGACTCCTCTCTGACACACCTACCTCATTCTAGCTTCCTCTCCTCCCTGTTCTGCCTGGGCCCAAGTTTACCCAGTTCTGGTTTCCACACACAGGGGCAGCCATGAACCTGAGAGTCACATAAAGGAAAAAGCAGTCACTCTGACTTCTTTTTCTATCTTCCTCCTTTTTTTTTTTTTTCCATAAATGCTCCAATTAAAACAGATTTCAGTTTCTCGTAATTTCATTTCACTTGGCCTGGGAGATCTCTAACTCACAATTATGACGGTCGTAAATGTGTCCCGGGAACCCTGCTGTGGGGAAAAAAAAATACTGGAAGGGAAAAGTTGAAGGGCAATAATTTTTAAAAACTTTGCCCCTCCCTCTCCTCCCCTCCAGTTTTAAAAAGTTGTTTCTGAAGTCCAGTTTGGGAGGTGGAGTAAGGTTACTCTTTTTTAAAAAGAGAGCTGGATGGCCTCTCCCTGAGGCTGCTCAAAGCTACGGTGTAGAACATGGGAGTCAAGGTGTTTGTTTGGGGTATGGTGGGGGGGGGGATCCACCAGGCCTATATGGCTGTGGGCACTGAGCCAGGGAAGCCTTAGAGCCACGTCTTAGTCTCTGTAGGTGATTCAAGTCCACTTGGGCAAAGAGAGCAGCATGGGCCCTGCTGGATTCACTGACAGCTGAGGGCAGAG
The DNA here is from genome assembly GCF_950295315.1 of Erinaceus europaeus. NCBI lineage: Eukaryota > Metazoa > Chordata > Mammalia > Eulipotyphla > Erinaceidae > Erinaceus > Erinaceus europaeus. The sequence continues at coordinate 179,937,628 of NC_080163.1, forward strand.
TAAGGTCAGGACCATGTCTACTGGATCTCATGGCTTTGGAGTTGCAGCTCAGGTAATATCCACAGCAGGGGGAATGGTCAGCAGCTCCATTCACTGATGTCTGCACTCCATTTTATATATATATATATATATTTTTTTTTTTGGCTCAAGGTTAATTATATGTGTCCTTGGCTTTGATCTGAGATATCAGCACATGAGAATGTTGCCTGTGCCCATGTTGGCAAAATAAAGATTCCTAGAAATCTCTGCATGCTGGAAATGGACTGTTATCATTAAGGCATGAGTGCTTACTTAAGAAAATACTCCTGGGGCTGGCCAGTGGGAAAAGCCGGTAGAGCGTCTATGTTCCCATGCACCAATTCCCGGGTTCAAGCTCCTGCTCCCCAGCTACAAGGGGAGTAAATCTCCATGAGAAGTGAAGCAGTGCCACAGGCGTCTCTCTTCATCATTCTCCTCTTTTTCTCTCAATTAAAAATAATAATAATAATAAATGTGACCACCAGTAGTGGTGGAGTGATAGCATAGAACAGAGCCCCAGCAATACTTTTTTTTTCAGATATTTTTTTTTCTACCAGGTTATCACTGGGGCTCAGTGCCTGCATGACTACACCACTGCAAGTGCCTTTTTGTTTTATTTTTGCTTTAGATAGAGGGTAAAAAACAAATATAGAGAGATAGGTGGGCCAGGAGCTGGCGTACCCAGTTGAACTCACATAGTACTAAGTGCAAGGACCTGAATTCTAGCCCCGGGCTCCCCACCTGCGGGGGGGGGGGGGGATGTCATCTTTTCACAGCAGCAAAACAGGTCTGCAGGTGTCTATCTTTCTCTCTCCATCTCTATCTTTCCCTCCTCTCTCAATTCCTTTCTGTCCTATCCAATTTAAAAAAAAAATGGCTGCCAGGAGCAGTGGATTTGTAGTGCTGGCACTGAGCCCCAGCAATTACCCTGGGAGGAAAAAGAGAGAGAGAGAGAGAGAGAGAGAGAGAGAAGAGAATCTAAACACCACCCCTTTTTAATATATATTTATTTATTCTTTTTTGTTGCCCTTGTTTTATTGTTGTTGTTATTGATGTCATTGTTGTTGGATAGGACAGAGAGAAATGGAGACAGGAGGGGAAGAAAGAGAGGGGGAGAGAAAGATAGACACCCGCAGTCCTGCTTCACCACTTGTGAAGCGACTTTGCACCACCTGCGTTTAACCCATTGTGCTACTGCCCAACTCCCTAAATACCACTTCTTATGAAACTTCCCCATTGCAGGAATTCCCATGTGGTGGCTTGGGACTCAAACCCAGGTCCTAGAGCATAGTAATAATGTGTGTGTTAGCAGCTGAGCCATCTGCCAGCACTGAGGAAAGTTCTTTTTCATAATATTCTATCCAACCAAACTTCCAGTGACGGTGAATTGTCCAAACAAATAGTCACTAGCCACATGTGACTTCTGAGCACTTGAACTGTGGCCATTTCACCTGAGGAACTAAACCTTTCATTTTCACTTCATATAAACTGAACAGTGACAGGTAACTGGTAGCTGCTTTATTGGACAGCTTAGGTTAGACAGTAAACATCACTGTAGCCTCATTCCTGACAAGCTAATTGTGGATGTTAATCTCTGGTAAGAGGTCACCTTGCTTATCATCATTATCATCAGGAGTGATTTATTAAGGATATATTGGTGCATGACATTCTACAAAGGTGGCAGAAGAGCAGTTTCATCTTCGATCATGAAAATTTAATTGTTCAGAGAACAAACACCTGGCTGGTTGGACTAGGGAGTAGGACACTGAGCTTCCAGAAAGCCATGACTTTGATGGACATCACCCCCATGTCCAAAGCTGTGGTCTGACTTGAGGTATCATCAGACATCTAGCTTCTCTGTGTAACCATTTGGTCAACTCATTGCCTTAGTAGAGCAGATTTGGTTACAAATTGAAGGCATTTCCAGATGCCTGTGGAACTGTCAGAGGGTTGCTTGCCTTGAAAATTATCCTGCGGTGGCCTGTCCCATCCTTGGGGAAAGAAAATTAAAAACGGCACCCATGGATCCAACAGAGCGTCTTCTTCTGGCTTGGGGGAAAACTCAGCAGAGTGTGAGGAAAGGAAAATAAGCAGCTCCTTGCTAACAAAACCCTGTGTTTGATCACAGCTCTGCACTGATACTGGGAATTCAGCCCTTGGCTGAAGCCACAAGCCACACACACACACACACACACACACACACACACACACTTACTCACTCACTCACTCAAAGATGGGGTTTGTCAGAGAGCAGCTTTTATTCCCAGAAGCTTTATGCTAAGAAACAGAGCCTAAGCCTTACCAAAATGAATGGGATTGTTTTCCAGCTAACCATAGCATATTTTGCAAGGGCCAAATGCACCCTGAAATTGTGTGGATGTGCGGGCAGGAGGACCTTTTCATGCCTCCCGAGGTCAGCTGAAGGCTGGAAGGCATCAGCGGGCACTGGGCCCCGTGGGAAATGTGTTTTCAGAGTTGCTTTTGCCAAAGATTACACGTGCTTACTAATAAATCCCTGGGGGGGGAGGTTAGTGTTTCTATTACCAAAAGAATAACTATCTGGCAGAGTAAAAATGGTAATTTCTCCATTAGCTAAAAGGATAATAGCAATGATTTTAAAGTTAAAGTATTTATTATTAAAGAGTGGTGTTGGGGTTTGTGTGTTTTCATTTTTTATGATTGCTTCCCATAATACAAAGCGGATTAGTTCTGTGCTAAATAGTCAACAGGATAGCAGGCGCTTGCAATTTCCAGTTTCAAAAGAACTGCGCAGATGAATTTGGAAGGAAAAAAAAACAGCGTTGTCTGATTATTTATTAGTTTATTTGCTACTGGGTGGCTTAGAAATCCCCAGAGACAATTGTTTGAAGGCCAGATCTGCTCAGTGCAGCCTTGCTTCCCATCAGCAATTAAGCAGGTCCCACCACTTCCAGGCTGTCTTCTGTGTTCTGCTATCAAGACGAGGCTTAGCGCTCTCAGAGTTCTCCAGGTTATAGGGCCTTTCCAAGAAAGCTGGGAAGCCACTGTGTAGCATACTAGCTGGTCAGGGCTAGGGGGCCAGTGAAGTCCACTTACCGAAAGGTCTGAATGCAACACAAGGGATCCTTCCTTGGGATACAGGGGCCACATCCCCCTGTCCAGCTGGGGAGCCCTTCAGGGGACTCATGATGTCCAAAGACTCTTCAACAGTTAACCAATCTATGTTCCCATTTCTCTTTCCATTTGCAGGATGAAAACAGAAGGGAGATACCAAGGAGATCTGGGTCCTCCTTTTAACCACCCCTCTCTAACTCTGTAAGGTTTGGGTTAATTATAGAATTCTTGCTGCTGAAAACTTAAAAGATACACCACTGATATATATATATATATATTGCTGCTTCTTCTAAATGTTGACTGCAGCAAATAGCTAAGATGTGGCATATTGATTTCTTGTTGTGAAGTGAGCTGTTCAAGCTCCATTTAAGATTTTCATCTTGCATGTAGCCCTGAGCACATCATAGCACCATAAATTAGTTAAATTGCACATTTATCACAAATGTTATTTTAAGATACTGCGTAAATGTGATGGCTGGGAGATCTACGGTGGGACTGCAACAAGCGGGGGCGTGGGCATGGGCGGGGTGAGGTCGGGGTCACCTGCACACCTGTGATTAAAATCTCCCTCCCCTGACACACGCCCCTGCTTTCTGGCTGGGACACCCTGTTCCTTCCTCCGCTCTCATCCTCTATGAGTGTCAGTCCTAGAACCAGAGCACCCCTGCGTTAGGCTGGGATTGCAAGTCTAGCTCATTCTATGGCAGGCATAGCAGGACCATTCTGGACTGCGGATAAAAGACCCTTCAGGTATCAGCCTGCTCTCCAGCCTAGGGAGAGTTTGGTGGCCTTGGGAATAACTGATCCTAGACAGGGACCATGACAGTCCATGCTTCTTTGAAGGGATCCTCATGGTGACAAATTACGTTTGCACTCCTGACTAGGGCCCTCAACTTCCCCATGACTGTGCTTCCTCTAGTGGTAAAAATTAATTTCTGGGCTCCATTAATAGGAAGAGTACTTTTTCTGCTATGAGTCCCAGGTGTCAGATGAATGCTACAACCTGCTACCTACCTACGTTGGTTATAAATCCTCATTTTTATACCCAAATGGAGAAGTCCCAGAGATAATTCTGGGAATGGGATGAGGAGGAGATGGGCAGAGTGTCAGGTTCTTTTTCCAAACTGTAAAGGGGTGGGTGGGGGGTGGGGGTGGTGGGGGGAGCCGCCATCACTTGTACAAATCCCATCTCCCTTCAAGCCACATGGGCCCTGGTGGTGATGGAAGTGTTGTCAGTTTAATCTGTTAGACGCAGGACTTTGGATTCTAATAAACCAATGCTATATTTAACCTGTGAAAAATTCAAGAGTGGAAATCTGGGCTCCAGGATGTGAAGATGCGGAAGGCACGGGAGGGAGGGTGTCTCTGTCCCCTGAGCCAGGTTCCAGGGGGTCCCCCTTCACAGGGAAAGGCATCCATATACCCAGACTCCTTCCAGGTAAAGGCCAGGAGAGGAAAGAATGGTTCAGAAAGGGATGTGGGGGGTGGAGTGGTCACAAGATCAGGCAGGGAAAGGTCAGCTATCCTAAAGAGGAAATCCTTTCAGGTTTGTGGTCACTGTCTCATGAGCAACACTGAGACAAACACAGCTCAGCTGCACTCCTTGTTTGCCAACCCCCCATTTAAAACTCCAGTGAGGTTCTCTCTAAAATCCCAGAGTGCGATGGCTCACCGACAGAAAGTAGAGCAGACAGAAAAATTTGGACTCATTGTGACATAAAGGGGTGGGGACGAATGAAAAAGGAAAAAAAAAATGGAGGCGTGTTGCCTAACTTCTCTAAAAAGGCTTCATTTAATTTACTTTTTTAAATAAAAGAGGTTTTCTTTTCCTTTCTTTCTTTTTTTCTTTCTTTCTTTCTTCCTTTTTTTTCTTTAAGCTGGGGCATTTTATGTATTACACAGATGTAACACATCTCTCATTTGTATAATTCTAGGTTAGGAGCTCCGGTTCCACATAACGGCGAGAGGAGTTTGAAGATAGTAATAAAGGTATTTTACAATTTTTACAGGATGTTCCCAGCATTTTGTTGGCATGATTTTCTGAGGCTAATAAAAGCTTGTGATTATCATAGAAATGTGCTCTCCCCACTCCTCCTGTGAATGGGTATATTCCCGGCCCATTCTATCTCATTATCTAGGGTGACTTTAGCACAGGAGAACAAGTCCTGGACTCCAGAAGCTACCTGCCCAGCTTGGCCCTGCTGCTTACTTGCTATTTGAGAATCCTGAATCCACAGCAAGGAACCGCCCAGCACAGAGGCTTCCAAAGACCTTTCTTCCCCATCCGCCTCCTGCCAGGGCTCAGGGCCCGGATTTCTCACAACCACCAGAGAGAGGTCAAACCTCGGCCTCTACCCCAGCCACCAGGCCGGACTTGATTCCTACTACCTAGTATTCAACCCTATCACTCTGTTCTCCCAGAGATCAGCTAAACTCTTGTGAATGTCCTCCTTTCCTTTATATTTTTATTCTTTGGAGAGGGAATGCAGCCCAGGCCGCCGCTGCTGCTGCTGCTGCTAAGCCAGTGCTCGCTGTTTTCCAAACGACAAAGTTCACTCAAACTCTCCTGATTTACGGGCGGCTTCTGACTGCCAGCACCTGGCAGACACGGCAACCAACTCAGTCATAAACAGATCGCATACAATTTAATTTTAATGTGCTCGTTAGTCGTAGCACATTTCAGAAATAATTGTGAACGCAACACCAAATTATAGCAAAAAGACAATTTTAATGCTGCCGTAGAAAAAAGGGTTATATGAAGAGTCACATAATGGTGGTTCATTGTCAACAACAAAACAGGGCACAGAGTGTGTTACAGTGTCTGTGCTGTTTACATGCCAATATTTTATACATAGGTTCTCATATGGTGTCAGCTGTCAGTTACTTCTGCAAATTAACTGCCAAAAATGGAGAAGAACAGAATCACTTGGAGAGCCGGTAACCACGGGTTACCTTTCATAAGCCTAAAGATAAAGCTGCAGTGTGGGATCTTGGGAGAATAATTAGGAAGAACAAAACAGAAAGTTACCAATGGAAATAAAAAGGCATCCTACAATAAGGAAAAGCAACCAAGAGGGCTTATAAATAAGTGAAAGAGGTTGTATCACAGAATGCCTCATGACTTTTAAGCAAAGTATTACAGTACAAACATTTTAAAGGCTTTATCAATGTTTAGGAAATACAGTACAAGTTCTTTTTTTTTTTTTGTCCTTTTTTTTTCCTTTTCAAATAGACTTAACCCTTTGAGCACTGAGTTTATTTTTGAATGTTCTTTGATTTCTAATAAATACCTTTAAAAATCATGTGCAAAATAGTTATGATGTCTGCCACGGATGTATTTCCTGGCCTCATTTATTCAGACTGCTCAAAACAAATGATAACATGGTGCTAATAAATATGTATAATTTAAACATGAACTTCTATCAATATAAATGTACTGTATAGCAAAACAAACAATCATACTTTGCTTTCAGATAACGTTTCTGTATACTTTATAAATGCTATCTGTGGTATCTTCTGTATAATTTACAATGTTTGCATGTAAAAAAAAAAATCCATAGACCTTAAAAAAAAAAAAAAGAAATATACACTATACATAGGCACAGCTTCTGCCCAGAGCATAGCAGGTACATAAAACACTGTTGCTATAAATGCAGAAAAAAAAAGGTCATTTTTAACCACAATCACATTTTTCGTAAGAGAGTCTGAAATCTATACAATATATACATCTATGTTTCAATGTGAAAATAATATTCTTTTAAATTTCAAGGCGTGTTATACCCCTGCAGACCTGCATAAATGGAGGTTCGTATTATAACTAAGCTGGTAAGGAGTTTTTTTTTTTTTTAAAAAAAAACAGAGCTTCATACATTATTATTATTAATTATTATTATCATTATCTTTTTCTTTTTTTTTAACCAAATTAATGCAAAAGTGCTTCAAAGTACTCAGAGGGCTAAAGATGAAAGGGTGAGAAACGTCAGCACACTCCAACCGTGTGTGGAGAAAGTGTGCCCGACTTTTGTTATCAATGCTTAATTAAACTGTCTGTTAATGCATGCAGCTTGAAGCATCAGGACGATGCTCACAACTAAATCCCATTTACACAAAGTTCCAAACACTTACCACTGCGTTTTAACCTTCATAGTTTACCAGTAACAACAGCTGAGTATGCACCTCTATTAAACACTGTACAGTTATACAAAAAAATGGTCCAGCCCAGAGTGATGCTCTGCAGGTAACATAAGAACATGTGCCAAGAACAAGACAGAGGGGCCCTAAGGTGCCTGCAACAGTTTTCCCTCAAAGCAAAGTACAGTCATTGTCATCAAAAGCAAACGCTACTGCTTCTCCAGCTCCGAAACATACAGGAGGTGGTCTTCTGGCGACTTCCCGTGCGTTTTGCTAAGGTGGAGTTTCACGGCATGCTTGCTCGCAAAGGTCCGATTGCACAGTTTGCACTGGTAGGAGGTCCCCAGGTCCTCCTCGGGAGAGGACGTCCCCAGTTTCTCTGAGGGCGACTTGGTTTGTGCTATCTGATTGTTAATCTGTTCGGTGGACAGTTTGGACAAGTCCCGGAGCCGGAAGCCCAGGTGTGACTCTAGGTGACTGATGTACGTGGAAGGAGTCCTGATTTGTGATGCGCAGTCATTACAAAAGAACACGGGGTGGCCGGTGTCCAAGTTTTTGAGGAACTTTGTTCCACCTGTCCTCCGCAGCTGGTATTTCACATTGGCCAGCCAGTGGCTGATAGTGGTCATGGAGAGCCCGGTGAACCTGGAGATGTGCATGCGCTCCTGGGGGCTCAGGTCTGACATGATGTACTTCCCCTCGGATGTCTGCCGGAGGCTGGCCGCAAACTGGGCCTGCAGGATCAGCAGGTGCTGGGGGTTCCAGTTTGACTGGCGGCCCTTCCTCTTCTGCGCGGGTGTCGCCTCCTCAGCCTCCTCCAGCGTGGCCCCGTCAATGTCAGACTTCTCGGAGATGCTGGAAGGAGTGGAGGACTTTGACGTGTGGCTCTCTGTCAAGTTCTTCAGCATATCGGATATATCTGACAAGGCATTCTCGCGCAGTGGCGAGGTTGACATGAACGATACCACGGCAGATGTCTTCCCCGTTGTCACCGTGGAGGAGGAGGTTGCCGGGGACGCGGATGCGGGTGACAAAAGCACTGAACCCAGAGAGCAGCCTTTGTCACTCTTCCCTTTTGTCAGGTCTATGGGCTGGTCATTGTTGACATGGTAGAAGTAGCGGTCGAGGTGGTCAGCCTTCTTGGACTGCAGGGGCGGTGGCGTGGCCACGGCGGCCTTCTCGGCCAGGCTGTTGCTCATCTTGAAAAGCATGCTCATGGGGTCCAGGGCAGGCAGGGAGGGCTTGGCGGCCTTGCCCAGGTGGATGTTCATGACCGACTGGAGAGCACTCAGGGGGTTCACAAAGGGCTGCTCGGGAGGGTGGTCGGTGATGATGGCTGTGCTGCTGCTCAGGCCCCCGGCGCTGCCGCTCAGGGGCTTCACCAGCTCTTTGCCGTTCTCCAGTGGCTCGGCCGCGGGGGGGCTCCCCTCCTTGCTCCCCTCTCGCTGGGGGCTGGGGCTGTCCTCCTGGCTTTTGAAGCCGCCGTCGCTGGATGCCTCCATCTTGACGGGTTCGCTGACCTCACTGCTGCACGGGGATGGGGTGGCCCGTTTCGGGGGCGACAGCTTGCCCTCTGGCTCCTTCATCTTCTCCTCCACCTTGGCGACTTTCTCTGTGACTTTCTTCACCAGCTCCTCCATGGCGTGGAAGTTGGTCTTGGGCATGGGTGAGGTCTGGCTGCTGGCAGGGGAGACCAGGGTCTGGTTTTTCATGGGTGAAATCATCTCGCTGTTGCCAAACATGGGCTTCAGGGGGGTGCTTTTCCCCGATGAGCCCAGGGATAGCTTCATCATATTGGGGAGCTGGTAGGCGGCATGGATGCTGGGGTAGCCGCCCCAGCTGGGGGTACCATTCTGGGCCTTGTTGATGGCGGATGTGACTGTGTTTTCGAGGGATTTCAGGATATCCAGGCCCCCCTTGGGGCTCTCTTCTAAGTCATTTTCCGTCAAGTAGTGGTACTTGGAAGAGATGTCGTACTTCTCTTCCTCTTCGCTCGGCTTCTCCTTCTCCTTAGGCTTCTCCTCCGTGATTGCCTTCTCCTTGTCTACTTCTTTCTTGACCTCCACCACGCTAAGTTTTGGGGAGACGCTGGCGGGTGTGGTGGAAGGGGATGTGAATGTGGTGGCGGCCAGGGGCACGGACTGCACCTTCTCATCCAGCAGGGTGGTGATGGTGGGCGTGACGGGCGTCTCCATGATGGGCTTCCCCTTCTTCATGGCCGAGTTGGTGACCTTGATGAAGTGGCCAGTGACCATCATGTGGGCTGTGAGCTCCTGCAACGTGTCGTGAGAGCTGCCACACTCCATGCACTTGAGGATCTGGGACTTGCGGGCCTCAAAGTGCCAGGCGTAACTGGCCCCGTTCTGGTGGCCGTAGCGGTTATTCGGGGTGATGTAAGGGTTGGAGTTCTTCTGAAGTACATCACTCGTGTCCACCATGGCAGCTTTGGGGGTCCCGCCAGTGGAATCCGGGGAGCTGGGGAGCTCCAGCTCTAGGGATGCTTTCTTCCGGGCAGCAGTGGTAGCCGGGATGATTTTGGCAGCTACGGGAGTGACGGGTTCCTTCAGAGGCACTTTTTGGTAGTGTTTCGTTTTGATCATGTGGACGCTCAGGTCCTGCAGGGACTCGAACGAGTGGCCGCAGTACATGCACTTCAACACCTTCTGGGCATCCTCCTTCCCTTCCATCTCCAGCAGGGAGCGTTTGCGGGGCTTGGACCAGCGCTTGGGGTTGTTGTTGTCGGTCTCGTGGTTGTCATCGCGGTAGTGCCCGGTCTCATTCATGTGCACCGTCAGCTCCACCAGGGTGTCATAGGCTGCACTGCAGTCCTTGCAGCGGAACTTGCTGGCACCGGTAAAGATGGAGCCGTAGAGCTTGCTGCTCTGGCGGTAGAGCTGCACAGTGCTGAAGAGGCTGGGCTCAGGCAGCATGCGGCTCTGGGACACCTGCTGCAGGGTCTTGGCCATGGCACTCTGGTGCCAGTCAAAGCTGCCGCTGCCGCAGCTGCTACTGCTACTGCTACTGCTACTGCTGCTGCCGTTGTTCTTCTCTGAGGAAGGCTGGTGCAGGTTGAGGTTGAGGTTGGACCAGTAAGAGTTGGACAGGAAGTTGTTGTACACGGCCTTCATCTGCTCCAGGCTGTCTGACACCGTCGTGTCTTCCAGGGGGACCGCCACCTCCTTGGTCTCTTCCTCGTTCTTGATGGAGCTGCTTTCAAAGTCAGCCATGCGGTCACTGGTCTCACTGATGTGTGACTCGCTGTCCATTTCGTGGCTGGAAAACTCAGCAGCCGGGGAGTTCTGGTAGCTGGGGCAGGGCTTACTGAGCTCCTTCTCCGGGCACATGTACTTGGCCGAGGGCTCCCCATCTGCTGTCCGCTCTTCCGGGTCTATATCATCTTCCACCAGAGCAGCAGCCTTTAACTCATCTGAGACATAGGCTGTCGTGATTACAGGTGGGAGAATGGGATGGGCAGGGCAGAAAGGGGCGGACAAGGAGGAGAAAAAAGAAGGGAAGGGGGGAAACAAAAAACAACAGTGTTAGTGACTGCTGTTCTTACCTAGAATATTTTTTTGGTTCTTGGGGAAAAGGCAGCAGGGTAGATGGGCACATTTATTTGTAAAATTAAATAGTTAAAATGTGGTGTTTCTTTGGAGCAAAAAAAAAAAAAAACTGCTCTTCAAACATAATTTGCCACCTTATTCTTCTCAAGGGGCAACAGCTTGAAATTAAAACTAAATTTGAAATTAATGAAGCACATTCTGGAGGTGGCATTCATTTCTAAAGTAATAAATTACTTGTATCAACCTCAGAGACAGCAGTTCCTGTCTGTCAATTAATATGTCTTATGCTTCTCCTACCCCTAATGCATTTCTTAACAGACAGATTCACAATTTAAATTAAGCAAGCATTTTTTACTCATTACATTTTTGAGGCTCAATCTTTAATAAATATAAAGTACAAAAACATCAATAAAAATTTTACGAAGGCAAAAGAAAGTATATCAATTGCAATAAATTAAAAACAAGGTTTATAGGTTTTTTTTTTCTTCTTCTTCCTTTCTTCTGAAAAAGAAGCCTGGCCTCATGAATGATTAGAGGAAGTTTTCTACCAAGGGAAAAGGGCTGGTTTGTTCCAATTGGGAAGGGAGACCCCCCAACTGGCCTGCACAGAGGCTGGTCCCTGGCCCCTACTTGTAAGCTCAGCCATTTTGCATGTACGTGCGCGTGCACGTACGCACACGTGCGCGCACACGCACACACACACACACACACACACACACACACACACACACACACTCCATGCAGAATTATGTCAGAACAAGTTCAGGAAAATTGGTATGCGGTACTCATTCCTGCTGTATAAATATATACAAGACCTTCCAGTGGACCTTACAAATGTCAAAGTGTTTGCTCTTTAGACTACTTTGTCAATATTTACTCAGCATAAGCTTCCTGGGCATCCAACAGGGATACTGTCTTCCTGGAAGCCAAGTAGCTGGGGCTACACCTCTAGCCTGTACTTCCCAAGCAGCTGGAGGGCAGGGCTGAGTGGCTGTGGCTTCTAGAAGATTTGACACAAGGAAGTGACTCCACTAGGTATGGACCTCTTACCAGGATTTGCCTGCTTCTAAAACCAGAGATGGAGTGATCTTGGGAATTCCCAAGTAGGTGTGGCCATTCCTCTGCTAAATATAAGTTTTAAATTGGAAAAGAGAGAGAAATGACTTCCTGTCATGCCTCAACACCTGTCTGCTTCAAAAGACCCACATGAGTTAGGTGGCTGGAATGCTGCAGTGCTAATAGCATAGCAGAAAAATAAATAAATAAATAAATAAATAAATATGAAACAACTCTTTTTTTTTTTTTCCTCCAGGGTTATTGCTGGGCTCGGTGCCTGCACCATGAATCCACCGCTCCTGGAAGCCATTTTCCCCCCTTTTGTTGCCCTTGTTGTTGTAGCCTCGTTGTGGTTATTATTATTGCCATTGTTGATGTCGTTCGTTGTTGGATAGGACAGAGAGAAATGGAGAGAGGAGGGGAAGACAGAGGGGGGGGAGAGAAAGATATAGACACCTGCAGACCTGCTCCACCGCCTGTGAAGCAACTCCCCTGCAGGTGGGGAGCCAGGGGCTCGAACTGGGATCTTTACGCCGGTCCCTGAGCTTTGCGCCATGTGCGCTTAACCCACTCCACCACCGCCCAACCCCCGAAACAACTCTTAAAAAGTTTTGTGGGGCTGGGTGGTAGTTCACCCTGTAGAATGCAAGTCACTGTATTTGAGGATGTGCGTTTCAGGTCCTTGGTTCCAATGAGAAAGCTGCACAGGCAATAGAGCAGGCGTTTCTTCTGTCTCATTCTCTTATCTATTTCTGTCTTTTGCCCTCTAATAAAAAAAAAAGTCTCAGGGAGAGGTCAAATTGTCCTGCAGGCATCCAACCTCAGAGATAACCCTGGTGGCAAAAAAAAAAAAAGAGAAAGAAGAAGGAGATGGAGAAGAAGATGAAGAAGAGGAAGAAGAAGGAGGAGAAAAAGAAAAGAGAAGGAGAAGAAAAATCTTTGTAGATGTATGTTTATAAATTTAAAATTTTTTTCCCTGGATTCATTTCACACTATGAAAGAGCAGTGAAGGACCTGAGAGTTCGATGGGTAGGGCATATGCCTTGCCATGTGGGTGACCCAGGTTCATGTCTTGGAACATTACTAGAGTTTCCTCCAGTACTGGAGGGTCTTACCCTCTCTATGTCTCTCTCTGAGTAAAAAAGCAGATGGGTGGGGCAGAGAAATCATACATTAATGAGATATAACACCCCCCAAACACATATACACACCTCAGTGAAACAGCTCAAGGGTGAAGGGATCATTTAACATTAGATCACAGAAACTGCACGCCTGAAGTCTTAGAGGTTCCCAGGTTTAATCTTAGCATTGCCATATGTCAGAGCTGATGGTGCTCTGGTTACATCTCTCCCTCCCCCCCTCCTCTCTCCCCTTCCCTCCCTCCCTCAAAAGAACTAAAGAACAAACAAAAACCAAATAACTCAAACAAGACTCGTTAAGTCCAGCTTTGTGCCAAGATTTCCTTTTCTTTCTTTCTTTCTTTCTTTCTTTCTTTCTTTCTTTCTTTCTTTCAAAATATTTTTTACTCATTTACCAGTGGTTTACAAACTTATAAGATTGCAGGGATATACTTTCATACTCATATACATGTGTGTATGTTTGATTCACTCAGCCTTTTACCACCAATCAACCTAAATGTCCAAGGACAGAGGACTGAATAATACAGTTATGGGATGTTTGCTCAACAGAATACTACTCTGAAATTAAGAAAGATCAGATTATATCCTCTGGGACACAGTGGATGGCACTGGAGATGATTACGCTAAGTGAAATGAATAAAGAGGTGAAAGACTACTGGCTGCCTTCACTCATATGTGGAATATAGATAACAAAAGCAAGCAAACTTGCAAAATATAGTAACCAAAGTGTCTCTTAGATTTTATGAAAACTATGGCGCTTATCAGAGAGAGGTGGGACACAGCAGTGTCCAAAGTTTTGTTTCTTTTCTTTCTTTCCACATCCCTTGGACTTTACTGCTCTGGGATGACATTTTAAAATAGATAGAGGGAGTCAGGAGGTAGTGCAGCAGGTTAAGTGCAGGTGGCACAAAGCACAAGGACCAGTGTAAGGATCCCTGTTCGAGCCCCCAGCTCCCCACCTGCAGGGGAGTCGCTTCACAGGTGGTGAAGCAGGTCTGCAGGTGTCTATCTTTCTCTCCCCCTCTCTGTCTTCCCCTCCTCTCTCCATTTCTCTCTGTCCTATCCAACAACAACGACATCAATAATAACTAGAACAATAAAAAAAGGGCAACAAAAGGGAATAAATAAAATGAATAAAATTTTAAAAAATAGATAAGATAGACAGACAGATAGATAGACAGACAGACAGACAAGGGAAGACAGGCAGGAAGACATCACAGTGCTAAAATTTCTTCAATGCACTGTGATTCTGCCTCAGAGCTGGATCATGGGTATGGCAAAGTAGACACACTATCCAGGTGAGCTATACTGACAGTCTAGAATGACAACATTTCCCTTCCCCTTCCCATCCCCTCCCCTCCCTTCCCTTCCCCTCTGCCTCCCTCCCCTTCCCCTCCTCCTCCCCATTTCCCTCCCTTCTTTATTAGATAGAGATAGAAAAAATTGAGAGGGAGAGACATGATGAAGGAGGTACAGTACCGCTTTACTGCTCATGAAGCTTTGAAGCTTCTCCCTTGTAGGTAAGGACCAGAGGCCTGAACCCTGACCTTTTGAGCATTGTAACCTGTGCACTCCACCAGGTGTGCCACTCCCAGGGAGGTTCTTTGGTGGCCAAAAGTGAAAGCAAGTACTGAAAAAGGACAGTAATAAAAGCTATTCCACTCTTCCTGCACGTTCCTCAGTTTGTGAACCATTCTGGAAATCCCACCTGGCATATTCCAATAGTCTGGAAGGTCTGGGTCAGGGAGTGGGGTGACCCACTGCTAAAGTTTGCCAGCAAGAGTCCATGATAGAGCACTGGAGGTTCCTTGTCCCAGGAATCCTCCCAAGTCCTTGACCAACAAGGTCACCTGGTAGTCCTAATAGGGGGACCCAGGGAATGGCCAGAGTGTGGGGGGGTTTGGGGGGTAGGTGTCTATATTCTTCTCAAACAGGTAAGAGCAGGATGAACAGAATAACTAGATGAGTGAACGAGTCTGCAGCAATGCAACAGGTGCCCACGTAGGGATTTTCAACAAAGAAGTTTCATTTTGAACACCAACTATGGAAAAGGAGGAGGGAAGCACAAAGGTGTCTCTGCAGTTAAGATACAAGAAGTCCTTGTGACCCAGGATACCCTTCTGGCCCAGAGAGGTCCCTCTGAGAGGCATCTATCTGCAGCATCAACGTTCTGTTCTTGTGAGAGCTCCCATGGAGTCAGGTCTGGGAGAGGCAGGAACCCAGAAATGGCCCCAACATAAAGCTCCACAGAACACCAGCTAGCTGGAAGTGAAGGCCAGGGCGTCTGACTCATGGCACAGAAGACAGTAGCTCAGAGAAAGCCCGTTGAACTACAGCATTGTAATCTTATAGTCCTGTAGTCTATAATGAATCGCAAATAAAAAAAAAATGATTAAAAAAATAAAAAGAAGAAAGAAGGAAGGAAAGAAAGAGAAATCCTAGCAGGCTGTGAAGTGACACAGTGGTCAAGCACTGGACTCTCAAGTATGAAATCATGAGCTTAATCCCTGGCATTGCTTGTGACAGAATGATGCTCTGGTTCTTCCTTGCCCCTCCCCTTCCCCTTCCCCTCCCTTCCCTTCCTCTCCCCTCCCCTCCCCCCTTCTCTTCCTCTCCCTTCCCCTACCCTTCCCCTCTCTTCTCTTCCTCTCCCTCCCCTCCCCTTCCTCTCCCTTTCTTTCCTTTCTCTCCCCCCTCCCCTCCCCTCTCCTCCTCTTCCCTTCCCTTCTGCTCTCTTTCCCTCCCTACCCCTCCCCTCCCCTTCCTCTTATTTTTTTTTTAAAATTGTGGTTTTTTTTGTTAGTTATTATTGATGTTGTTGTTGAATAGGACAGAGAGAAATGGAGAGAGGAGGGGAAGACAGATGGGGAGAGAAAGATAGACACCTGCAGACCTGCTTCACGGCTTGTGAACCGACTCCCCTGTAGGTGGGGAGCCTGGGTCTCAAACCAGGATCCTTATGCTGGTCCTTGCACTTTGTGCCACTTGCACTTAACTCCCATGCCTCTTATTATTAAATAAATAAAATCTAGGGAAAAAAAAGAAAAAGAAAATAAAGCTCTTCAAAGAATATCAAGTTCCATGACTCTATGCTGATTCCCATTCCAGGGTCTTTACCATTCTCAGTAAAATTTCTTTCTTTCTCTCTCTCTCTCTCTTTTTCTTTTTTTCTTCCTTTCTTTTTTTCTTTCATTCCACCAGGATTATTACTGGGACTTGGTCCCAGCACTATCAATCCACCACTTCCAGTGGCCTTTTTTTTTTTTTTTTTTTTTTACTTTACTTTCTTTCTTTCTATTTTTTTTTTAATAGGACAGAGAAAAATTGAAAAGGGAGATGGAGATAGAGAGGGAGAGAGAAAGAGAGACACCTGCAGACCTGCTGCACTACTTATGAAGCATTCCCCCTGCAGGTGGGGACTGGGGACTTGAACCTGGGTCTTTCTACATAGTAAAATGTATACTAAACCAGACACACCACCACCTGGACCTACACAGAGAGTTTCACTTGCGACACAGAGAGAATCCACAGTGCTACCCCAGTACATGCAGCAACAGAGGTCAAACCAAGAACTTCACACATGCCATCTTTTGTTTATTTTTATTTTTTATATTTGTCTATCTATCTATCTATCTATCTATCTATCTATCTGGATAGAGACAGCCAGAAATTGAGAGGGAAGGGGTAATAGGGAGAAAGACAGAGACACACTTGTAGCACTGCTTCACCACTCATAAATCTTTCTCCCTGCAGGTGGGAGACTGGAACGAACCTGTGAACCTGGCGGGGGGTGGGGGGGTGGGGGGAGGGCTGGAAACTGGGTCCTTGCATATTGTGACATGCGCACTACTCAACCACCTGGCCTGATTCACACGTGCCTGATTCTGACTCTCTACTGGCTGAGAGTCAGTTCTACAGATACTTTCTGAGCATGCATATGGGTCCCATGTACCACTATAATCTGGGCAGTGTGGCTTTTCATGATCTCGACTCACGTTTCCCCGTTTGTACAAGACAGAATATTACAGTCAGGTCTTCCCTTCTCTG
Organism: Erinaceus europaeus; assembly: GCF_950295315.1. Classification (NCBI taxonomy): domain Eukaryota; kingdom Metazoa; phylum Chordata; class Mammalia; order Eulipotyphla; family Erinaceidae; genus Erinaceus; species Erinaceus europaeus. The sequence goes on from NC_080163.1 coordinate 179,954,675, forward strand.
TTTCTCTACTTTAACAGAGTTTCTGAGACAGGGGAAAGAACTGACACACACAGCAGTTCCCCTGCTTCACTCTCTCCCTATGTACGCCACTCCCTCAGGAGCAGATACTCAAGTGTCCAGGCTGCTCTTCCTCCTATTTCCTCCCAGACTAGTCAGAAAGAAGAATTTTTAGACCCCGGAACAGTGTTCCAGATCAGATAAGGGAGGAGCATTGGTGGTGGTGGTGGTGGTGGTGGTGGTAGTGGTGGAGAAATATCGGGCTGTTGGAAAAGTCATGATGCATTTTTGCACCAAAAAACCAGAAAACACATGTCATGACTTTACCAAAACCTTCCTTGGATAGTGTGCTGTTTTGCCATGTGTGTGACCCAGGTTCAAGCCTGGTCCCCAATTGGCCTCTTTTACTCTCTCTGTCTCTATAAATTAAAAGAAAAAAAAGGGTGGGGTTGCTTGGTGGGGGGGGGGAGGTCACCAGCACTGTCTAGGTACTGGAGAGCCTGACCCCAGTGCTTCTCCTCTGAGAGTCACATACAGACACCATCCATGCTTGGACCTGACAGCTCATCACGCATGGCCTTGGGACGTGTCCTACCATAGGCACGGTCATCTGGATCCTTGGCTGCTATTTAACTCGCTCTATGTTCTTTTCTGCATTCTCTAAGGCCAGGGAGCTCTAAACTCCATTCTCATGGTCTTGCACATAGTAGGTGAGTAACAGAACTCACTGTCTCCTTTGAAAAGAGGTTGGCTGAAGGTCACATCTGAGCAATAAGATGATTAATGGCCTTTGTAACCAGATCAATTCCTTCTCATTGTCCTATGGGCCAGTCACCTGCATCTCTTACCTTTATATGTCTGCATATAAAGTCTCTGACTGCAGACCCCAACCCCTTCCATCTATGGAGGAACCTTACAAACCAGAGAACCAGTCATGCCAGCTCTCTGTGGAACACCCTCATTGGAACTGGAAGAAAGATTGTCCGGTTGCATCACGGAGGAGAGAGAAGAGACCAGGAACTCGTGGCTGAGTGGGAACGCAATGCAATGCCTTTATTGATCAGAGACAATGCCTTTATATATCTCTTTAACCGGAAGTGGTAAGTGGGAAAAGGAAATGGCTAGGAGAGGTGGTAGAGAAAAGAAAAGATGGCAAAAGCAGAAAGCTTCCATAGCAGCTGTTGAGAAGGATCTAACCAATGGGATAAACCAATATCCTGCAGGCAAGACGGGTTTCAGGCAAAACAATGATTATGTAAATAGACCATAGTATCAAGGATGGAGCAGGGCATAATGCCCAACAAAAGATTACATTTCTGTGTCCTGAGAAGTGGCCAGAGGACATAGCACTGGACTTAAAGGCATGGGGTTCAGTGCTGGGTGGTGGCAAACCCAGCTGAATATACATATTACTATGTGCAAGGACCCAGGTTCAAGTCCTTGGTACCCACCTGCAGTTGGGGGGGGCTTCATGTGTGGTGAAACAGTGCTGCAGGTGTCTGTCTCTCTCCACCTAAGTCCCCATACCCCCTTAATTTCTCTCTGACATATAAAAAATAATAAAAAAAAACTGAACTAAACTAAATGAAAGCTCAGGTTCTAAATTCGATCACTAATATCACATGTACCAAAATGATGCTCTGGTTCTCTCCATCTATCTCTTCCCCTTTCTCTTTCTCTCGTTGTCTCTTTATGCTAATGCATAAACAGATCTTGAAATAAATAAAGTTCAAGTTCCTCATGGCAACTCAAAGTCCTTCTCTGTTGCCCTGTTTCTACTGGGATTTTTCAGCTTTCAAAATGTGAGAGATCTCTCGCTCTTCATTTCTTGCTGAAAGACCCAGAGTAAGTGTAAAGAAGTGGGGGGTAAATCATCTGGGGGGCCTAGTCAGGAAATCCTTGGATTCCCCACACAGTTATGATGGGCCTAGACCTCTAATAGCTCCTTCTCTCCACCATCACCGGTCACTCCCATCAGGATCATCATCATTAATCCCTCCAGTGGGTCACTCCAGGAATTTGTCTTCCCTATAAAGTAGCAATGGTAGGGTCTTCCCCACTCTCCGAAGGGAGGCTGGGGCATCCTACCCTGCCATTCAAGAAATACTGGTCCTAAAATGAGGCACACCTAGAATGTTCCTATCTGTGACCATGAGTTGTGATTACAGAAGCCAGATTTCTCACCTTCTGCACCCCAAATTTTGGTTCATACTCCCATTAAGAGGTGAGAGGGGGAAGATGGCCAGAGGGCTCTAAACCCCCAACTCCATTAGGACCCAGAGAGAGAAGAGGAAAAAAGGAGGGACATTTAGAAGTAGTAATAGGTGTAGGTGTGACTTAGAAAGGAAGAGAAGATAGGACCATAGGGGGGACCATGGGGGGGACCATGGGAAGGACCATGGGGGGGTAAATATATACAAATATAGACAGATAGTTGTAGAAATAATAGCTAACTCACATCTGCAACTTTGGGAGAACTGTTGCAGCTTCCAATGGAAGGGAGTGGGGATACAGAACTCTGGTGTTGGGAACGGTGCAGAATTATACCCCTGTTATCTTATAATTTTGTAAGTTAATATGAAGTCACTAATCAAAATTTTAAAAAAAAATTGGAGGGTGAGCTAATATACACTTCCCTAGGCCCCAGATCAAAGGGAATGAATATTCAGGTGTAGGGCTCTTCTGATCCAAACTTTTGCCTCATTAGCACCTCTGCCCTTCCTGGTACAGGGTACACCATTGAGATCTCTAGCTTATGGTCAGATATCATGGGATGTTCTAGCAGACATCAGCTTTCCACCATCAGCATCCCTTAAATCCCTCCCATCTGGCCTGGCGTAGTCACTGCACATATATCCATGGAATGCAAGCACGGATAAGTGAGTGCATGCCACTGGTGACTTCTTTAAACCTCCTAAATAGTTGCCAAACATCTGGAAGGTTCCAGACTCTGGCCAGCCCCAGAGCAAAGCAGCTGTGCTGAGGTCTGATCCCAGGTCCTCCCCTGGATTTGTTTCTAAGTGTAAGCTGTTGTTTTCAGCAGGGCTGCCTGTGTGTGTGTGTGGGGGGGGGGGTGAAGGGGTGGGGGGGCAGGGAGATGTGTTGGGGGGGCAGGCCTCTGAGGAAGCAAGATGACAGAGCCTACTCACTGCTGGGGCAGAAGGGAGGAGACACCCCTGTGGGTGGTCTCCCCAGAAGAAAGCCTCCCTCCCCCTGGGCTGTGTCCACACCCAGCACCCTTCTGCAAGAATGCAGTTATCATCTCTTTGCTGGAACTAATCAAACTGAAGCCTTTGCCGCCAGCTCTGTGGTAGAGGCCACTAGACTGCATGGGAGAAGTAGTTCTCACTGCAACCAAACGCAAAGACACAAAGTGGCTAAACAGTGCCCAGGGGCAGAGCAGAACTAGCCAGAGTCAGGCTAGAGATCTGAGCATCATTGGAGCTGCTTGTGTTGCTCCACTGAAAAAGTACCTTTTTTTAAAAAACAAATTATTTATAAAAAGGAAATACTGAGGGGGTTGGGCAGTAGTGCAGCAGGTTAAACGCACGTGGTGCAAAGCGCAAGGACCAGCCTAAGGACCCCGGTTTGAGTCCCCAGCTCCCCACCTGCAGGGGAGTTGCTTCACAAGCAGTGAAGCAGGTCTGCAGGTGTCTATCTTTCTCTCCCCCTCTCTGTCTTCCCTTCCTCTCTCCATTTCTCTCTGTCCTATCCAACAAAGACGATATCAACAACAGTAATAACTACAACAATAAAAAACAAGGGCAACAAAAGGGAAAATAAACAATAAAAAAATTAGAAAAAAAGGAAACACTGACAAAAACCATAGGATAAGAGGGGTTACAAGTCCACACAATTCCCACCACCAGAACTCATTTTTCAGCCACCAGGTTCCAGATGCTAACATGATGTCAACCTGACTTCCCTGGACAGATGACCCCACCAATGTGTCCTGGAGCTCCGCTCCCCAGAGCCCTTCCTCACTAAGGAAAGAAAGAGACAGGCTGGGAGTATGGATTGACTTGTCAACGCCCATGTTCAGTGGGGAACCAATTACAGAAGCCAGACCTTCAACCTTCTGCTCCCCATAATGACCCTGTGTCCATACTCCCAGAGGGATAAAGAATAGGAAAGCTATCGGGGAGGGGATGGGATACAGAGCTCTTGCATATCTTCGGCCACTACCTTCCTCAGTACAGCCCCACTCCTCCACCCTGGCATGCCAGGCCAGGGCTTAAAGCAGCAACACTGATATCAACTTCCTCAGAAGAAGGCCAAGGATGCATTTGGGGGCAGCTAGATGAACTTGAGCAGAGCCAAATGGGACACTCAGGTAGAAGCACATGTCTGTGAGAAATGAAAGCCCTCACACTTAACAGGGGCTTCCCAAGCTGATAATAGCCTTGACACCCCAGAACAGTGACTGAGGTATAAAGCCAAGGATCTAGGGAAATTCATGCATGTCCCAGGATCATTTTCACACTCACTACATTCAAGTCTCTCCACAGTTCTGGGAGGTGGATAAGATGATCTCCCTTGCGTGGTCCTGGGTAACTGGGGTCCCAACAAGGTAAAAGGATTAGTCAGAAGAGGGAGAAAGGGGATGTGGCTGATCTGGGAGAGCACTCACACACGTGGTGTAAGCTGTGTGTGGCACCGAGCCCTCACTGCCATCCTCACTGAGTGTCCAAATGACCCCACCCAGAGACTCCAGAGTGCCTCCTATGCTTCCAGGAGCTCCACCCACCCCAGCTGAGCGGTGGTGAGCAGGCCCAAGCAAGAGAGCTGGCCTTCCGCAGTCAGAAGGCAGGTGTCAGCAGCCCCCTCATTTGTATTTATTATCGTCATTAGACAAACTCAACCAAAGGTGAAAACGCAACACACCTGATATAAATACACCACAGTCCACTGGGGCAGCATGGAACTCATTTCTTCACAGACAGGCATTGCCTTCATTGTACCCTTATGAATCTCTCTCTAGAGGAGATGATGAAGAGATGAGAGAGAGAGAGAGGAAGAGAGAGGGGGTGTGTATGTTGGGGGATCTTCATGCCCCAATCAGAGAAGCTAGGGAAGGCTGGGGGTCACTGAGAGGAAGTGGAAGGTGGGGAGAAAGGAAAGCATGTGTGTCTGCACCCTGCTTCCAAAAGCCATTTCAAAGTAAACTGTCCTGCTGAGTTTAGCATTTTCTGGGCTGAAGTGAAGGTTCTGAAGCTCTGACTCTCTGTCTCCAAATCCCTCCACAGCCACAGAAAGATGCTGGGCTGGCTGAAGCATCCTACAGGGTTCTTTGCTTTCCCTGGAAGCCCAGTGGTGGTCCTGCTCCTATGGAGAGAGTCCTTTCTACTAAGGGAGTTGGGGCTGCAGCGTGAGAGGCCAGGAGAGGAGCAAGGGAGGGCTGATAGGACAGAGAGGGAACAGACAGGGGTCTGAGAGACAATGCAATATAATGGCCATATAAGCAAGATTTTCATGCCTCAGAAAGGCTCTGAGGTCTCAGGTTCAATGCCTTACACCACCAAAAGCCAGAGCTGAGCAAATCCCCCCCCCCCGACCCCCGGTCTCTCTGTCTCTTTGTCTCATTAAAATAAAATAAATAAAGTATTTTTTAAAGGAGGTAGTAGACAGTGCTATGAGGTAGGAAGGATGTAGCAGAGATGAAGACAATGAGAGAAAGTTGGGGAGGGAGAGAAGAAGCCATGAAAGATGAGAGTGGTGGGCCGGGGGTCCTGTTATAAAGAAGCCGAGTTTCTAGGGAGCTACTTGGGGTGAGACTCAGGCCTGACTCATTGGCCCCTGAGCTCCCAGACTAAGGAGGGTACAAAATAAATTTCAGAAGAATTTAAGCAGGGCACAAATGGAAATAGCTGGGACAGAGGTCTGTCTGGCCCAGAGAAGACACAGGTTGTCCTGGACGGAGGACACTTGAATGCCCAGTCTGTCCAGGGGAGCCTCGGGAGTCCAGAGATCTAGGGTTTCAGATCACACTGAGAGTGCAACTGCCTGGGGTGTGGGAGACAGCATGGTCACTGTTCTAGAATGTGTGTAGACACAGAAACATGTTTAGATCATGTCGGTGTGTCTTTTTTCCAGTGCTTCAGTGCTCTGGGCTGATTTTTCTTAGGCAAAGAGAAGCAGAGGGGGAGCCTGGGGTTGGCGCACTAAGTGCACATAGTATGAAGTGCAAGGACCTGCACAAGGATCCTGGTTCAAGCCCCTAGCTCCCCACCTGCAGGGGAGTTGCTTCACAAGCAGTGAAGGAGGTCTACAGGTGTCTTTCTTTTTTTTTTTTTTTTTTTCATTTACTAATGAGAAAGAACTAGACATCACTCTGGTATATGTGCTGTCAGGGACTGAACTCAGGACCTCATACTTGACAGACCAATGCTTTATCCACTACACCATCTCCCTGACCACTGCAGATTTCTATCTTTCTCTTTCCCTCTCTGTTTCCCCAACCCTTCTCAAGTTTTCTCTTTCCTATCTAGAAAGAGAGTGTGAGAGAGAAGCAGAGGGAGGGAGGAAATGGGGAAAGAATACCACAGTTCCAAGGCTTCCTCCAGTGTGGTTGGGGTCAGATTTCAACCTAGGCCATGCACATGGCAAAGTAGGCACCCACCCAACCATCAGTCACCCCACACGCTAGGTGCCATCAAAAACAGAGCCCTGGGAGTCACAGAGGGAACAGCTGGAATGGATATGCCAGCTGTGTGACAGTAGAGCTGGCCTAAGCAAGATGGCTCAGATGTTGAGAGGGCCTGCTGGGACTTCTGAATACTGTACATGGGGGGTGGGGGGGCTATCTGTGTACTGTCACAGAATGAGACTCTTGAGGCAGGGCTCCTGTTCTGCCCCATGAGGGTCATGTGACCAGATCTCTGAATTCTAGTCCCTTCTCCGGTGAAGGGGAGAAATGGGGCGGCAGATACCCCTTCCAGATGCAGAACAGTCCAGGGAGTAATAACAAGGGCCTATCAAGGACTCCTCCAGGTAAAAAGGATACTATGAATAAAGACACGCTACTGCAGATGGGCTTGTGCTTCATGGTAGGACTGAGGGCCACTGATATGCCCCACTCTGGAGGCAGGTCAGGGAGCCCTTTGCTACCTCCTGCTCCGTGAGTGCTCCCACCCGCTCTGATGGGTGTCCTCACCCCCACACAGTGGGAGAACATGCAAAGAGCACCCTACAGGGGCGAGAGGCATCCTAGCTGGGATTCTGGACTTGATCCTCCCCTCTAATTTTCCTTTCCTTTTTTTTTTTTGCTACCAAGGTTATCACTGGGGTTCAGTGCTTAGATGACTCTACCATTCCTGGTGGTTACTTATGAGACAGGAAGAGGGAGACAGAGACAGACAGACAGACAGACAGACAGACAGACAGACACACACACACACACACACACACACACACACACACACAGAGAGAGGGAGATAGACACAGAGAGAGAGAGAGAGAGAGAGAGAGAGAGAGAGAGAGAGACCCTTGCAGCACTGCTCATGAAGTTTTCCACTCATGAAGCTTCCCTCCTGCAGACAGGGACCAAAGGCTTGAATCCTGGTCCTCGTACATAGTGACATATGTGCTCTACTGGTGAAATCACCCACTGGTCCCCTTCTATTGTGTTTTGACAGGACGGAGAGAAATTGAGAGGAGAGGGAGCAACAGAGAGGGAGAGAAAGAGACACTTGCAGACCTGCTTCACCCTCGTGAAGCATCCCCCTTGCAGGTGGGGAGCTGGGGGGGGGGCTCAAATCCTGGTTCTTGTGCATGCTAATATACACGTAACCATGTGTACCACCACCCAGCTGCAATTTTTCTTCTCTCTTTCTCTTCCTCCCTTCCTCCCTTGCTCTTTTCCCTCCTTCTTTCTTACCAAGAACCTGGTCAAAGTACCCTAGAAACCACATTCTCTGTGTCATCTCTGCACAGGTCTCTATTCTGCACAAATGGGGCACCCACTTCACAGTGGCAATGGCAGATAAGGGTTGGTCACATCTGAAGCATCTGTGCTGTCTGCATGACCTGATTTGGGTATAAAGCAAACTCCCTGTCTTCTGAGATCTACGGGCTTCCAGGAACCCCAGAGGGTGTGAGAGGCAAGGACACAGGTTGGGTGCTCTGACCTGAGGCAGCAATGAACACACACAACAACTCCCTAGGCAGCTCCCCAAGCTCTGACCCTGACCCTAACCCATAATCAACGCCACTAGTTGTTGTCAGAAGGGGTCTTAAAGGGCCAACACCCGTGCTGGATCTCCTTTCTGTGCCAAGAGGATGAGGAGATGGCAGAAGGGAGTGAGTGATGGGGTAGAGGGGAACTTGCTAAAGGTGCTGGGTGACAGCGAGATGATCAGAGTGAGCCATTTACTTATTATTTGTTCATTCATTTGTTTTGGTAGAGAATTTGAGAGGGAAGGGGAGATGGAGAGAGAGAGACAGACAGACAGACAGACAGACAGACTTGCATCACTGCTTCACCACACGTGAAGCTTTCCTCCTAAAGTTGGGGACCGGAGGCTTGAACCTGGATCCTGTTGCAGTGTAATGTACGTTCTCCAACAGGTGCACCACTGGCCAGCTGCTAGACTGAGTCTTGGGTCTCTGTAAGGGCAGACTTAGTTGAGTAGCACCAGGGCCTCATTCACACATTCACAACATTCACAATTTCACAGCTCGGACTAATCTATTTTATTTTATTCTTCATTGAGAGACAGAGAGAGAGAGGGAGAGAAAGAGAGAGAGAGAGAGAGAGAGAGAGAGAGAGAGAGAGAGAGAAATATGCACCAGGGCACTGAAATTCCCTTGGATGTCACAGCACCTCCCCATGTGGTGCAAAGGCTTCAACCTAGGTCATGTGCATGATAATATAGGTACTCTACCCAGTGTGATAGCTCTTTGGCCCAGTGTATTCAATAGGAAAGAGAGAAAGAGAGGGCGAGGGAGAATTGCTTCCTGTGAAGAAGTGCTCCTGGCAGGCTCTCAAGAGTCTGGAATCCAGCCAAAAACTTGTGGTGGGTGACACTTCCTGAAGTGACAGGAAGTGTCACCCACCTGGTGTAACGTAAGTCAAATCTTTTGACATGGAAGAGACAACTGTTCTTGGTTAGTGCCTGAGACAACATAGGAGGTTCCAGATACCAGAGAGTCACCAAAGGTCTAAATCTGGGCCAAAGGAACTAGTAGTGCAAGGTTGGGGGGCAGGGTGTGGTCCAGCACTGGGGGAGAGTTTATGGTGGCTGAAGCTGGAATGGCCAAGGCTTCTACAGAAGGCTGGCTGCACTGGGATGACAACCTCCCCTAGATTGATTGTTCTTCCCACTAGCAAGGTCAGAGATATTAATTTTGTACACGTTAATTTGATGTAATGTGCGAGATGAATGCTTGTTCAGCTGGGCACCACGGTGTTAATAAAGCCGCTACGCTTTCATGCCAAGAAAATCATGGCAGGAGCTGATTGGCAAGGGTGTCTGCACGGGTGAGACCACATGACCCTCCTGCAGAGCGAGAGTGGCCAGTGGCTGCTCAAGCCATCATGGGAGACCAAGGCCAGCCAGGTTCGGGGAAAACTCCCTCCTGTTCTGGAGAACCAGGTCTGGTCCTCTAAGTGAAGCCCCAACCATTGTCCACCATCAGGCATTACTCTCTTTGTTGCAATCAAAGGACCTCACTTGTTCATCTCCAGTTACTCTGGACAACCTCTTTTCTCCTTCCTTCCTTCCTTCCTTCCTTCCTTCCTTCCTTCCTTCCTTCCTTTCTTTCCTTTTCTTCTTTTTTATTTTTTTTGCCTCCAGGGTTATTAATTGCTGGGGCTCTGTGCCTGCAGTACAAATCCACTACTCCTGGAGGCTTCCCCCCATTTTTGTTTATTGTTGTGGTGGTTATTTTTGTTGTTGTTGGACAGGACAGAGAGAAATGGAGAGAGGAGGGGAAGACAGAGGGGGAGAGAAAGATAAGACACCTGTAGACCTGTTACACTGCTTGTGAAGCGACTACCCTGCAGGTAGGGATTCAGGGGCTCGAACCAGGATCCTTAACACCAATCTGTGTGCTTTGCACCATGTGCACTTAACCTGCTGCACCATTGCCCAACCACCTGGACAACCTCTTTTCTAGAACCTTCCCCATGGGAGAAACAGTGCAAACAAAAGAGAAGGCCAGAAAGCTGGGAGACTTCCCTCCCACCCCAAGATCAGAAAAGCAAGTCAGCTCCTCCAGTTCTACCATCCCACTCATGCCCCTGGGTGGACCTACAAGTGGCGAGATGGGTCTCAATGCCAACACAGGTGAATGTGCCAAAGACACATTCAAAACCAATGCCTTAGATACATCTTCAGACACTAGTGGAAATAGATACCCAGTTTGGTATTAGTATCTAACCTTTTGTTCTTGGCTGCATGCACAGAAATATATGATGTAAAATATAAATATATCAAGGAGTAGTTTAATTAGAATATCAGCTTTGGGGAAGTCAGGCGGTAGCACAGCGGGTTAAGCGCACGTGGCACAAAGCGCAAGGACCGGCATTAGGATCCTGGTTCGAGCCCCCAGCTCCCCACCTGCAGGGGAGTCGCTTCACAGGAGGTGAAGCAGGTCTGCAGGTGTCTGTCTACCTTTCTCTCCCCTCTCTTGTCTTCCCCTCCTCTCTCCATTTCTCTCTGTCCTGTCCAACAATGACAACATCAACAATAATAACTATAACAACAATAAAAACAACAAGGGCAACAAAAAGGAAATAAATAAAGAATATCAGCTTTGGGTGCTGATGGTGGGGATGTTGCTTCTTCCTTGAGTGTCATACCAAGGTTTATTCCCCTTTTTTTGGTCTACAAGGCCAATGTATTGTATGAGCCAAGTATGCAGCAGTGGAACTTCCAACACCCAACTCTCCTTGGGTATTTAGACACTCACTCCCTGGGCCCCAAAGCAGGGCCTTATTGTTGAAGTTGCCTTAGTCCATGGTGACACTGTCAAGGCAGAGCCTGCATCAGTCAGACCTTGTGGGGCTAAAGGGGTCTAGGTTATCAGTGATGGTCAGACTCTCAGGTAAAATGTGGTTTCTGGCATCTGGATAATCCTCCAAGAGAGGTGAAGGAAGTCAATCTTGTTGCCAGTGTCACAGTTCCAGTTCTCTCCTTGAACTCTGCAAATTTTCAAGTTCCCTGTGTAGCTGGAGTAAAGAGTCCCAAGCGTAGGACCTTTGTCCTATATCCTTTTCCTCCATCCTTCCACAAATGCCCATGATCCTATCCTTCAATGGATCTACTATCCTAGAAAAATAACTTCATCCAAAGAGCAAATTCTTTCACCTAGGTGGACTTTCAGAGAGCAGTAATAAGACTTGGATATATTATCGCGAGCAAGGGGTATGCACTGAGTTGCTCAAATTGCACACACGAGCAATAGTCGATTTTGCTAATGGTTGAGAAGAGCCTTATGAGGACCAGCTCTGAAGCACAGGAGCTCCAGGAGATAGAGTGATGCTGTGTGTAGCCGTAGCAGCTTCCCAATAAGGCAGCTACAAAGCCTTGTTACCTGTCCAGTTAACACTGGACAGTCAGTGACCTCAAAAACCAGGGGAAACCATGGTTAAGAATCAAGCATAAGACTGGGAGTGTTAGGGGCTATCATCACAACAGAACTCTCCACTGTGAACTGTGCATGTCTAATTCATAGTCCCACTGGGCATTACTGACAGTTCTCTAGAACACCAAGAGAACTATCCAGGGATAAGGTAAAGGCCATCCCTGAGAGACACGTCAAGGAAACAACAGTTTATCTAGCTCATCATCTCATCCAGATAGTCACCATCACCATCCTCATCTATCTATTCACACATCCACTTCAAATCCTATCCTTTTAGCCCAATGGATATACAAAGCCAAATATATACTCCAGGGGTTTTAGCATTCATAACAAAAAGTTAAACAGAAAATGGTTCAGTCACAGAATTGACTCACATTTGGTAAGATGGTCCTGGCTTTGCAGATCATGAGGGCATTAGAGGATCACAGATCCACAGAAATTGCCTAGGTAGTCAAATTCCCACATAGGCCAAGCCCCAATTTAACTTCCATTTTTACCTTTCAACACACACACACACACACACACACACACACACACACACACACACACGGCCAAGCCCCAATTTAACTTCCATTTTTACCTTTCAACACACACACACACACACACACGGCCAAGCCCCAATTTAACTTCCATTTTTACCTTTCAACACACACACACACACACACACACACACACACACACACACACACACACACACACTTACCCTACCCTACCCTACCCTACCCTTCCCTGACTATGACTCCTTGGGCTAACCCTAACCCTCTTTCTACCACTTCCAAAAATAAATTATTATTATTTTTTTTTGTATCTGCCTACCTGGTTTCGAAGGTCAAATTCATTCCTCTGGCTTAGAAAGCCCTTCACCATCTATGTTTCTGAAAGTGACTGCCATGATCTCAGTGGGGAGCCAGTGGCTGAAAAAATACTTTTTAAAAATGTTTAAATTCTAGAAAAATAGGAGGGATGATTACTGGCATTAGCGATTGTACCTCTCTTTATGTGTTTGCCTCTCAAGAGTTTTTACAGATGGTTACCCAAGTTCAGGAACCATCTCTCTCACTGTACATTACAAGGAACAGGAACCAGGCTTTCCTACTTCTGCCTCTCCATAGGATTGGCAGAGTGATGCTTTCAGCAGCACCTGCTTGATTCACTTAGTTAGGATAGTACTGTGATTCTAAGAGACACACAGGTCAAGTGGCCCCTCAAGTGGAAATACCACCTGCTTCTCCTATGTTCTCAAACTCAGCTCTAAGCACTCTCTGACACCCCTCCACCCCCCACCCCCACACACTTTTAGTTTTCCTTTTCACAAAGCAGAAGCACTCCACAGAATGGTCACAGTCATGGGATTCTCAGAGTTCCTAACAAGGCTCTTCATCTTATGAACAAGGGAAAACCAAGAAAAAGAATACTCCCCCTGAACTCGGCAAAGTCCATATACTTACTCACTACACTGGGCCCCCACATGGTAGTCACATGGTCAATAGACCTTCCTGACTCATCTGGGAATCACCAGCACTCATGCAGCACATGTCAAACTCATTTTCAACATACACCCGGCACTCACCCAAATCACACGTAATGATAAATAAGATCTTAGAGACATAATATAACCCCCATATAGTAAGCATCCATTCATAATGATTTCAAAATCAGACAGAACAAATCTGTGACTATCTGGTTAAAAAGATAATCAGCCTGGGTTCTGGAACCTTTCCACATCTGGATCTGGGCTCTGCTTATATGAATGGGTTTACTTAGGAAAATACCACCAGCCTATGTGCTTCAAAGTTCCTGTATTCTTTTTGTATGTTACAACTGAATGAAAAAGTCTGCTTTCCTGAATAAGGGCAAGAGATTGGCATACTTTAAGGATGACTCTTTAGTCACTATCAGGCCATTCCATCAGCTGGGGCCCTAAGCGGGGAGTCCTGAGATTCCCAAACAGACTTGATGGGCCTAGAACTCAAATAAATCCCTCTCTCCATTTTTACCAGTCATTTCTATCAGGAACAACAAAACAGACCCCTCTGTAGGCCCCCATAAGACCTTGCCCTCAACTTGGATCAACAACGGTAGAGAATGTTCCATCCTCCGAAGAGAGGATGGACAGCATACTCTATGCTACACCTGAGGAAGATGGGTCAGTATTGGGGCAGCTTGGAATGTTCCTACTCATGACCACAGAATGTGAGCTCAGATCTACAGAGACACAGTGGTCACACAGGCTCCTAAGATAATTATGGGCCCCAGATCACATCAAATTGATGGGGTTTACAGTCAACAATATTTATACCCCTTTTCCATACTAGGGAGCTACTCTCTTCCTTGATTTAGTTTTCTGGTCCTTTTTCCAGCCAGATGACATCATCTGCCCAGACAATAACTTGGATCCACTGGCATATCAGAATTCAGGCTCAGGGGTAAAAAGAAAAAGGAAAAAAAAAAAAAAAAAAAAAAACCTGACACTTTGGAATTTAACTAAAATATGCCTACTTGCTATCTATAAAATGGAGGACCCGCCACACACACTATCTACAAAATGGAGGACCCCCGACACACACTCTTCATCTGCACTATGAGAGCCCTTAGGTCCATGATTGGTCAACAATTTGGCTTTGTATGTTAACTCTTTTGTCAACCAACAGGTTCCAGATACCAGCATGATGCTGACCAGACTTCCCTGGACAGACAACCCCACCAATGTGTCTTGGAGCTCCAGTTCCCCAGAGCCCCACCCTACTAGGAAAAGAGAGAGGCAGGCTGGGAGTATGGATCGACCTGTCAATGCCCACATTCAGTGGGGAAGCAATTACAGAAGCCAGACCTTCCACCTTCTGCATCCCACAATGATCTTGGGTCCATACTCCCAGAGGGATAGAGAACGGGAAAGCTATCAGGGAAGGGGATGGGATACAGAGTTCTGGTGGTGGGAATTGTGCGAAGTTGTACCCCTCTTATCCTATGGTCTTGTCAATGTTTCCTTTTAATAAATAAAAAATTTAAAAAAAGAAAAAGTCTGCTTTCAGTAAATAAGTGTATATTATCTGATGGTTCACATAGAAAAAAAAACTCTAAAGTAAAATGGCAAGGAAAAGACACCTGGATTTGGAAACAACCCCTATCTATGGCTCTAGTTCCTTCGTGAGATTTGTGGTGTCAGGTAAAGCCTCTACCCCTGCCCCCCCCCCCCCCACACACACACCCTCCACCCCTGCCCCATCGCTGGGCAGTATGGTAAGGCAGGGGAAGAGAGAAAGAGAAAAATCTCTTCTGTATATTTCAAAAGGTCCATGAGCACATATACATGAACATGGAATTTTAGATACATGAATGCATAATTTCATACACATGAATATACATGAATGTGGAATTTTAAAAAGAACAAAAGGAAACTGGATCTTTGTTGTTGTTGTTTGTTTGCTTATTTTTTGTTTTCTTTTAAGAATTTATTTATTTATTCATGAAAAACTGGAGTGAGAAAGAAGGAAGCAGACATCACTCTGGTACATGTGCTGCTGGTGAGTGGACTTGGGACCTCACAGTTGAGAATCCAATGCTCTTCCACTACTCCACCTCCTGGACCACCCCATTTCTGTTTTATCTTTCAGGTTCACATCTGTGTTCACAACGGCATGTGGCTGTTTGGGCATACCTACACGCAGAAGGCCTGTGGACATGGAAAAGGCGTTCTCTCAGCCTGCTTGTCTTTCCCTGTCTTTCCTTCTCTTTCTTTCTTTCTTTCCTTCCTTCCTTCCTTCTTTTATTTATTATTTTTATTACCAGAGCACTCAGCACCTCTGATTTATGGTGGTGCAGGGGATTGAACCTGGGATTTCCGTTTGTTTGCTTATTTAAGCAGGTCCTGGGTGCAGACAGGGCTCTGCTCTGGGCACCGTTTGCAGGAAATCTGCAGGACAGAACCTTTCTCTCCAGGAAGCTCTTGCTGGAGGACAGAAGGCATTGGGCCAGAGCAACCTCCTGCCCTTGGTGCTGGATACAAGAGTACAAGGTCACAGGGCAGCTCCATGGGACACCAAGAGGCCGGTCAGCATTTCTAAAATCTCCTGCCTTTGCTTCTTTCTGCTCACTGATATCCTGGCAGAAGGTGTCACCCAATCACAGCAGATGCAGGGACAACTGAAGCCCAGTGCAACCTCAAGTTAAAACCCCGAGGAACTGGGGGCCTCTACTCCAGGAGCCTCAAAGGCTAGGCAGTTTGCCTTAGCAACATCCAAAGCACCCCATGAAGCAGGACATCCCCACTCACAGAGCTCAGATCTGTCCGTCCCTCCCAGATTCAGGCTAATGTGAAGGTAAGTCCCACTTGGCCTCTCACAGGGCAGAGTCTTCAGTAACTCTCAGAATATGGCTGTAAAGTCACCTCACTAGCTCTCCCAGGACCCAGGAGTGAGACAGGGGTCCCCAGGACCCAGGAGTGAGACAGGGTAGTGAAAGGGTCCCCAGGAGAGGTTTGTAATATGATGGCCCCAGGCCTTGACCCCTCCACTGCTCTGAGGGCTGACAGAGACAATCATCCTGTGTAGAGGTCAGTCCCCTCCTCTTCGTCTTTCTGGTCTCTTCCTAAGGCCAAAAGACAGTTCCGGGGACTTGCGTTATCTGATTTGAATACAGGTGTCCGCTGGAGAGGTACCTCACCAGATCAGGCACTTCTTTGCCATGAAAAGTCTAGTTTAATCGACCTACCAATACCCATGCCCAGCAGAGAAGCAATTACAGAAGCCAGACCCTCCACCTTCTGCATCCTATAAGGATCCTGGGTCCATACTCCCGAAGGGATAAAGAATAGGAAAGCTTCCAATGGAGGGGATGGGATACAGAACTTTGGTGGTGAGAATCATGTGGAATTGTACCCCTCTTATCTAACAGACTTGTTGTTCAGAATTAAATCAATTAAAGGGAAGATAAAAAAAAAGTCTAGTTTAGAGCCCTAACACTATTTAGGAAGTGCCGCAGCATTGGAAAAAGCATCAGTGCTGCCCCCCCCCCCCCTTTCCTTCCCTCCCTTTTTCTCTCCAGTCTGGAACACTGAAGATGCACATGTGTAAGATCCTGGCTATGTAAAAAAAATAAAGGGAGTTGGGCGGTAGTGCAGCAGGTTAAACGCACGTGGTGCAAAGCGCAATGACTGGCGTAAAGATCCCGGTTCGAGCCCCCAGCTCCCCACCTGTAGGGGAGTCACTTCACAAGTGGTGAAGCAGGTCTGCAGGTGTCTCTTTCTGTCCCCCTCTCTGTCTTCCCCTCCTCTCTCCATTTCTCTCTGTCCTATCCAACAACAACATCAATAATAACTACAACAATAAAACAACAAGGGCAACAAAAAGAAATAAATATTTTTTAAATATAGAATATAGAAGGGAAAAAAGCAGACTTTCCTTGGGATGAGGGAGAGGAGGGCCTCAACACAAGCTAGAATGGGTTGTATAGTTGTTTCCTGCCATTTCTGACAGCCTTGGAAATCACACTCCATACTAAACACAGCCACAGAACGCCCCTCCCTTGTAGAGACAAGGGAGGGGCCAGCAGGCAGTTCCCAGGAGTGTTACTGGCTTGGCACAGAGGACTGGGCCTAGTGGAGTTGCCATGGCTTCCTGGATAGCTGTCACTCCTCAGGTGCAGTCAGGGCCCTTGTGACCTCAGCACCTTCAGGTTTCCCTGGTGCTGCCTGTGTCCCCAAGGAAGGTTCATGTGACTGGGGACAATTCACATCTTGAAAGCCAGCTGACATCCCATCTCCTGAGGGTTGAGGTTGTCCCCTCACAAGCCTGTCCATGTCACCTCTATGTGTCCACCACCCTCAGGGAGCCTGCTGGTAGGGCCTCTGCTTGCTGGCACTTCAGTCTGGGTCTGGCGTGGTGGGGATGAGGGGAGGGGGAGGCAGATGGACAGACTATGGGGGCCAGGCCCAGGGGCCTTTGGGTTCCAGTGACCTTCTTCTTGCATAGGATCTTCACTGCGGATGGAGATAACAGCTCAGGGAGGACGGCCAGTCATTGTTGCTGCTCCAGTTAATGGATGGGGAAACTGAGGTTTGGAGACAGTATAGAGATAGGCAGTCCCAGGACTTAGGGCACAGATGTGGGGCAGGCAGTCAAGAGGTTGAACTTTTTCTATCTACCTCACTGCTTCCTACCTAGACCACACTGCCAGGAAATAATCCAAATGTAAAGGCAGGGTCCCCTCATTCTTGGAAAGCATTGTGCACAACCTGTGTAGACAAGGAGGGGTGTCACCAGGCTTGGAGGACTGTAGTGAGTATTAAAAGATCATGACAAACCTAGTAGGCACCACAGGTGAAGGAGCCAATGTCACACAGTAGGGGTGCCCACAACCCTCTATGGGCCCCCACTGTGGGAGGGACCCAGGCCTGTTTCCTCTCTAAGTCAAGAGGAAAAGTAGAATTTCAATCAGCAGGGCTGTTCTCTGGGTCCAGCAAAGCCTCGACGTCCCCAAGTGGCACCAATGCTAGGCTGCCAGGCATGGGGACAGTATGTTGTCCGCAGCCTTTGGGGACAGGAGATGGGCACCCCAGGTGGTACTCCCTGACCTCTGCAAGTGAGATGCAACCCTCTCCTGTATAGACCCAGCGACCCACTTACTGGCTACTCCAACCCTCTGGGGTCCCCCACTCATCACAGGGAATGAGTCTCGGGGTGGTCCCTGAGCTGGGCTGCCCCTCCAAGGGGTCAGTGTGGATAGCCTGCAGCTGCCACAGTGAACATGGAATGTCACATGAGCAGACACTTGTCAAATGCCTTTCCCTTACAAGCACCCTCATCATGACCTGTGTTAATGAAGTTAATTGAATTTAAGATCAATAATGGTTAATTATTGCAATTTGACATTCAGAGATAAATGGCTTTAAGACAGAGAAGTGTATGTGTGCGTGTGTATGTGTGTGTGTAAGAGAGAAATGAAGAGACAGGGAGACGTGTGTGTGTGTGTGTGTGTGTGTGTGTGTGTGTGTGGTATGTTCATGAGTGTGTTGAACTCTTTGCAAAGAAGCAGAATGCATTTCAAGCCTAAGAGGGATCCCACAAGCCTTCCATTGATTCTGGTACAATCTGATCGACTTCATCCTCTGATGAATGTGGGCTTTTCAGAGCTACAAGTAAATGTTCTACAAGACTACTCTAACCCTTGTCACTGGCCAAATCTATATGTGCTGTACACCAGAAATCTATTGAGATAGATTAAAGAACTGCTGGAGAAACAAGAGCAGCTTCAATAAAGGTGACGGTTTATTATATTGACTATTAATGTAACTTAACTGTATGCGGTTATGAATGCTTATGGATCAGGGCAGTTTAATTTGGGGCAGTTAGATATGATTATAATTGAACACCATTTTCTTCATTTTCCATCACCAAAGATGAACTCAATTCAATGTGGAGGGGGCGGGCAAGAAAAAAAAAAGTTCAGCTAGGAAAAGTAGGTTACAAGTAGCTTTTAGTGAGGACGGCCTCCTGGGGGTGGGGGCACAGGGCAGCATTCTGGACAGGCCCCAGTCTCCTGTTCCAGGTGTCACTGCTCTCTGGGAGCTGTCAACCTCTTGGTCCCACAGCTGTACCCAAGACCCCAGTCAAGCCTATTAAGCGGCGTTTCGGTTTTCTTCAAAGTTTGGTGGAAAGTTTTCCTTGCAGGAGGGTGTCTCTTGCTACAAGGGCACAGTCCCCAATGTGCTGGTAGAAATTCTCTGGTGTGCATGCAGAGTCCCTACTAAATAAATGACCACTTACACAATTCCTAATGACAAAGTAAATGTTGGGGAAGAAAAGTTCTACTGATTGCAGCGTGCTGACAATAAACCGCAGCAGTGGAGTTCTGTCAAAATGTAAGATTATGCAAAAGCACCGTTGAGAACACTGCTAATCATCTGCTTGTGTCAATTACTTGAAGGGTCTCTGACAGCATATTTACATTAAACACATTTCAGGAGCAAAATCCTTAATGCTATATCAGAATATCTTTTTCATTACTATTAGCAAATGTTTTTTTAAAAAATGTCTTTTCTCTTCCTCTGGACTAAAATAGCAGTGACAACAGTGGGGAGAAGGCTGGGTGGGGGGCCCTGTGGAGTTGGGGGGAGGGAAGAAGGAATTGGGGAGGAGGGTTCAATTCTTCCAGCAGGAAGGCAGCAGGTAACATAGGAGAAAGAGTGAGGAAGCCAAAGCCTGTGGGCCCCTGAGGGAAGATGCTGGGGACCCCTAGTTCTGATAAGTCTCTAAACCAAATAAAAACCATTGTCTACTTTGCTCCCTGTAGTGGAGGCTGGTCCCATGTGTGTAATGCCATGTTATTTACTAAGGCCAGCCAAGGGCAGTTATGTGTAGCCATTAGCCATTTCTGGAATGACAATCTAGGTGGTAGTTATCTAGGACAGACACCAGATACCTTCCTGCTGGCCATGCCTTCTTGTCTACAACTAAGGCAACTTGGAAGGGGGAGAAGGGGGATCCAAAAGGAGGCACCTCTGGGTAAGATGTATCCGGAGGGAAAGTTCTGACATCCTCAGGGGGCAGTGGACACCATAGCAGAGGGCACTTTGAGGCCTCCTTGTGAGGGGAGAAAGGATTGGTTAGGAGTCCTAGATGCAGGGGCCAACTGGTGGCACACCTGGTTAAGTGCTGACATTACAGTGTGCAAGGAACCAGGTTCAAGCCCCTGATCCCCCAACAGTAGGAGGAAAGCTTCAGGAGTGGTGAAGCAGGGCTGTAAGTGTCTCCCTCCCTCTCACTCTATCTCCCCTCCCTCAATTTCTGTCTCTATCCAGTAATAAATGACTATATGTGTATATATATATATATATATATATATATTTTTTTTTTAAATAACAAAAGGACAGGGCTGGATGGTGATGCACCTGGTTGAGCACACATATTACAGTGTGCAAGGACCCAGGTTCAAGCCCCTGGTCCCCACCTGCAGGGGGAAAGCTTCACAAGTGGTGAAGCAGGGCTGCAAGTGTCTAGCTATCTCTCTTCCTCTGTATCACCCCCTTTCTCTTGATTTCTGGCTGTCTCTACCCAATAAATAAAGATAATTTTTTAAAAACTTTAAAACAGTAACAAAAGGAGGCCCAGATACTCAGGAGAGCACATTTGGACACTCGTGAAGCCACACTTGACACGAATGTGGCTTGATACCAATGGAGTGAAAACTGGGCAGGCAAGGTCTCTGCCTTGACATGAGCACAGAAAACATTCAAAACCAGGCAACACATGGTCCAGTGCTGTAGTCTCAGCCTCTCTCTCTCTCTCTCTCTGTCAGAATGAATTTGTTATTTTTGCCTCCAGGGTTATTGCCGGGGCTCGGTGCCTGTACCATGAATCCACTACTCCTGGAGACCATTTCCCCTCTTTTGTTGCCCTTGTTGTTTTATCATTGTTGTGGTTATTATTGTTCTTATTGTTGTTGCTGTTGTTGGATAGGACAGAGAGAAATGGAGAGAGGAGGGGAAGACAGAGAGGGGGAGAGAAAGATAGACACCTGCAGACCTGCTTCACCGCCTGTGAAGTGACTCCCCTGCAGGTGGGGAGCCGGGGCTCGAACCAGGATCCTTACGCCGGTCCTTGCACTTTGCGCCACCTGCGCTTAACCTGCTGCACTACTGCCCAACTCTCAGAATGAAAAGTTTTGGCCCAGAGCAGGAAAATCACACATGCAGAAGGCAAGGGTTTCACAAATAAAATGATGATGATGATGAAGTTGGCTATGACATTTTGAGGTTTTTCTTTTTTCCCTGTTTAAGTTTGAGCTCTTGGTCACTTTATTGGATATTTTACTCATGCTGTCCCTACACATACACACTTCAGAGATGAGACTGTGTCCCACTTGGAGGCGCAGAAAGGGGAGTGGAACACAGGACTTGTACTGGGGTCCCCTCCCTGTAATGCCCCTTGCATAATCTACCCCAGGGATAGTTTTGTCACTGTGACTGGGAGCTCAGAGCTCCCTACCTTGTAAGCAATAGATGCCGTTTTTTAAAAAAGACTTTTATTTATGGGCCGAGTGGTAGCACACCTGTTTGAGTGCATGTTACAAGGACCAAGGACCTGGGTTCAAGCCCCTGGTCCCCACTTGTAAGGGGAAAGCTTAGCAAGTAGTAAAGCAGTGTTGCAAGTCTCTCTCTTTAATAAAATTTTTTTAAATTATTATCTTTATTTATTCGATAGAAACAGCCAGAAATTGAGAGGGAAGGGGGAGACAGAGACACCTGCAGCATTGCTTCATCACTCGCAAAGCTTTCCCCCATAAGTGGGGGCCGGGAGCTTGAACCCGGGTCCTTATGTACTGACATATATACGCTCAACCAGATGTGCCACCACCTGGACCTGGTGTCTCTCCCTCTCTATCTCCTCCTTCCCTCTTGATATCTATCTCTATCTAATAAATAAAGGTGATGATTAAAAATTAAAGACTTTTATTTATCATTAACACAAGATAGGAAAAGGAAGGAGGGAGTGAGAAAAAAAGAGAGAAAGAGGGGGGGGAGAGGAGAGAACACTTGAGCAGGGTAGATGTTTTGCCAGATACAACTTACATGATGTAAGTTCCAGCATGGCCTCTACTGAATTGCAGAAAGCTTTGATGCTGTGGTCTCTTTCACTCTCTCTCTGATTCTCGGTATCCAAAAGGGAGAGGAAGAACACACCACAACATTATGCTAGCTCATGGGACACAAGGGATTGAACTTAAGACCTCATTTTTCCATGTCCAATGCCCTACTCACTGCTACACCACTCCCCAAGCTTCCTGGATGTCATTTCTTGTTCCTGGGTGAAGCTAAACAACATCTGGCAAATCCTACAGCCACCTGACTCTCTGAAATCACGTTTGCACCATTCACAAGATGGAGTCACAGGGCCGGGTCACCCAGGACTGCTGTCACAGGCCACCGAATGGTCCTGGAGAGCCAGCCTGCCAATGTTGCCACAACAGGAGTAACTTGCTGGCCTGGGGTTGACCTTCTTTGTGACCCATGACAAGATTGTGATCACTACAGGGAAGGGGAGAGGCTCTGCTGGGAATGTTCAACACTTGCACGTCTGAGGCCCTTGTTTCTATACCCAGAAATGCATATGCCAGATAAAACACCTGTTGACGCAAACAGGGCCTGGGATTGAGCCCCCAATCATTCTACGCTGGAGCACTGGAGCACTAGTGGAAGCTAGAATGTGAATACACAAAACACACAGACACAGGCAGTGGAAAAGAACTCACACTTTCTCACAACCAACCAGTCCAGGAGATCTAGTGTTTGCGGCTGCCTCACCGACTGGCACTAAGATAAATGGAGATGCTTTAAAAATGCATCTTTTGATGAACTCACCTTCTTTACCCCATCTTGGATAGAGCTGGAAGATAGCATGTTAAGTGAGATAAGTCAGAAACAAAAGGATGGATACGGGATGGTCTCACTCATAGACAGAAGTTGAAAAACAAGATCAGAAAGGAAACTCTAAGCAGAACTTGCACTGGAGTTGGTGTACTGCACCAAAGTAACAGACAGAATTCAGGTCCTAAAACATGGTGGCAGAGAAGGACCTAGTGGGAGGTTGTATTGTTGTGTGGAAATGTTCTCCATGTACAGACTATTGTATACAGTTGACAGTAAACCATTAATTCCCAAATAAAGATTTTTTTTTTAAAAAAATGCAGTCTTTGGATGGATGGATGGATAGATGGATGGATTGATGGATGGACGGACGGACAGACAGATGGATGGATACCAGAGCACTGCTCAGCTCTGGCTTATGAAGTGCTGGGGATTAAACCCAGGACCTCAGAGCCTCAATCAGAAAAGCCTTTTCTATAACCAATATGCTGTCTCCCCAGCCAAAAAGGCATCCCTTTTGAGAGAGTCTTTATTGGGCAAGTTATATTAACACTTTCCTCACCTACGCCCAAACACACAGAGATTTTTCCCCAGACAACCTTTGGAAGTATGGGTTTGCTTGCCCCTTAAATACTAAGCCTGTCTCACTTTCCTCATCCACCAAGTGTGTAAGATAACCATGCAGAGAGAACACACCCACCCTCAAATTCCACCTTCAGACTCTGAGTCAGATCTGAACTGAGAGGCCCATGTCAAAAAAGGAAGCTCTAGAAGTTAAGGTCCTTATTCCAAGAAGACCAAAGTCTGGGATAGATTGCAAACATCTCACTGTTTGCCTGGTTAAAGAGCACACACTACAGTGCTCAAGGACCCGGGTTCAAGCCCCCAGTTCCCACGTGCAGGAGGAAAGCATCACAAGTGGTGAAGCAGAGCTGCAGGTGTCTCTCTGTCTCTCTCTTTATCTTCCCTTCCCCTCTCAATCCAAGGATGTGGCTTGGTTTCCTTTTCATTCTGCTAAACAGACTATATATATCCAGGGGCTGGGGGAGAGATTACTTGTAAAATACAGACTCCATCATGCAGGAGGCTTTTGGTTTTAACTCTAGTAACATAGCACTGGGGAGCAGTGCTGTAATCTCTCACCTCTTTCTAAAAAAAAAAAAAAAAAAAAAAATTCAACCCAGAAGAAGCTAAATAAATGAAGCACAGACGAGATACATATCTATCTGTACAGGTGCCAGTGGACATCTGCATGAATCTGGTTGCCCTACAAAGAAAGTTATCCTCTGTGTAAATTTCAATAAACAACTTCGCACACGCTTACACCGCATGAATTCACCAGGCAAGAGAAAACCATCCTCATGATGAGGTCTCCTAGCTCAGCACCCCAGTTTCACAGCTCTCTGGGGAGAGATCAAAGAATATGCACTTTCAGGCTGGTGAAATAGTTCATTTGGATAGTGAACTGCTTTGCCATGTGCATGACCCAGGTTCAAAGCCAGCCTCCACTGTATTAAAGGAGGTTTCAGTGCTGTGGTCTCTTCTCTTCTCTTCTCTTCTCTTCTCTTCTCTTCTCTTCTCTTCTCTTCTCTTCTCTTCTCTTCTCTTCTCTCTCCCTCAACAAACAAACAAAACCAATATTCAGGGGCCAGGTGGTGGCGCAGCTCATTGAGTGCACATATTACAGTGCCTAAGGACACAGGTTCAAGGCCTCAGTCCTCACCTACAGTGGGGCTTCATGAGTGCTGAAGCAGAACTGCAAGTATCTCTCCGTCTCTCTCCCTGTCTCCCCACTCTCCTCTAAATCTCCCTTTCTCCTATGAGATAAAATTAGATTTAAAAAAAATGTAGGGGCTGGGCATGGTACAGCTGGTTAAATGCATGTTCTAGCATGCATAAGGGCCTGGGTTCAAACTCCTTATGCAGGGGAATGGTAAAGCACAATTGCAGATGTCTGTGTCTTTCTCTCTCTCCCTCTTCATCCCCTTGCCCACTCAATTTCTCATTGTCTTATCAAGTAAAATAAATAAAGTAAAAAAAAAATTATCCAGGGGCTGGGCGGTGGCACACCTGGTTGAGCACGCACATTACAATGCACAAGGACCTGGGTTCGAGCCCCCAGTCCCCATCTTCAGGGGGAAAACTTTGCAAGTGGTGAAGCAGTGTTGCAGGTGTCTCTCTGTCTCTCTCCCTCTCTACCACCCTCTTCCATTTCGATTTCTGAGTGTTTCTACCCAATAAATACAATGAAGATAATAAAAAAGGCTTTTTCTTAATCTAAAAAGGTAAAATCTGCCTCCCTCCCCCCCAAAAAAAAGAGAGAGAGAGAGAGAGAGAAAGGAAGGAAAGAAGGAGGATATGCACCTGCTCCGTGGTGTCCAGTAAAATGTTGACTGCACGTCTCCAGAGAGATCAACCCAGGCCTAGTTCGGCCACAGGCACCAGCAGCTTTGTAACACAACTGAAGGCACAGAATGGATGAGACTCTGTTCCCAGTGCCAGGTGCACCTTTCCTGGAGTCTAGCTGGGGTTGCTAAGCTCAGCTCCTCAGCTTAGGAGGGAGGCCTGCCCTGTAGGGTCCAGAGGATCATCTACTCCTGCACAGACCTGCCTTCTTTCTTCCCCATCATCTACTTTCTGTCCAGGAAGGCCCCAAGGTCAACCTCCTCGGTCAGGTTGCTGGCCCCTTATTGAATGTGGGTGCCTGCCAAGGGACCATCCAGAGCCCTCTGCTACAACTGTGATACAATTAGCTGATCGTGCCTGCCAGCAAGAAAGTAAACTGATCTCCGCGAGATGGAGCCCTTAGAAGGATGCAGGTGGTCCACTTACAGCAAGAGCAATAGCTCAGGTGCATTGACAGCTCCTGAGAACCAGGTGCTCAGCCAGGGGCTATATGCCTCTCCCCATTCAAGCAGCCTCCCCAAGCATAATGGCTTGAGGGAACATCTTTCTATCTGCATTTCACTAATAGGGATGGTGAGAAACTTGCACAAGGATATGTGGGGAAGACAGCATAATGCTTATGCAAAGAGACTCTCATGTCTGAGACTCCAAAGGCCCAGGTTCAATTCCCTGCACCACCATAAGCCAGAGCAGTGCTCTGATAAAAAAAAAAATAAAAAAAAAGAAAGAAAGACATACAGAAGAAAAGAAAGAAAGAAACATGTCTTAGAAAGAAAGATAAGAGTCTTAGAGGCTGTGTCCAGACAGTGGGGTCAGAATTCTTCAAGGGATGATTGGATTCTGACCCCACTGTCTGGACACAGCCTCTAAGACTCTTATCTTCATCTCTCATCTCTCAACTCCATCTCTCATCTCCACCTTTCTGCTGGAGCAGAGCCTTCCTCTCCCTGCCACCCCACCCCACCTGCATACATATCCTCAGCTGTGTTTTTTTTTTTTTTGTGTGTGTGTGTGTGTGTTGAATGAAGCCCCCTTCCTCGAACTGTCAAACTGGGACCATCCCTAACAAAATTAATCTCCCGTTTTTAAAATATCAAAACCTTAAAATGGATAATTCAATTAATCATCATAAATTACTTTTTAGCACTGAGAGTGGGATTTATAATATCATTTTCAAACCTCTCTGTGAGATTTAAATATTTTATAGCATATGTGAGGAGTTCGAAGGAAATGTGTCTGAAGGCTTAAATATCGCTGTAGAGCTGCCGACTTTGACAAAAACTGTAGCACAACTGTTTCTAAGGTAGTTTGTAAAAATTATTTATTTCCATACCAGTTAATTATGATGGGAGTCTTTGTTGAATGCACAAGCATTAAAAAAGTGCTGATATTTTATGCATCTTTAACTGGAGCGCGATTCCCCGCAGCGCACTGGTAACTCCTTGACATTTAGCATTCACTCACAGCAACTGTAATAAGGGGTTTGATTGCTTCCTTTGCAGATGCAGTAATTTAATAACTGTGATCAGTTGCATAAATTTACTATACAACCATCTTAAGTTAGCCACATTAAAATTAAGCAAAATTGTAATCTGTTGACAGATTATTGCTACGGAACAATTCCACTAAAAGCATTTCAGATTAGCAAGTGCCACGAGCATTTGTGTTTTATAAGCTTGTTAAATATATATATATATATATATATATATATATATATATAGAGAGAGAGAGAGAGAGAGAGAGAGGGAGACAAATAGATGGATAGATAATAGGGTGGCTTCCTTCTTTCCCACCCAAACTCCCATCAATCTCTTACCCCATCAACCTCTTACCCACAGACACAAGGAGTTTAGTTCTGAGAGGGACATGGTTTCCTGAAATCCTATGCTTTCTGCTACATCACCTGAACTGTTGATAGGGGGGCTTTGAAATGTTTTGTGTAGTGAATTCTGCAGGCTGGGAGGGCGGGGCTGTGGGGTGGGTAGGAGGGGAAGCAGCATGTCAGTTCCTGCTGTCTTTCTTCTTGGTAATTTCCTCTATGCAACTTTGCATCTATTGCTTCTGAAAGCAAACCTCTGTGCACAAAGCTCGCTGGAAGAAAACGGCTGCGTTCCTTAAAGCCTAGGAAAAGTGCTCATTTTCCATACCTTTCGTTGCAGAAAGGGGAAGGATGCCCTGGCTTCCTCCGAGTCAGGTCCCTGTAGCAGACATCCTGAATCAAGAAGATAACACGGAAGCCTTTTGCTCAGTTGTGAAAGAACCCCTCACCCAGGCTGTGGGCGCAAAAGAGAAGAAGGTGTACATGTCCCGAAGGCAAGCTTAACCTACAGAACACTGACAAAGAGAAGACAGTGGCCTCACCAGCTCCGGGGAGAAGCAGAGTAAGACCCATGCTCCTGCTCTGTGCCCTGGGAGTTTGACTTTTCAGAGCAATGTTTAGCCAAGCAGGAAAGTCAGGAATAACTGTTTCTGATACTTCCCAGCAAATATCTTTAACCATCTGTTTACACTTGCCAAATATGCTTCCAAGTTTCCAATTTTATCAGTATATAAAAAGAGTATCTGTTTTTTTTTTGAAATCGTAAATATCTTGTGATGCATCTTTACATAATTCAAGAGCAAAAAAAAAATTTTTTTTTTTAAAGTCTCACTTGAAATCCAGCATGAGCACAGATTTGTTTAAACTCACATTTCTATAGAGGTTTGGGGTGGGTGCCCACTGAAGGGGTGGAGGGATATATATATATATATATTCAGGTCAAAGGTCAAAGGTGAGCAGCTATCAGGAGAATGGGAGGCCTTCCTGGAGTAGGTGCCTGGACACATAAGCATTCAGGGCTCCTTCCCAGGACAGGCCTGCATATGCAGCCTGTCACTTCGGATAGAGTCACAGGGTGTCTCCCAGACAGGTGATGTGCCCGGGCTGGGCTGCAAGTTTCCCGTGGCACAGAGGCCACTGCCGAGCTTGACAAATTGGATGGGACTTTGCAACCAAATTTCCTGCCAAGAGGCTTAACAGTCAAATGTCTATCTTCTTCTCATCACCGAGGCGTGATGCTCTAACTCTGACATAGTGTCTCCGTTACTTAAAGACAGAGTTAATGCAAAATGATGGGGAGACGTGAGGTCTCTGGAACTTTCAAGAGCCAGGCAAGACTCACTCCCATCATGGGTCTGTTGCCCTGGAAGGTTTTGTGTGTGTGTGTGTGTGTGTGTGTGTGTGTGTGTGTGTGTGTGTGTGTGTGTGCGCGCGTGCGCGCGCGCACGCATATATGTGGGCTTCCATGAATGTTGACACCTGCACGTGCATATAGTAGGCTTGTGTGCGTGCAAATCCCTATAATCAAAGGAGGGTCCAAGTGTCTGTCGTTGCCACTATTACCTGAAATTCCTTGTCATATGCTGGAGATACCCTGGGCTGAGTTTGTTTGCTTCTAATTATAACTAATTATGTTTCTAAAAATGTTCTTTAGGGTTACCATGTAGATAGAAATGGAGGCAGAAAAGAAAGGGAATGAATGCATCGGGATTATTAAAAGAAAGGGAAACATACTAATTAGCTAACTAGTATACTCATTTCAATGTTTAATAATATTTTTTAACATTCCAGCATACACTGCAGAATAAAAAATTACCCACAGCACCACCTGTGCATCCCCTGGGACATGAGGATTTAGAGTTCTCTCCTGCAGCCCTGGAGCCCTGGTGGTTAAATATTTCTTTGACTATTTCTTTGTATTCCATCCCTCCTTACCGGCCCCCCAACCCCAAATGAAAAACAACAACCAAAAGGAAAAAAAGATAGTAAATTTTGTTTCCCATCAAAATCTTTTTAAATAACAGCTCTACAAAAGCCAACTTAATTACATAATTCAAGTGCTGGGAGGGGGGGTGACATTTATTCCCACAATTCCATAATTTTGAGCACTGTCTCCCCTCATTTCTCTATGTGTTATGTGTACAGGCAGGTAGACAAACCGGGCTCACTCAGTTCCCCCAGTCTGGGTAGGAATGGGGGGTAGGCACTGAACCCTGTCACTTTCCCCATCTGCTTGACTCTCCCTTTATCCTGACAGGTTCCAGGCTTTGTGTGCCTTCTTTGAAGCTATGTCAAGGGGACAGAGGAAAGCAGAGGTGGAGACATCTGGTGGTCCCACTCCCTCACCAATAACAGAAGCATCTTTCCACCTGAGCAGAATGTGAGGGGGGGGAGGAGTAGGGGTCCCTGATCAGGATCCAACAATTAAAATCTGCTCATGAGTGAGACTAGGGGTGCCCCCACAAACCTCTGGGACATGGCCACTTCCAAGTCCTCTTCTGACTGTGGGTCAGTCGTACACAAACAAAGCCTTAACAGAAATGTTACTGGGGAAATAATAGCCATTTCCAATGATAATACACAATTTTAGCACTGACGCTTGGCTGATTTAGGTGTTCGGCCAACGTGTCAAGCAGCCTGCCTTCCTTAGGCGGGTCTCTAATGGGTAACTGGCAGCCTCTGGCAGCCTTATTTCTGTTTTAGATTTGGTTTGTCATTGGGTATCCATTACCTGCCATTCATCTTTGATCTCTTTGGACAGGCCTGATCAAAAGATGTCATTTGACCTACTCCACTTGGCAGAAACTTGTATGACTCTCATAAAGGGGCCACCCCAGCTATAAATAAAATGACATTATTATTTTTCTGTCCTATCATGTAGAAGAGACAATTATGATAATGCAGTGTCTGTCATCGGGAGCCCAGCAAATTGCTAGCTCTCACGCAACTGTTTAGCTTTCTTATTTGTTTTTTGTCTGCTTCCCTCCATTTCAAGTTGGAAATAAAGCAGAATTGAAATCCCTAATGCTCTGCCTCCCACTCCGCCAGTCTCAGGCCTTCTTCCCATGGTTCTGACATGCAGGTGTGGCGAGCAGCTTGTGTTTGTCAATGGTGGGTGGTGGTTACGGCTGTGCTGGCAACGCGAGGCGACTAGGGGATCGGGTTTGTCCTTCATTTAGTGTTTTGAAAACAAGCTAATCTCTGAAATTAGTAAAGGAGAGATACTGCTGCAAGTGGGTAAAAATAATGGTGAGGGCTTACTGAGTCCTTAATCAAGTCTGAATAAGGAAGTGGGGGCTGGGGGTGTGTGGGGTGGATGCGCTAGCAAGGCAGAGACAGTTCAAGAGTCACTGCTGAAGAAGCCACAGCTTGGGAGACACTTGGGTCCGTTATCTTCTCTAGTGGAGCCCAACAGCATGGCTCCATTTTCATGAGACTGACTTTCAAGCCTTTCTGAAAAGAGAAGGTGTACTATACTTCCCCAGGGGACTGAGTATTCGGTGTATATATGAGATAATAATACACAGCAACCATTAATAACTTGGGCATCATGATCTGTTGGCCAGGTGCTCCTGTGGACCAAGGTAGCAATTCCTCACCCACCACTGTCAGGAACCAGCCCCCTGATCTCCACTCATTTGAGCGTCTTCTGTGAGAACAGAGAGCAACAGGGATGCAGCATCAAAGACCCCTTCTTTTTTTTTTTTTAAAGTTTTTTTATATTTATTTTCTCTTTTGTTTTTATTGTTATAGTAGTTATTATTGTTGTTGTTATTGATGTTGTTGGATAGGACAGAGAGAAATGGAGAGAGGAAGACAGAGGGGGGAGAGAAAAAAGACAGACACCTGCAGATCTGCTTCACCATCTGTGAAGCGACTCCCCTGCAGGTGGGAACCCGGGGTCTCGAACCGGGATCCCTACGCTGGTCCTTTCGCTTCACGCCACATGTGCTCAACCAGCCGCACTACCGCCTGACTCCCCAAAGACCCCTTCTTACAAGGCTCACTGCTGGGGCCGGGGCAGTCGTGCACCTGGTTGGCGCACATGTTGCAATGCGCAAGGACCCAGGTTCAAGCCCCCGGTCCCCACCTGCATGGGGAAAGCTTTGCGAGTGGTGAAGGAAGGCTGCAGGTGTCTCTCTGTCTCTCCCTCTCTATCAGCCCCTTCCCTCTCAATTTCTGGCTGTCTCTATCCAATAAATAAATAAAGATTTAAAAAAAAAAAACAAGGCTCACTGCTGCTGCTCAAGTCACTGTAGGGTTAGGAGGAAACAGTGAGGACTGTACAGCTAGATGCCATGTCAACACATCTCACTGGATGAAAGTGAAAACAAAGTCCTGAGAAATTGACAGCAGAGCTAAGAGTAGAGTCCAAAGCTCCTAACTCCCAGTCAGGGCCCACCCACCATGACAGGCTGCTTGTTATCTTCTTAAAGGCCAGCCCAGGAGCTCAAGCTTCTGTGAGCTGATGATTATGGTGCTACCTCAGCTTCCACTGAAATTCAGGCTAAGGAGAGTTGATGTGCAATTGAGGTAGTGTAGGTCACCCCCAGCAGAGAACAGGTTGAAGGCATTCTTTTGTCCAGTGCCCTGGGTATAGGAGGACTTGGGCTTCCTCGGTGCTGGTAAAGGTTAGCCACCAAAGATGACAAGGGAAGTGGGTGAATGGTGAACAGACATTTGAAACAGCAGGGGAAGCAGATTCTGCATTCTTTGCCTGCAATGAGGAATGTGGTTTTTAGTTGGCCTTTGATTGACTTGAGCTGTATCTTCTGCAACACGGTAAATGGTATGGTTTACCAAGTATGGAAGCAACTTCACCATCCGATGGAGGATGGAGACTTAGCTATGAGCAACTCATATTGGAAAAGAACACATCTGAGTGACTTCAGGACTGGGAGAGCCTTCCAGTCAATATAAACTAACAATCTGGATTAGCAGAGGGATCGGGAAAGTTCTACAGGTAAGCAGTGCAGTGGACAAGGCATTGGACTTGCATTTATAAGGTCTCCTGAATTCGAGCTGCAGTATTGCATGTGCCAGAGTGATGTTCTGGCTCTTTCTTTCCTCCCTCCTTCTCATAAGTAAATATTTAAAAACAAGTAAACAAAAAGAAAGTGCTTCAAATCACTCCCATACTAGGAAGACTGATCAGGAAAATAATAAAAATACAGAAAGCCTGCTACCTCCTTAGCTTCTCCCAAATGCAGTGCATCATGCAAAGCACCAGGGGACACAAAAAGGAAAATGATAGTGAAATGATTTTAAAACCTGGTTGTGTCTCTTTCCCTCCCCCCTCCAATATATTTTGTTTTATTTTAAGAAGGGTAAGAGATACAGAAAAAAAAAAAGTTACAAAGAGAGATAAGAACACTGCTCAGCCTGGCTTACAGTGGTGCAGGGAAGTGAACCTGAGACTTTGCAGTCTTAGGTAGGAGTGTTTCTTTTTGCTTAACCATTATGCTATCCTCCCCCCCCTCACATACACCCTGTATATAATTCCTTAAAGCACCAGCTCTGGCATCTCCACTAGCAGGAGAACTATCTAGTTTTCTGTTGGACAACAGAATGAGTAAGGAATACCCCTTCTGTGTTCCCATCCTGCTTAGTGCTCATCTCCATCATGGAACCCATAACAGAGCTACCTGTTTTGTTTGCCCATAACATCCTCTGCACGGACCTGCTTGAGGACTGCTGTATCATATCTCCTGTACCTGCCAGCACTGGCCTGAGCAAGGTACTCAATATACAACCATCTCCCAATGAGTTATGAAATACATGTCCCAGTAACCTGCTGCCCTCAGAGGATTTAATGGCTTCAGGAAGTCACATGGTATGCTTTTCTTCCACTGACAAAACTTTGCTTCTCCATTACCACACCCCACACCTGACTTACCATACTAATTCTCTGCCAAGTGGCCCTTCTTCTCATATCTCTTCCCCCCACCCTGGACTCAGAAATAAGTCTTCCTTTCTTCCCCTAAGCTACTTTTCAAATGCCAATGGATTGCAAACTAGAGAGAGAGGAGTTGAGTGAACCAAATAGATCATGGAGGCAGACCAGAGAAAGAAAAGACAGTCAGACAGTCTACCTTTACCTCTCATAGCAGATGTGAGCTCCAGAGAGTTTGGGGGCATTCTACATGCTTTTCCATTCTCTTAATGGGAAAGTACTGAACCCAGGTCTTGGCATCCAGGGTGATCTGCAAGTATTTGCTGCATGGATGGATGGATGGATGGATGGATGGATGGATGGATAGAGGATGGATGGATGGACGGATGAACATAGGGTCCACCTCTTAGGGTAAGAAGGAGAATGGACACAGGGCAAAATTTTGGGTGAGGTGGTAGCTTTCTTTGGTGCAAAAAGCATAATGCTACCAGACACTAGAAACTCAGAGGCCCCCTGGTGCATCTTCTGTTCTGCCCTGGTAGAGCACATGTTACCATGCATAAGGACCTGGGTTCAAGCTCCTGGTTCCCACATATTAAGAGGGGGAAGCTTCTCAAGCAGTGAGGAAGGCTGCAGGTATCTTTTCTCTCCCTCTTTAGCTCCCCCTTCCCTCTCAGTTTCTGTCTCTATCCTACATAAATAAAACATAACAATAATGGGGCCTGGTGGTGGCGCACCTGGTTGAGAGCACAAGGACCCAGGTTTGAGCCCCTGGTCCCCACCTATGAGGTAAAGCTTTACGAGTGGTGATGCAGGTCTGCAGGTGTCTCTCCCTCTTTATTTCCCTCTTCCCTTTCAATTTCTGGCTTCCTTTCTTTTCTTTTTGCCTCCAGAGTTATTAGTGGTACTTGGTGCCTGCACTATGAATCCACTAATCCTGAAGACCATTTTTTTTTGCCGCTGTTGTTATTATTATTGTTATAGTTGTCATTGCTGTTGGATAGGACAGAGAAAAATGGAGAGAGGAGGGGAAGACAGAGACCTGCTTGTTCGGGGGCTCAAACCAGAATCATTGTGCTGGCCCTTGGCACTTCACACCATGTGGGTTTAACCCGCTGCACTACCAACTGGCCATCTCTGGCTATCTTTGTCCAATAAATAAAGATAAATTTTAAAAAAATGGAAAATTAAAAAAAAAAAGTCTAGGAAACTCCTTCTGATTGTAAACAGCTCAGCCCCTTTATCCCAGGAAGGAGCGAGGGAGGACTACACACAAAGATGCACGACTCTTCACTGGGAGTAGGGAGTGACTGAGTTTGGCCGTCTTCCCTGCAGCCTGACTGCTTGAACTCCTTGCCTTCAAGTCTCAGTTTCACCATTTGTAAAAGCAGATAGTGATGCTAATGTCCTCCAGGGCGGCTGTGTGTTGAGCACACCTTTCCTTTCAGAGAGGCCCACCCCTTCTTCCATGGCCAGAAACTCAACATGCATACATTCTGGCCTGGGTCAGAGAGACGAGCACAGAACCGCGGAAGAAAGACTGGAAATCGCATTGTGCATGTCACAGTGTACGCTGAAATCAACTCAGATTGAAAGGCAGCTCATCTACCACGTGACCCCATGTTTTAAATGTTCAAGGGCCACCTGTGGCTGGTAGCTACTAAGAACAGCACCCTTCTCCATCTTGCTGGCTGCAGAGAGTCTTTCCTATTGCTTTCCTCAAGATCTCTAGTATTCTGTCTCTCTCTCTCTCTGCCACCAGGGTTATTGCTGGGGCTCAGTGCGGGCACTATGAATACACAGCTCCTGGTGGCCTTTCTAATTTATTTAGTAATAATAATAATGATAATTATTATTATTAGATAGGACAGAGAGAAACTGAGATTGGAGAAGGAGAAAAAAGGGGATAGAGAAAGATAGACACCTGCAGACCTGCTTCACCACTTGTGAAGCATCCCCCCTGCAGGTAGGGAGCTAGGAGCTTGAACTCAGATCCTTGTAAGGGTCTTTGCACTTACAACAATGTATGCTTAACCCAATGTGCTACCTCCTTGCCTCCACCTTTAAAAATATTTTAATTATATTTATTTTTTCGATAGATACAGCCAGAAACTGAGAGGAATGGGTTGATGAGAGAGAGAGAGAGAGAGAGAGAGAGAGAGAGAGAGACCTGCAGCACTAATTTACTACTCGTGAAGCTTTTCCCCTGTAGGTGGGGACCAGGGGCTTGAACCCAGGTCCTTGCACACTGAAGTATGTGTACTCAGCCAGGTATGCCTCCACTCAGCCCTGGAATCTTCTCTTTAAAAAAGACACATTCAGTGCGAAGCACAAAGACCGGCCTAAGGATCCTGGTTTGAGCCCCCGGCTCCCCACCTGCAGGGGAGTCGCTTCACAAGTGGTGAAGCAGGTCTGCAGGTGTCTATCTTTCTCTCCCCCTCTCTGTCCTTCCCCTCCTCTCCATTTCTCTCTGTCCTTTCTAACAACAACAACATCAATAACAACAATAATAACTACAATAACAATAAAAAAAACAACAAGGGCAACAAAAGGGAAAATAATGCTCAGCGTGGGACAAATTCCACCAGTGGTACAAGAAAATATTTGGTGGTTCGCCTTGAATAAATTACTTCCTTGTCAGTTCTGTCATTTTCCTTCACATTGCTTCCAGGATGCTATTGGTCTTTAACACTTTCCCAACACAAGCTAATCTCCCTTGTTTCCTTTTTCTTTTTTCTTTCTCAAAGAGAGATAAGGCATCAGACTCAGGCCATCGTCAGGCGCAAGGATCCAGCTAGAATTTAA